>NC_080086.1:146788511-147088511 GCF_950005125.1 Chionomys nivalis
GATGCGGACGGTGGTTATCTTTGGAGGAGGAGACTGGGGTGCATTTTAAGTGTTGTTTGAAGACTTTTTATAATAACCATAATAACAAGAGAACTATTTTCACAGGCTCTGAGATTAGGTTATATACTGCAGAGTCTGGGGGAAGAACATCTGAGAAGTGAGAGTGGGGAAGAGTGCAGGAAAGAGGGAAGGAAGACAAGGAAGTGCTAAAAATCTTTGCGGAAATGTGACCGATGCTGTGGGGACACGAGGCAAGGCTCTGGGTAGATTAGGCAGGTGACTCCTTTGCATCCACCTCCAACACACCTGCCCCTTTCTTTAGCTCATTTCAAACCCTGTTTCCAGGTAAAAGCCCCAAATATCACTTTGTTGCCACTCTCAAGCTAGACTTCAGTGGCTCTCAGCCAAGGAGAGGAATTGTCTGTGGTTCTCTATTTGGTCACTTTGGGAGGAAGTTTCGATGTGTACTTACAGAGCATGTACCTTCACAGGCAGGGACTCAAAAGGAGCCAGTACACACGGGAACTACAGCTTCTTCTCTCTCGCGATTGCAAATCAGTGAGAGCACAGACACAAATCATTAAAATGATTCAGAGAAATAGGGGCTGCGGCTGACTGACGTGACGGTTGGTTTGGCGCACACACAGATATGGAGGTGGATTGAGTTGGTATCTGTCATTGTCCTGCTACTTCATCTCCTCCCTTGTCACCCTCTCTGAAACTCAAGCCCTCCTAACCTCTCAGACCGCACGTTAGGTCCAGTGTGGCATCTCCCATCTTATGACTGGCATGGCATTGAGCTTTCAACGATTCTTTGATGGTTTTGTTACCATGGTACCTGCTATGGCTAGTAAACTGGTGCCGGGTACAAAGTGCCTTTTCTCCAGGAACAGCCGGCCCGGGTTTTGAAAGTGATCTCAGAGCCTAGCCTAGGATTCAGCAGGCAGCAAGTGCACAATAGAGTTGCTGAAACTTCATTAGGAAACTTTCCAGCAAAATTGCTTAGTAGCTTAAAACTAATTCAATTACCTTAAGGCAATACACGTGAAAGCATTACAATACGGTGTCTAGGTAACACTGATTTTGAGGGGTACAGGGTTGGGGTGATAGGATCAGAGTGTTTGATGAGCCTCCAGAAAGGTCAAATTAAAGCAATGGCGGGGGGAGGGGGTAGAAGAGTTCCCCCAACACACACTAATTAGAATCCAAACGAGATTACATTTGTAGTAAAGAAAACCCAAATCAAATTGTTATGTTGGACAGAAAAAAAACCGCCTTGGTTACTATGCCCGAGTGTGTTCTCCATAGGAGGTGTCCGTTCTGAGTCTGTGGGCAAGGGGACAATTGGAAGAATGGATCTGTAAACAGAGGTGTGAGCTTGCAAAGACTAGCAGGTCACCTTGCTACTGGAGGCGATACAAGGGAGATCTTACTAGGGATGCTCATCTGTCTTTTATTTTAATGTTTAAGAAGGAATATGAAACCCTTTGGAGCCCCGTTTCCCCAGTGTCATCCCATTGGATGTTAAGTTGGCAGGATACAGAAGGTGTTCTGTTTTTAATGGGGCCTAATGGAATTGGGAGACACTGTCTAAAGATCCTGAGGTGTCTGGTTAGAAGGCACATGGCCATCTGAGCAGAGCCAGGAGGGGGAACTTTTCTTAACAATGCTGCAAGACTGAGGGCAAAAGCAGGGCAGAGAGCTGTGGGAGGAGGCTACCGCGAGCTGGGCGCATCTTCATCTCTATAAAGTCAGAAATCGACACACTGAAGCAACAGAGTGATGGCTTAGGCATGGACTCCTTGGTGAGGTGTGAGGGAAATACTAAATCATTATTGTGAGAGAACATATCACTTCAACACTGGACAAACGATAGGAGAGACGGAAAACCGTTTATGAATGATTTATGTGCTTGGCTCTCTGAGCTGCCAGGCAGGTGACCTTTTAAATTTATTCCTCACTAGAATTCCATGAATCTGGTACTCTGGACCCCAGGACATGTGCTGTGACTGTACGAAGATGTGGGTCCAGTTCTGCTCCTGTCACCAGCATGCTGGGCCACCTAGGCAGTGGCCACCACCACAGTTCCTCATCCCATTTTTCAGGGATTCCCCTGGGACTCACAACACTATGCTTGCAAGGTACTTTGAGAGTATGAGAAAGACTAAAAGACTATATGCATATGCCAAACGGTGTGAAATTGCTGGCATTTGATCATAAAAATGGCAATTTCATATGACCTAACCTATCAAAAAACCCATCATTCATTGCAGCTGCTCCGTGGCAGGCATGGCTGGTTCTGGGGCCTCAAACGGATTCAGACATTATCCCGCCCTCAGGGAGCTCTCAGCCCAGTGAGGGAAACAAGCACTCCCATAAAACATCACAGTGCAGTTGGACAATTGCAGCAGCGAAGCTATTTCAAAATACCATGGATAAAAGAGAAAGAGCCAGTGAATCTGCTGGGCCGGGAAGGGGGAGCTGCAGAGAGGCAAAGAAAGGTGTTGTGAAGGGCAGGGCATCGATTTAGGATGGATTTTGAAGGCAGAGTGATTCACCAGGTGGGAAGGACCACATCAGAGGAAGCAGCTGTGCAGAAACAAAGCCAGCAGAGAGCCTATGGGGGTGGGGATCATTTAAATATGAAAGAATATTAAGATGTGGAGACACTAATCAAAGCCTGTGTATCACTCCAACTACAATGTCCTCCTAATAACTCTTGGGTGGCTAGTAGTTACCATATGTTGTTCCTGCTTGACAGCGCTTACTAAGGCCTTTCAGGATGGCTCTAGCCCTCCCCCCCCATTCCCACAGGAGCAGGAGGTACAGCCTGTCCAGCTGTGGGGATTAGGACGTAGCGAGCCCCATTTCTAGCTACAAGAGGGGCCTGTGTCCTGCAAGTGACTGGTGTCACTGGAGAATTTGAGGTTGGGTGTTGATGTGCTTGTGCTTGCCTTTTGGAAAAGAACACCATGCTGGTCTCAGGGAGGAAGAATGACAAGCTAGTGCTGCTGGAGATAAAGGCAGCAGCAGGGGGTCTGGGCTGGGGGAGCAAAGAAAGATGGGTCCAGGAAGAAGCCGCATCCAAGGTAGGTGGAAGCACTGTAGTGTGGCTCTGGGCACCCAGGGAGAGTGGGCTCCCAATGAAGTAACTCCAGACAGAATGCATATGGAAGACATGGCCTTGGATCGTCAAGGTGATCTTAGCTTGAGTAGTTCTAGTGGAACCTGCAAGGTCAGACATCATCAAAGCGAGTGACGGGCCAGGAGCTGGCAGCGAGGGAGGGGTGTGCGCAACATGTAAAGAAGGTTCCTGGAAAGGAAAGAGGACAATCAAAAGGTGCTGAAGCACTGAAGGAAGCCATGGGGGTGGATGGCTGTGAGTGAGGTTGAGGGATGGATGGAAACAGGAACAGCAGGAGGAACAGAGGTGACAGAGGAACAGAGAAACAGAGGGGGGAAGAAACAGCAGTTATTATGGTTTCAAACACATGAAGATCTCTTTTTCCTTCCTGACCTGGGCAGACAGGAGAGGGGTTTCGCAGACACAGACAAGTTTGGAGGTGAGGCTTGGAAGGGTATGATATCTCTTGACTTCATTACTTTGAGGTGCTGTGGGAGGCAAGGTTAGCTTTGGGGAAGAGAGGAATAGGAGGGTCGAGTTGGGATAGGGGAGCTTGCTGCTGAGCAGTGACCGAGACGTGTTCTAGTTTGCATCTCTGTTGCTGTGATAAACACCAGGACAAGCAGCATCTCGAGGAAGAGAGGGTTCATTTCATCTGACTTTCATCATCCTTCAGGTTCACCACTGAGGAAAGTCAGGGCAGGAGCTCAAGCAGAGAGTATGGAGGAATGCTGCTTACCCCTGGCTTCCCCTCGCTGAAGCTCAACTATCTTTCTTTTGCAACTCAGGGCAATCAAGAAAACATCCTGCAGACATGCCCACAGGTCCAGGTCGATGGAGGCAATGCCTCAGCTGAGGCTCCCTCTTTCCAGGTGGCTCAGTTTATGGAAAATTGACAATAAAGACTGTTTGGTTCGCTTGCCAGGCAGCCCCAAGAGCCCAGCAGGAGCTGGAGACCATTTTGACAGCTGCGACCTGGAGATGTGTGTGGTAACAAAACCCCACTGTGGACACAAGAGTTGCCAAAGCAGAGAGAGATGGAAGAAGGGCAGATAAGACCCCAGCTCTAGCAGGCAGGGGCAGGAGATGGAAACTTGGCAAACATTTTTCCTTGCCTAAGACAGCAGGAGAGTCATATCAGGAGGCAGAGAATATGAATCAAATGTCAACTTGTTCTTTCCAGTCTCTGAGAGTGGAGGGTCGGGGCAGTCAGTGTGCTGGGCTGTGGCCTCATCCTGCAAAATGTGCTTTCTTCCCGTTCCGTGTAGGAGGGTTGAGGGGGGACTCCTGTTCCTTGATGATGGGAATCTGGCTTGCTTTCCCCTCCTTCCCAGCCTCCTGGCTTCTCCACCATTTGCTGCCTTCCTAGGCTGTAGGATGGCTCATTAACAACCGCCTTCTGTTCTTGCCAATCTTGTTTACCTGCCTGCGAGGCTGATTCCAATAGTTTTGAGACTGCAGAGGTTTATTCTCGGAGATGAGTGACATTTTTTTTTTCTCTTCCCAGCATCCTTCACCTCTCTGGGCTCCACACGACACACCAGAATTATTTATTTGCCAGCCCATTCTGCTCCTCTCAGAAGGAAATTGACAAGTTCAGTACTAACCGTCTGAGATTGATTTGTTAGCTGTGTAACTTGGATGCCTCTTTTCCACAGAGGAATGCTTCCACTCTCCAAGCTTTGCTTTAGAGGTGATGATCTCCCAGCCGTGAGCCCCTTGAGCTTACTGTGCAAGAGGACCAAACACTGCCATTTTAATGCCACTGTCTGTCACAGCCCTGCCCACAACCCAAACCACAAAGCTACATTGAGTTCAAAGTTCTGAGGACTTCAGCAAAGCACAGCCTCTCTCCCTTTGTTGCCAGAACAGGGACTCTTTAGAAGCCTTTCTGGGCTCCTCAATGCTCCTGCTCAAGTGAACCAGCATGCCTATGTGTCTGCTGAATCCCTAAGGTTTCTGAAGCACCCCGGGGGCCCTAGTTTGTCCAAAGTCACCCTGCAGGATTGTGGCAGGCTACAATCAGACCCGGAACTTGTTTCTACTAGGCAGGACCCCTTGAACCTACTGGAAGCAGTTATATTGGTACAGGCTTTGTGCTTCTATCTTTAAACAATCAGCTGGGAACCAGGGTTTGAAGTCCCTTTGAGGGACTGAGTTCAGGCCCTTGTGTGAAGTTCAGACTGCTGTTTGAAGGGATTCTGACGGTGTCTGCCAAATAGAACACTCAGAACTAGGAGTGAGAAGAGTGATCTAGTATGCCAAGGGTACAGAGCAGAGGCTGAAACATACCTGCTCCCCTTCTTTGCTTCCAGCTGACAGTTGTACCCCCATATTCTTTACCTCCCTTTCTGGAAAATTCTGCTAAGTCAAAGGTCTTTTGTACTTTTCCTTGTAACAATTAGATTGTATTTCTCACTGTAAGTTTATTTGTGAACACTGTGAGGATTTGACTGCAGAAACTCTTCCTGGGCCCAGACACGGGGCCAGGGGAAAAGACGGGGGGCTTCAGATTAATAACATTCTAAATGTATTGTGTATTTTCTTCGCCTCTTTGCCTTGAACATAATTTTGAAAAGACAGGAATCCAATACAGCGGATGTGTTTTTGTGTTGTATACAGCTTGTCATCTTGCTACATGTAAAATATTGTAGCCCTCATTCATTAATTATTGATCCGAAAATCATCAATAGTCACCATAAGCAGCAAACACAAAGCAGCATCTTAGCAATTTAAAAGTTTAGGCTTGAAGAGATCCTGGAAGTAATTTAGACTACTACTTCTTGCCTTTTCTTAATGGGAGATCTCCCTCAACAGCCCTCAACATTTGCTGTATATGAGAATCATTCTGTAAAAACTGTAAAGCCCCCAGGGTCTAGAGTTCACTCTAAATCAATTAAGAATTTCAGAGAGTGAGATTGAGATATTGACATTTCCTAAAACCTCCCAGGAGGTTGCAGTATGCAGTCTGGTTCTTACAAATGATCTGTCTTTTCTGTACCTGGACCCTGGGGGTGGAGTTTGCTTTTAGGGGCTGGAGATAGGGTGGCTGTTCATGGTGGGCAGTTCTTCCTCTCAGAATTGACATTCCAGGAAACCACGTGGAACCAACAGGTTGCTTCACTGCGTAAGTCCTTTGCACATTTGAAGAGAGTACATGATTTACAACGTATTAGATGATTTCAGCTGTACAATATGGTCAGTGAAAATAAAGCTCTAAGGACATGCTGTTCCAGAATGCGGGTTTGGATCCAGTATTTGACTTCCATTCTGTACCAGTTTCATCGTTTTGCTTCTTTGATGAAACAGTTGGAACACCATAGAGAAAGAAGTCAATTTTACTTGAAGTTAAAGCCAATAGATTTGTGTGTATGTAAATTCATGTGGGGGGGGCAGGGAAGGTGCACATGCTTATGTGTGCATGTGTAGGCTGGAGGACAACCTTGGGTGTCATTCCTCAGGTACCATCCAGTACTTTTGAGATAGCTTTTTTTCTTTTTAAAATAGCATATTTGAAGTTTATTTTGAATGTGCATACATATGTATGTGTATGTGTGGGTCTAAGCATGGACTGGAAGGGAAAACCTGCCAAACAACCTTGCTCCTGAAAGGGATTTTTTTTCCCAGTCTCCTTTCTCAAAAGTCCGCGTGAAATTGAACTTGGAGCCATGATTTGCCCTTCCTTTTAAGCTTGCAGGGAAATCACTAATGTTTCTGGCAGACACTGGAGGATACATTCTTCCTCCCCTTCTGGTTTAGCAAATATTACATTTCTGACCAGGGTTTCTGGAACTCCACCACTAGCAACATGACCTTTACTTTCTAGTCTTCTTCATTGGATTCTATCCGTCCTGCTATGTGCAACTCTGAGGATGTGATCTGCTAGCATTATCCTCTCCAGTCAACATTTAAAAGGCATGAAGATGGAAGGTTTTTGAACCACAGAACAGCAGTTCCAATATGTGTCAGTGAGCAAGTAAATGCTTCCTAGCAGGAATCTTTGATCCCTCTGCTGGGTAAATGAATGACTTTGCAGAGATGCTGTGTAAAAGGATGATTAAAAAAAATGGCCAAAGGCAGCTGTGATATAGTCTTTAACCCAGTATACATTTCTTGCTCTTTAAGTATAAGTATAAATTGGGCTCTTTTGCTTTCCAGCCAGGTCCTCTGAAGTCTGTAAGGGAGCCATTCATGAATGAAGGAAATGGGGAGCATACTGAATGTTACAAACCACTTTTATATACCCCACACATGCCATGGGTCAGGCCATAGTTAAATCCACTACTTGACAATCAAAATAGGATTAAGGTGGTTTCAGAACAAACTGGGAGTAGGGGAGGAAAAGGAAAAAAAATACTAAAGAGCTATTGGCAGATGAGAAACAAAAGTTTGGCTCCAAGAATTTAGAAGCAGAATAAACAAAACAAACATCGATATCTTCTCACTCTAAGTTATAGGTCCTTGAGGTTTTGGTAAAATTTTCGTTTCCTTAACTTTTGTGAGACGATGCTTCCTTGTCAGAGAAGGGGTTTTCATTCCTTTGTGTAAAGACATAAATTCACCTTACTCAGTAAGCCATGTGGACACATCTTCAGGTCTCCCTGCAGAAAGCAGTATTTTAAGATGGCTTTAGTTTGGACAGCGTCTGTGAATTTCATACCCTCTCTCATGTTTCCCACAGTGCAGCAGGTTTGCCATTGATGCATTGCTGGCTGGAAAATATTCCGTGCATGGTGTGTAAGAAATGGTTCTGTGATGCTAAATTCATAACCCCATTCTGGAACCAACTGTGCCAAATGCCTGAGGATAATTAACAGACACACACACTAACAAATATTTCAATGCTGCGCTGGAATAGACATGATGTCATTTCCTTTTCCTTGATTCTTTCGTCCATTTATTCACAGAACAAGTGTTAACTCATTCATTACGAAGGCAGGCTGGAGAGGATGAGTAGCACATTTGCCGTCTCTAAAATTCATATGCGGAGTCTCCCTTGTCCTTGAGTTATGTGAACACCAGGATAGAACAAAATCAATATTTGTCCTATTCATCCTGCATAAATATTTTCTCAGACAAGTAGCTATTTACCATATCGAATCAACACAGACTGCGAGGATATAAGAAGGTTGTCTGGAAGGTTCTCCTTCCCCAGGGGTCTGGTAACACAGCTAAAAAGGAGGGTAACAGACATTGATTGTGTGTCCATCATGAGTCACAATGCCAACATTTACAAACAGCACACATTTCATCCTCATAAACACCCCAGGAGAGATGCTCTTGTTCACATTGTCTTACAGATGAAAGGACTGGAATTCTGAAAGGTCCAATAATTCTCACCTTAAAATGTTCTGCTTTTCCATTTCAATGGATTACACATTTCTGTCTCCTACCACTTCTCTCAGTATTTTTGACCCCCACCACTGGCCTTCTTTTTATCTGTAGCTTAGTGACGACTTTCAATAACACCCTCATGCCAGTGACTCTCCAAGATACACATCCAGCCAATCTTCTCCCATTATCGCCAACACTTGTATCCAGCCATCTAGTTGAAATTCATACTTAGATGAGCACTTAAGTATAAACAACATTTAGAATATAAATTGTATGTGTACTTAAGGGAGGAGGTAAAGCAGGGTAAGGTTGACCAGATGTGAGGGATGGTATTTTAAGTAGTGTGGTCAGTATAGTCTTCAATGAGATTGTGGTATCAACAGGATTTATTGATGGTTTTGGTGTGAGGAGTCAAACATGATTTCCAGACTTTTGCTGGAATAACTGGAAGGATGGAGCTGCTGTTAGTTCAGATGAGAAAGGGTGACTATAAAGCAAATCTATGTTCTGAGATATGCATCATTGCTAGAGATGATTTTGAGACTTTTGTCACACATCTGAGAGGAGATGATGCTGAGGAAGCTGTTGACATGTGAATGAAGAGTTAAGTTGGCTGATCTGCACAGTCATAGCTTCTTGATAGTACGGAAAGCTTGAGATGATGCGAGATTAGCAAGGGAGCAAATGTAGACAGGGAAACAAGAGAAGCCAGACCCTAGAACTTGTGCACTGCAGCATCAAGAAGTTAGAAAGAGGAGAACTCAGAGATGGATACTGAGCCCTAGCAGTCAGCAAATAAGACAGCAGAGATTGAGGCAAGCTGAAAGCCAGGTAAAGACAGTCCTAAGAAGGAGAGGGACCATTGCAACTAATTTTTAAGCGCGACAAAGATCAAAATGAACCATTGGGTTTAACAACACTGAGGCCATTGATGGTGAGTTTCCCTGAGCTTTTAGGGGGAGTAAACCCTTTAAAGTTGGTTTAGAGAGGTTGGAAGGACACTAATGGAAGCATCCTTGTGAGGAATTTGTTGCAAAGGTGAGAAAAATTAGAGTGCCTCTGGGGAAATTTTCTTAAGGTGAGAAAATAAGGGCATGTTTATATAATGATAGGGATAATCAAGTAGAGATGTGAAAATGGATGGTGTAAGGGAAAAGGAGCCAAATCGTTAGTGATGCCCTTGAGCATAAGTAGGTTTGTTAAACTAGTGCGGGCTTTGAAATCTGTCTACAGATGCTCAGGCATTGCTCTCTTCAAAGAGTTGAGTTTAATTTTCTTCATCCTGAGTAGGGGCTAGACTTACCAAACTGTTCTCAAATAAGAAAGAAATGACGGTGGCTTCCTTCTTTTTCCCTTGGATCATTTTCTCGGCTGCCATGTCTGAGGACCCTCAAGCAGCCCTCCAGCTGAGCCCACATGGTAAGGAACTGAGGCCTCCTAACCAGCAGCCATATGTGTGAGCCATCTCAGAAACTGATCCCCTACAACCACGGAAGCCGCCAATAACCAGTGCCCAAGCTGACAACTTCACTGCGATCTCATGAAAATAGACCCGTGTCGCTGCTTAATTCCTGACACACAGAAACTAAGATAACAACCTGTTTTAATCTGCTAAATTTGTGATAATTTCTTATCTAGCAAAAGCTGAGTATTACTGAGGGGAGCCCAAGAAATCTCATGTGTAGCAACATGCAAGGAGATAGGCTACATGTTGTTTCCACTTTCTTAGTGAAATCAGAAGAAAAACTGAGAAGAACCTGGGCAAAATCATAGCAACTCCACATAAGGACTCTAGGACCTTGGACACCATACTTAGCATATTTGTGTGTTTTTCCTTGTTTCTAAAGTAGCCACATGATAGTCTCCTCCTTCATAAAGTTGTCATAAGGATTAATGGCTTCACATAGGTAAAATAGTACCTGGAATTTAATAAAGTTCACGTGCATATGATCTAAAAGCTGTCCAATAGTTACTTTCCACCCCACCGAATCTCACAGACCAACCCCTGAGCCAGCAATATACCTAGGAGCTTATGAGATGTACAGATTCACACACACACACACACACACACACACACACACACCAAACCTTCCCACTATGACTTAGATATTCACTCAAGTCTGCTACTCTCTGGTTTATCTCATCATCATTTTAATTCCCTAATTTCACTATCACAAGCAGAGATTTGCAGCAGGCTTTTTCTTTGGGGCCACTAACCAGCTCCCAAATCATGACATGGAGATTTCTTATTGGTTATGAATGCTTGATCATAGCCCTTATTTTAATCTGTTTCTTTTTATCTGTGTCTTGTCTCAGAGCTTTTTGTCTGCCTTCTTTCTGTATGCCTTACTTTCTTGCTGTCTCTGGCTCGTGGCTCTCGGGCCTCTGGCCCCAGGTGTGTTCCTCTCTTTCTCCCTGTTTTCTTCTTTCTTCTTCCTCTCTCCCCTCTCCAGCCTAGACTTCTCCTATTTATTCTCTCTGCCTGCCAGTCCTGCCTATCGTTTCTCCTGCCTTTCAGCTTTTTATTAGACCCATCAGGTGCCTTAGGCAGGCAAGGTCAAACAAATGTAAACATTTTACATACTTAAAAAAGGCAGTAGAAACAAATGCAGCTCATTGTCACATAGTTAAAGTAATATTTTTCAGCATAAACAAATGTGACACATCTTTGTCTAGTTAAAATAATATTTCACAACAGAGATCTTTTGATTGTTTCCGTTATTAATGCTTCTACTAAAAAGAAGCATTCCAGGAGGGAAGACTTGTTGACCTTGTTCCTTTTTGCATCCCCAACTGCTAGCATAGCTGCTGGCACAGCAAGCGATAAATGAATAGAAACGGATAGACAAGTGAATTGAATGACCTTGTACAATATTATTTATTGTAGATAAGGTGTCATGTTTCCTAGGGTGGCTTTGAGCTCACAGCTGAGGTTGACACGAAGCTTCTGATATTCCCGTCTCTATGTCTCCGGTGGCATGTACTACCATCCTGGTTCATACAGTGGTAAAAACTGAACCCAGGTCTTCACGGATGCTGGGCAGGCACTCTACCAACTGAGCTCTGTTCCCAGCTCCAGTCTCATATATATATTAGCTAGCAGAACTGATGGATGTTGGCTGTGTGGACAGTTTGACGCTTTGACACATTGAGAATTAATGGCGGTCTGATCTGTGAGCTTTACTCAATGGCCCCAGACTTCCCATCGAGCAATGTGAGAGTCTGACTTTCCAAACTGTGTTTTATTAGCAGGCGTTGGACCTCACTCCCGCAACCCCAGCCCTTGGGAGGTATTGCAGGAGGTCTGCCATGAGTTTCAGGTCCTCTGCTACACTGAATTCCGGGATTACCTGAGCTACAGAGTCAGACTTTGTTTCAATAAGCAAGCAAATGAACATTGATTTGACTGAATTTAATGATTACATTTTGTTGCCAGTAGTGAGAGCTTAGTAGTCAGGACTCAGTTATAGACCAGACTTCAAATTCTTCCCAGGATCTCCAAATGCTCATCAACATCAGAGAAACAATTCAAAGAAGAAGCAAGACAGAAATTGGGAGGCAGTTTTATTGCTGAGCACAAGTTCCCACTCAACAGAGTGCCATCGTCCCGCAAACCTCAGGATATTGGTCCACACATCTGAGGGGCAAACGTCAGCGGAGGGAGACTGCTGATGCCTGATGGTGGTGGTTGGAGGCCGTCTCCAGGAACGGGTCTGGGTTTTTCCAGAGTAGAGTTTGCTCCCTCTCTCCAGGCTTGCATGGAATTTTTGGGGGAGCATGTGTCAAAGTGACAGATACATGATGGTTTTCCTCTTAGGCTTGACTAGCTTGCTTCAGTTTGTAATGTAAATGCGCCTACATCAGAGTCAGGCTCTAGGCTCCCGCCAGCGATCACCTGCTCCTCCTTTTGCTCGATGTTGGCTGCTTCATTCCTTTTCTCGGAATCGTTGGTATACTGTTTTCCTCCTGAGGCAACAGCAGCCCATGCCCTGTGACTGACGGCAAGTCACTGTGCTCTTGGAGGCTCCCATCTTTACCTCAGGTTTCAGAACCCATAACATTCAGTGCCCTGGACCCAGCATCTTTCTGTCTGTCCCTGGCCTCTGTTAGCTTTTCCTCTGCCACTCCCTACCTTACCTTCTTCAGTTTCTCCTGGCTTCCACCTTCAGAGCCCTCAGGCCTTGTCAGTTCTCGCTCTTGGCACCTAGGACGGTCCCCTCTCTTCCACAGCAGCACTTGCGGTTTGAATTTGCTTAATATCCAGAAGGAACCGCAGCACTGTGTGTGCTAGTGTGTGCTAGGTGGGCACCCTACAAACTGAGCTACATCCTCACCCTGCCTTTTTTACAGGCCTCTTTATACAGAGCATGGCACGAACCTATTAGCCAGCAGACTGGACCCTTCATTAGCAATCTAAATATCTTGGTCTTTGTACCTTGCGTCACACCCTACAGTTATGGACTGAATCATGCTCCCCTCTGTCTACCACTGATTAGTGTATTAAAATCTGAACATCCCTATGGTAGAATTTGGAGGTGAGTCCTTGGAGGGTGTGGTAGTTTGAATATAAATGGGCCCATGAGACTCCTATTGGAAGTTATGGCTTTATTGGAGTAGATATACCTTGTTGGAGAAAGTGTGCCATTGTGAGGGTGGGCTTTAAGGTCTCATGGATGCTCAAGCCATGCCCAGCATCTCAGTTCACGTCTGCTTGCACGCCTCCATGTCCCACCATGATGATGATGCTGGGCTAAACCTCTCAATTGTAATCAACCCAGACTAAATGTTTTCCTTTATTAGAGTTGCCATGGTCATGGTCTTTCTAGACAGCAATAGAAACCCTAACTAAGACAGAGGGTGATAAACTTATAAGGGTGCAGCCCTTGGTAATGGGATTAGTTCTCCTATAAGAAGAGGCAGGAGAGGGCCCTCACTTATTTCCATGTGAAGCCAAAGCTAGGAGCCTTGGGAAAGATTCCCACCAGCAGTCAAATCAACTGGCTCCTGGCTTCCAGAACTGTAAGAAACAGAGTTCTGTTGTTCAGTGCCCCCATAATAACCTATGGTATTTTGTGATAGTAGCCCAAGGTGGCCAAGGCAAGTCCCTTCCAACTCTTCTGTTTCCTTGGTAGGTAGAAATAAAGTGCTCTCAAGTCCATCAGGGTTGCTCTGGAATTGCCACAGTAACAGCTTCACATTGGGATAATAGATAGGGTGCTCTTACTTTGTGATCCGTGTTGTGAGGACTCAGGATCGGCCCTGCCCTGGATTTACTGTATCTGCCTCTGCATCCTGGGATGCAGGCTGGGGCAGGGTGGCAGCTGCTGCTGAGACTCCCTCTTTATGGAAGGTAGGGAGGGGTGAATAAGAAGCCTAGGTAAACCCACAGCTGCATAAACACTCCAGCTCACCTGTGGTGTTCCACAGCAAGTTCCATAGCTAAGCCCTGCATGTGTGACTTGGGAAACAGGCAGCTTGCACCACTCCCCACACAGGGGTTCTCGTTATAGCCCAGACCCCTTTCTCCACTACCCTTTATGCTACTGAGGGGAGGATCTGACTTGCTCCTTTATAGCTTGCCAGGACTTAGGATAGTTGCCCAGGGGTCAGTAAATAAATGCATTACTGTTTGAGGCAATAATCAAAGATGGGGATGCAGGAAGACCATTGCTGGAAAAGATGTATTCTGTGTCAGTTATGCCTGGAACAGGTGATGGAACCGCCATTTTAAACAGTAATAGTGCCATCTGAGTTCTCTATTGTCAATGCAGAATCCATCTTCTGGAAAAGGGATAATTTGTTTAAAGAAGCCTGTAATATTCAGATTAACTGGATACTGTGATCTTAATTCTTTTTCAAGTCTTAAACATAAGCACTAATGGTTTTATAGTTGGTTTTTATTTTCAGAGGCTATCATTAAAGAAAGCTAATTAAGCGGTTGTAAAATATAGAAAAGCCATGTAATCTAAAAATAGAAGCAAGGAGACTAGGTGGATGAAGGAAGATATTTTTAAAATTTAGTGAGTCTTCTATGCTCTGAAATTGTAAACTGCCAATCATGTACCTATGTACACTTTTTCCAAAGAATGTTAGAGTTCATTGTCAGGTTCTTAAAGTTTCACAAATTTAAAAAAAATAGTCTCATAATAACAAGGAGCTCATACAAATAAATTTCATTTATTCTCAGATGAAGACAATTGTTTATTGAATATTTACTTTGTGCTTTTATGGATATTGTCATTTAATGTATATTATCATTAACATAGCCAGCAGGATTTCATGGCTGAACAGGACTTGAAAAAGGCAAGTCAGTTAGGTAAGGTACCACAGCTTTCCTTTGGAATAAAAATAAATGGAAACAAGCTTTAATTTGTTCATGAAGAAACTCACATTTAGAGAAGATAAATTCAACTTAAGCACCTAGCTAGTAACAGAGAGACGCCCCAATGCTTTCCTTAGCTACTTGGCTGCATTTTCTTTAGTCCTTACCTTGTCTTCTCCTTTTTTAATCTTCTGGTCAACAGACAGCTTTCTGATTCTGCTCTGTGGCATCACACACTGGTCAGCTTTCAGGTTCTGGCAAACCAGCACTGTTTGCGTGGCATAATTATGACCTAGGATGTAACTAGACCCTCAGCTGCCCTTCCGTCACTGAGCAATCCTCCCAATGGGTTTGCCTGGGAATCTAGAGGGAAGTTGAGGCACCTCACCTAACTGGCAGACGCTTTGCAAGTCACGTTCACCCATTAAATCCTGCACATTACGTTAATGAAAAACAAATTGGTGGCTGCCTATAAGAAATCCTCCATTCTAACAGTGATAAATCTGCAAAATGTGTTTGTTGGTTCTTGAGTAAGTAGCTGCAAATCGCCAGAAACAGTCTCGCGTGCTATGCAAAGTTGCTTGTTGCCTCATTTCCCACGATCTTCCTGAGATATCTTTAAAGGAGGGTGCTGGATGAGTTGCGCCAGGCGCGGTGGGTGGTTGGCCACATCAGCGGTGCACTTGAATGACGTCTGGGTTTGTGGTCTGCCTGAGCTTCAGGGTGACCCAGCAGGAGAACCTTCAGTAGGAGAGCCAGCTTCACCCAGACCTTTCTTCTTCGAGTGATTCCTGGACACATTTAGCATTTACATTTATTTGCAAAGAGCTCTACCTCTTAAATGTCACTGGAGATGCAGGGTGCACTCTCTGATTGCTATTTCAAAGATGGAGAGATGGATGGGGTTGGGGTTGTAGATAGGGGTTGGGGGGGAGGGGATAATCTGTGTGCTGGCACTCCTTGAAGCTGTCACAGTGGTCGGTCCCCTGACATTATAGCCCTCATGTATTTCTTTTGTTAGTCCCCTCCACCTTCTTTCTGCTTCTCACCTTTTATGCTTTCCAATTAAACTCTACAAATACATCTGAAGTTACAGGAGGTAGCACACGGCCGTGTGCTTAAGAGAAGGGGCTGTGGCCTCAGACAGGCTTCAACTCAGCAAGAATGACCTTGGGAAATTCACGCAGACCCTTTGAATTCCATCTGTAAAGTGAGGTTAATATGATGGCACTTACAGAATTGCTACAGATATTTTAATTGAGCTAGAACACATGTATAATACACATTCTATACAGAGAAGACTTATATTCTATATAGAGAAGACTTGTGGCTATCATCAGCACAGAGCAGTACGAGGTAGGGTATACTTCCTCTACAGTGCAGACTGAGGAGAAATTACTGATGCCGTGGGCAGACTGGAAGGGGCGAAATATGACTTCGCATGGCTGAAAATTCTTTGCTACACTCTCTGTAAGAGATTCCAGTCTCCACTCTGAATGTGGCCTTGTGTTGCAGCTTCTAGTGAGTAGAATATGGTGGGGCTGAGCCTGGATGACTTCTGATACTGGACTATAAAGTGAGATGCAGAGTCTGCTTGCCACTCTGTGGTTTACCTATCCACCCATTCTCCACCATCATCCCTAATCTCCTCACACACCTGTCGGAACATGGCCCTAGGGTGGAGTTGGGCTGGGGCATTCTGAGTGCTCGTGAGAAGACTTCAAGAAACCAAGACAAGAGTCTTGTGACCCTTCGAAAACACAGGATTGTTCAGAATGGGCTTTTGTGCCCCTCCCAGGTCTAGCAGATAGGAGAGAGTCTGCTTTAGACCGTTCATTACAGTTAGCTATTGTCATTTGTTTATATGCCTGTCTTTGCCAGGTGCCACTTGTCTACCACGTGTGGCTGATTCTTGTGATTGGACACTTTTACTTCTTAACCTCAGATTATAAATTGTCCGAGGCTCTGAATAAAGTTGGCTCTTGCATGAGACTTTAATTTGCGTCATTTCTAGCCTCCACTTTCCCAGGTTCACACGGCCAACTAAAGTGGTAACACCCATTGACTTACCTATCTATAGGTGATTAATTGATGGGTTATCTAATTACATAAATCTTTCTTCACCCTCTCTCCTCTTCCTTTGTTTCTTCCCTTTCTTGAACTCCACCTATATCAGTCAGGATTCTTGAAAGAAACAGAACTGATAGAAATGTGTGTGTGTGTGTGTGTGTGTGTGTGTTGTAATTTTAAAAAACCAGGGTGAAAGAGGAAGATGCCATGTAACAGAGTTCACATGGAGGGGTTTTCATTGGGGGAAAGGAAACATGAAAGGGAGGGGAGAGGGGAGACCAACCTCTGGGGACAGAAGCAGGAGGAAAGAAGAGAAGAAAAGAGAAAGGGGGGGGGAGGTGGGCAGGGACCTTTTAAAAGGTAAAGTAGTAAATTTACACAGGAGGAGATCTTAGTGACTACAGCTGAAGAAGTATCTTGTCAGGACCCCAATGGCAGGCCAGTACAGATGCCTGAATACTAACGAGTATTTTTTAGGGTGGCTTACAGACTGTGGTCTGGCTAGTCCAACGGTAGCTATTTTCTGATGAAAAGGTCAAGAATCCCATTTGTTCAGTCCATGAGGCTGGATGTCTTCTTAATCCTTATCCGGTGCTGGGTTCCAAAGGGTTCTTTCTTAGAGAGCTGCTGGTCTTCAGTCTGCACTAGAATCTTGAAGAAGTCGTTTCTAATACCAGCAAAGGTATAGATGAACTTCAGCAATAGGATAGATGAATTTGTCAGTGGGAGTAAGGGCAAGCAGGCAAAGAGCTAAACCTCCCTTCTTCCATGTTCGCTAATGTGGAATGCCACCAGAAGGTGTGACCCAGGGTTAGGGTGGGTCTTCCCATGTCAAATGATCCAATCAAGAAAATCCCCACATTTGTGACATTTGTGGCCAGATGCTTACGTTTTAGTTGATTCCAGGTATTGTCAAACTGACAAATATTGGCCGTTACACCATTCTGCTTTGCATAAGAGCAGGCTACTGTTTAAAACCACCATGGGATCGTGTGGGGAGACACACATCTAAGGAGCCATGATTGCTCCAATCCCAGCCCTTTCATCTTCTCAGCTTTCATCAGGCCTTTGGGAAGCCTCCAGAGAGCTCCAGTCCCAGCCCCAGTGCCCAGTAACAGTGTGAGAACTGCTTTATTGAATCCAGTCCCAACAAGAACCCTGAGACATGACAGGAAACTGTTCTTAGGCCATGAAATTTGGGAGCGATTCATTACTCAGCTACCGCGAATGGAACCACCGCCAGTGGCAAGATAGCATTTATAAACCAAAGCAAATCTACAAATGCAATTACAACCCTACAAAACGGTAGCCCAGGTGGGGTTATTTTAATAGATGATGCTCTATAGGATTCCAGCTGATGCTGACATCAATGTGATGTTCCAGGACTAACCTTTGGGAAATTGACATTCGCATGCTGTGTGCTGACACACCTCTCTGCCAATTCTGACTCCAGTCTAGCTGGCTGGAAACCTGTGCGGTACAGGGATAGCGGCATCTGGCTGGCACACAGCACACAGAGCCATCGTAGCGTGTCATGTTGTCTTTTTCCTGTCAGCTACAGCCGTGGTAGCTGTTCTGACTGGCTGTAGTGGGATCTACCCACATGATCCCAACGCTGAGGTCAAAGGTCACATTCAGTCTTCAGGGGCCAGCTAAAGAACCCCATGTTGAAAACATATATATTCACCTTGCTTTACATTAGCTTGAAAATGAAAATGAAAATGAAAAATCTAGAACTCTTAGATGCGATTATTAAGCATAGGGAAAGCTTGGGTTGCTTGGTGGCCTAGAAGGGACGGAACCTCCAGGTCCTGGTCAGTGAAAGCTGAGATGAGCTAGAGTTGAGCTGTACCACAACAGATGGCCCTGAAGGCCACCATCGTGACTCTGAACTAACTGCAGCTGTCTGTCATTGAGTCTTGGGAAGGGGATTGACAGGACGGAGATTCTTTACGATTCAGCTCACTGGCACATGCATAATAAACTTGACAAAGGTGAGGTTGTAGTCGGGAAGACTAGCCAGTGCTTTATTCTGTCAACCCCAGCACTTTGTAAAGAAATCAGTTGTTGAAAGGCCACACTTCACTCTGTAAGAATGGGCGATCACCGTGTCAATTAAAATTAAAAGAAAATTTAAAACAAACAAAAAATCATCACTCACCGAATTCTCCTGGAATGTGCAAGTCTCCACTGGGGCTTTTGAAAACTATAGTGTAGATTGCTCGATGGGTTCAGGACTTGGAGATTTACGGAGCCCTTCCCTCCACTCTTGCTTGTCATTGACAAATGACACAGCCTTGGTCAAACCATTCATGCCCCAGCATCTCAGAGTCTTCATTACCAGTCAAGGAATAATGATATAGACATCTTATCTGTGTTATAAATATTAAATATATATGCACTAAATCTTTGAGAAGCTTCAAGTCTTCCCAAAGTAGAATGAGTTTCTGTCTCTTAGAGAACACTTCAGTGTTAGATCTTACTTATCAGGGAGCATTTCAACTGTCGCCAGAAAAGATGATTTTTTTATTACAGAAAGTATATTGTAACAGCATTGATACAAATTTCAAAAATGAAAATGAAGTCCTCAGATTTCTACGGGCACCAAATGTCAGTCTTTTATTCTTCATGGTTTTTGAGAGAGAGAGAGAGCAAGAGAACACTCAAGATGCCTAATGTAAATATACCGTTGTATTTTAATTATAAACATTAGGATTTTTATAGCATGATCTGCTGTCCATAATGATAATCTTATAGACGTCCATCAGATGCTTAGCAAAACTGGTTGGCTTCCCCCTCTATTGGAGCACAACTATGTGTAACATCTCCCCCAGCTGCCTCCCGCCTTTCATTCTTGGGAAAGGAAAGGCAGTTTATGAAGCACTAAGGATGGCATTATTGAGGCAAAGAGAAGGGGTATTTTTAAGAAACCATTTATTGAACTCCCTGTCAAACTTGGAGGGCATTATGTGTTTTAGAAAACTAGGACTCTAGGCTGTAATTGAAAATTCAACATTGATGGGATTGGTTAATAGATCCTTCGTTGAAAATGCTTAAGTTTCGGTCCTTGGGGTTCTTTTCATCAGTGAAATGGAAGAAGGCAGGTGTCACCTTCACATCCACGTCGAAGAATCGGTTGAGAAGAATCCCTTGTGATTACCAAGCAGGCTGCTGTGGGCATGAGGGCTTGCTGAATGGGTTAAGCCAGCAATGTGGGACACAGCCCTGAGAGACGTGCACTTGGGAGTAAATAAAGACTTAACCCAACAATGATGTCAGAGAGAAAAGCTGTCTGACAGTCATTTAACCAGTCAAGCGAGGTAAAGCTTCCAGATTAGCAGGTTAGCTGTTGCTCAGGAGTAAGCAGAGGTCTGTCTCCTGCATGCATTGATTGCTGGGGACAGCTGCTGGCCACACAGCAATTGCACAGAACACTAGTCCTCCCCAGAGCCAGACAACAAGGCCTCGGGGTGCCCTGCAGCCCATTCCACTGGAGGAATAGTATCCTGTTCCTTCAAACTTTTCTTAAGTGTCATGTTGTTGGAGATCAACTTTCAAGTCAGAAAAATTAATAGTTCCAAATCCTTGAATCAGGTCATCCAAGCAGGAAGCTAAGCCAGAGAACAGGGACAAGATCATGAGGCAATAAGTTCCCCACGTGGCACCATGCCAACCTTACTGAATTGCAGTTATATAGTGTAAATATGAACTGCCATTTTGGGCCAAGCCTTAGCTAGGGAATTCCGAACTGGTGGTGCTGACAGTCACCAAAAGCACATTTCGTCAAGAAATGATAAAATGCTTCCAGTTTTGTTCTCTGCCTTTGATGTGCATTTGGAAATGTCTGAATCTGGGGGAAATGGACAGGTACATGGGCTCTCTAACAGGTCATCACTCCCAACCCAGAAATACAAGAGAGCTGGGTCCTTTCCATGTGTATTGCACTGAAAATTCCCGTGGTCTGTGGACTTAGGGTAGAGGGCCTTCTGGAATGTTCACCTGTGAATCTCAGCTGAGGAGCACTGCCTTTGTACTATTGCTGAAGTGTCTGGAACCTGGATTTACGAGTAACACCTCCTGACCCTTACCTCTGAGAGCATGCTTCTGTGCGGAGTGTGAAGAGCGTGATGGTTCATGAAGGCCTGCCCTTCCCCCACTGCAGGGCCAGCTCCTTATCTGCAGGGCTCGGTGTTCATTTCTCAACTTTCTTCCAAACCACGATGTAAATTTAGTCAGGCACCACCTACAATATCTTCTAGAGCAAGAGCCGCAGTGGCGTTAAATAACTGCGCCTTCTGACTCCTCTTGGATAGAGGGAAAGGCATACTCTGCCAAAGGTGGAGGCAAAACCTGGAGCTCAGAGAGACTGGAGCAACTCCAGAAGAAGCCAGCAGGAAGATGTAGAAAAGCAAAGCTGGATGTGCTGTCTCACCGCAGGCCCCAGAGCAATGGAGATTACCACCTGCAGACGTAAACTGTGAGGAGCTGTAATAAACCTTGCATGTTTTAAAGGTGGTTGTTTCAGATTTTGTTACAGTGATGGAAAACTGACTAACGCCTAGCATAAGGCTCAAGTAGCATTTTGAACACAAAGAGGGGGCGGGGTCAATAATCCCGTCTGTGAGGAAGAGGTGGAGAGAGAAGATGAGTGATGGTCCTGACAGAACAAACCGTGGAAGAGGATGGAAGCTTGCCAGATGGAAAAGAAGGTCGGGAGATAGTGGAGAAGGTTACTGTGAGCAGGAAAAAACAAAGTTAGAGCACACGGAGGCTTCAGGGAAACTGTGAGAAGGTCCATGCATTAGAATATAGAGCAGGAAAAAGGAGGCCATGGAGCCTCTAGGCAAGCGTGTGTGTCAATGTCATACGAAGGGCTGTGGAGGTCTTCCGCACACTGGGAAGCCGTTCCAGAGTCTTAGTTCCATGGAGACATGATCAGATTTGTTCTTCAGGTTGGCCGCCCTGCCAAGCTCTCAACTGTTTCGTCTACCACCCATGATCTCATGTATGTAGTCTCCAAAGAGTTATAAGCCATAGCTGGACTGTTTATATCCCCATTCAAGGAAGCATGTTGGAAGGCACAAACAAGAGTACTTTAGAGATGGAGTAGAGGACCACCATCCTCCACACATCCCGGTACCCATCTCCACCAAGTCTCCTTGCTGCTGCCTTCAGCACATGAGCACTGTTTCCTTATTTGAATCTCATTTTGCTCTATGCCTTACTTTGACTATTAGATTTTGGGGTGTGTCCACCCTGGGCTTTGAAGGTCATGCACACTTATGCTCTTTCTTTCTCTCTCCTGAACTCCTAACTCCCCCACATGATTGAGCCTGACTCACCAGCTCTTGGATGAGAGTTTATGCAAACTAGCTCCAAACCAGCTCTGCTATCCAAAGAGAGTCCTGGGCATGAGAGAAAGAACTGAGCCACCCTACACGGGCACCAGCAGAGCCCAGCCCAAGTTTCTGTGAGCTAAAGAAATGGTGGGTGTTTGTGAAGCTGGTTGATTATTCTGTAAAACTAGCTAGTAGACGGGATGCAGATGAGGTAATTCTAGCTGTCTAATCTGTCAAAGAACAAATCACTCCAACACTTGACTCTTTCACAATTAAAAGTAGCTAGTTGCTTGGAACACGTTGGGATGTCACAGCGTGATGAAGTCAGAGCTGTCCTTCAAAGGCTTCTGATGTGGGGAAGATGGAGATATTCAGGTGTCAGCCCACACTCCTCTGGTATCACTGAAAATTCTGAATTATATATATGAAACGAAAAAGACTTGGAAAGAAATGGAGAGATGCACACAAGCTGGGGAGCCTGGGCTCAGAGAACAACAGGGTAAGTTTTCTGAGGTACTTTTTGATCTACCTATCCAGGACTTGAAAGCAAAGATGTTAGCACTCGACATGCCAACAGACACAGTTCCAGTGGAGTCTTCTCTCTCTAGTCACAAGACCAGAAAGGAGACATCCTAGCAAGACGCAACACTTCACAATGATAACCACGCCTCTCCAGTTGAATGTCACAGGAAACACCATGGCCTCTGCTCTAGCCTCTATCCCCAAAGGCTGTTTGCCAGTCTGGACTTCTGCCCTGGAACAGCAGTGATGAGGGAAGTAGAGGCAAATCAATGTTCCCATTGGGGCGAGAGAAGGAAATTGGTCAGAGAAGACAAGTAGGAGGAGGGACTGTCCTTCCTGCCAGCTGGTCCTAAACTGCTCTCTACCCACCCTGTGACAGTGGGGACCATCTGGGAGGTAGATTTCCACCCTGTCCCCCGCGAGCAGCAAAGAGTTGTTCCCCCTCCCTTGGGAATGATGTCATAGGAGGGCCAAGTGGAAAGGCAGGACCATCAGTGCTGCCAGCAGTAAAGAGGCCACGCCACTAGAGCTGGCAGCAGGATCCACAGGAAAAGCCAGGGCTCCCTCTGTCTGGCAGCAATGACAGAACCCTCTTTGGCAGATAGTAGCAACTGGGTGGAGAACATGGCCTTCTACCCTCACCTGACAGAAATGAGGCAGCGTTCCCCATCCCTTTCTATGCTAGAGTGAGGTCTGAATGGGGAGGCTAGCAACAGAAGGTTAAATACGACCCAGCGTGATATAATGTGAATGCGACTGAGTGTCAAGAGTAAATCACTCATCATAGCAACAGCTGGCAAGCTCAAATGCTGACTAAAAAGACCCAAGGTCGAAAGAGTGACAGAATCATGTCACAAAGATTTCTGACTAGTCTTGGGTCATCAGCAAGCATGAATGACTGTGGCTGGCACAGGTAAAAAGGTAGAAAGCCTAAGCAAGGGATTTGGAGTAGAAAGAAGAGTTGATCTAGGCATGGCACCTCACATCTGTAACCCTAGCCCTTGAGAGGACAGTCAAGTAAATTGTTGTGGGTTCAAAGCCATCCTGGCTACAGAGTTAAATCCTGTCTCAAAAAACCGAATCAAATCAACAACAACAAGAAGAAAAGAAAAACAAAGTGAAAGGAAGTTTTAGAATTGAGCAATAGAGTCATAAAATAATCAGTGAAAGATGCGATAGAGAGAAGGAAAATTCAGCTGTAAAATAGAATAATAAAAATGACTCTACCTAAACAGCAAATGGGGAGCTAGATGGGTAAACAATGGACAGGACCCTATGCATCAGAGAACTGTAGGAATGGTAGCCCATTGGATCATTAGAGTGCCTAAAGCAGAAGGGCTATGTAGATTGCAAGCTTGGTGCTTGCCCTGGGGACTTGGCCAGGCTTGGGGTCTAAGAGAGGCATGGCTGTCCTTTAGTATGCTAGGGTGATGCCTTTGGCAGCTCAGTAGGCCAGAGGTCTATGAGACTGTAGCCAGTCATTGTGTGGTGTCAGTGGCTGGCTGTGGCTCCTTCCTGAGGCCTCCCAGAGGCATCCTATCTATTCCTTACCTTGCCAGCAATACGAAGGTTTCCAAGAAGTCAGGAGGGGGAAATACCATAGGTGAAAAATAATCAGAAACAATGGCCGAAACTTTCAAACTGGGCAAGAGGCAGAAGCCAACAGGTCCTGATGCCGAGTAAGCCCCAAAGGGTAAACCCCAAAAGCATTCCACAAAATTCAGAACATGTGTGTAATTGGAAACTAAAGAAAATAAAATGGCTGTCTTTTTATTGGAAAATAGTAACTCCTTCCCTAAATGACACAAAAAATTTGGGTATCAGTGGCCGTGGTGTCCAGAAAGATGGCTCTATGTTTATCAAATGCTGAGAGAGACCTGCCATCCAGTCTTAAACCTAGGAACACTATGATTGGTACATTAGAGGTTATCAAAATTAAAAACTTTTGTTCTATGAAAGTCTGTTAAGTATATGTAAGTAAAAACTACAGAGTGAGAGAACATACATATCAGCCACTTAGCGCTCTGAGAAAGAATACATTTGTGAGCCTCTATATTCTATAGTCTAAAACTGATAAATAACTCTTAAGTTCAAGTTAAACAAAAGCAAATAATCCAATTAGCGCACAAGCAAAAGATGCAAAGAAACGTCAAACTGATGAAGGCAAGCAGATGGCAAACAGCACAGAAAGATGTGCACCATCCGGCATTAGCAAATGGAAATTCAAGCCCCAATGAAGTACCATACACATGCCGACAAGACTCTCCAACATAAAAGACAGGATGGGCTCCCTGTGCTTGAGAACTTCTGGGGCGATTGGATCACTCATGTGTTGCTGTGGAACTGTAAAATGGTACAGCCACTCTGGAATAAAGTGTCTTACAGAGAGGATGGAGTGGAAGGATTGTGGACATAGCCATAAGCATTCAGCATGAAGACTCTTGTGATGAAATATTCTGTGACTTGACTATATCCACACCTCTGTCCTGGCTGTGGTGGCTGTGTATTGATCTTACAATGTTACCACAGGGAACTGTGGATATTGCTGAGTTTTCTTCCCTTCCCAATGCTTTCTGTTTCTTTCTTCTCCTCCTCTTTTCCTTCTCCCTCCTTTCTTTCATCTCCAAGACAAAGTCTTTCTGGGTAGCCTAAGCTGAGCTTGAATTCACCGTTCTCCTGCTTCATCCTCCTGTGCGCTGGGATAGCGGGTCTGCTCCAACAAGTCTGCTTTTGTTTTTCTCTCTGTGTGTTCTTTTTCAATGACACCCAAATTATACAATTACTTCATAATGAAATTTAATTTAAGGATAGGTTTTATCTTTGAAGTGGCTACACTGTCTAATTAATAGTACTGTATGAGAAACATTTCCATGATTAACCAAGTTTGGCAACAAGAAAATGATGGAAGCTAGCCAGCTTTCCTTGGGCATTTGCATGCCCTGCTGTAAGTTCTGGGATCTACTGTGGAGGACTTCACATAAGGCTGTGCTAAGAATTAAAGGAGGCGTTTGGCCGGGTGTTCACTTCCTGGCCCAGACAGGAAGCGTCTCATCATTGTCATCCGACTCACTATTTACAATGACCCGGCCACTTGGGCCGGGCTATGTTAAGTTTGAAAATAATAAACTTGGCGCTTAAAGAAGGTTTACGATTTGAAAGGGCACAGCTGGTAAAATAAGAGCCAGGGTTTGGTCTTGGATCAGTTTCCTGACATCTACTTTGAAAGTATTTTGCAATACTTTCTCAAAGGTTTGATGTAAAAAAAATTCAGCATAAGTGAGCTGGGCGTGGTGGTGCGTACCTTTAATCCAAGCACTCGGGAGGCAGAGGCAGGTGGATCTCTGTGAGTTTGGGGTCAGCCTGGTCTGCAGTGTGAGTTCTAGGACATCCAGGCTGTTACACAGAGAAACCCTACCTTGAAAATAAAAATTCAAAAAAAGCATGGGGGAAAACCAGGAAAATCTTATAAGTGTCTCATTTAAAGGGTTTTCTTTATTACTATATAAACTATATTCTAAAACCAACAATTAAACCTTGACAATACAATAAGAGATGCAATATTAACCGATCAATTTATGACAGTGGGCAAAGGACATCTAAAAGTGTTCAAAATCAAATTCTCTCTCTCTCTCTCTCTCTCTCTCTATATATATATATATATATATATATATATATGTATGTATATATATACATATATATATACACATGCATAGTTTTTATATGTACATAGTTTATATATATTTAAAATATTTCAAATCAAATGAACAAGTATCACTTCTATTTTCCCCCAAACTGATAAAAAAATGTAGTTGGTGGCTGCAGAGAAGCCACATACTAGTGGCCTCCATTATTTACCAGCACAACTTTGGTGGTGGGCGATTTAGCTTCAAATCCTTTGCTCTATCTACTCAATTTCTAGGAATTAATGTGATGAATTAAACATTTGAAAACAAAGGCAGACATACTACTAAAGGCAATGCACAGATTCAATGCAACACAAACCAAGATTTCAGGCTGTTAGAGAATAAAACATCTGGAAGTTTATACAGAACGCTAATGAGCAAGGAGAACCATAGAAATCTTGCACAAAAAGAATCCTCCAGGAAGTGTCACTCTACCTAATTTCAAATCATACTGCAGCACTATAGTATTAAAAGAACAGCATGGTACTGGCACGGAACAGTCACATCGACCAACACATAGAATAGAGGATTCGATATTGGTCCACACAAATATACTACCTAAATTTTTACCAGAAAAAAGTCAAAACTGAACATCAAAAGAAAGATAGCATCTACAACAAATAGTACTGGGAAACAAGGTTTCCAACCAGCAGAAAAATGAAGCTGGACCCTTACTTCTCTCTCTACACCACACTCAACTCTAAATGGATCAAAGACCTCAGCATGAGACCCACTACTTTAAAAGTGCCAGAGCTAGAGTAGGGAGATGTGCTGGCTTACAGGTGTAGGTAAGGACTTTCTGAACAGGATTCTACAGTGCAGGAAGTAAGACCAACAACCAGCAAGTGGGATCTCGTGAAGCTAAAAAGCTCCTGTACGGCAAAGGAAACCACCAAAAGAGTGGACGGGAAGCTCACAGACTGAAAGAAAACCTCTGCCTGCGATACATCTGACAAGGCATTAATGTCTATAATATTAAAATATCAAAGAACTTAAAAATTTCAACATTTAGAAAATAAACAGCCTAGTTAAAAGTGGGCTATAGATGTTATCAGAACATCTCCAATGGCTAGTGTGGTGATCTGAATGAGGCTTTGTAATAAAGAGGGTGCTTGTTGGTTCCCGGTCACCCAGCTAGCTTAAACCCAAAATAACCACACAGAAACTGTATTAATTAAATCACTGCTTGGCCCATTAGCTCTAGCTTCTTATTGGTTAACTCTTACATATTAATTTAACTCATTTCTATCAATTTGTGTACCACCATGTGGCAGTGGCTTACCGGCTAAAGTTCCAACTAGTATCTGTCTCTGGCGGCTCCATGGCATCTCTTTAACTCCACCTTCCTCCTTCCATGCTATAGGCCAAGCCAGTTCTTTATTCATTAACCAATAAAAGCAACACATAGACAGAAGGACCTCCCACACCAAGGCTTGTCCCTACAGGCGCATGTATTTGAACATGTGATCACCAAGTGGCACCATTTGGAAAGACTCTAAACCTTTTAGGAGGTGCAGCCTTACTGAAGGAAGTGTGTCACCAGGGGTGCACTTTGAGTACATATAGTCTAGTCCCACTTCCCATTTGATTTCTCTGCTTCCTGTGTGAAGATGAAATGCGACCCCTGTTGCCTGCTGCCATGCCTTCTTGACCATGGTGGCCTCCAAGCCCCTGGGTCTGTAAGCTAATATAAGTCCTTTGTCCCCGAGCTATTTCTTGTCCATTGCATTTTATCACAGCAACAATACATAGTAGAGCTAGAAACACTGGAGTAAGTGGTCGGCATCCTCTACTTTCAGGAAAACACAGAGGAAAACTACCTTAAAATTCCCTGCTCCCATAGTCAGGATGGCCAAGATCAGGAGAGATACAATTGACAACGGATGCTAGTGTGGATGTAGGGAAAGGAAAACCCATGTACACTTGGTAGGAATATAAACTAGTGTAGCCACTGCAGAAACCAGCAAACTAGAAATAGAACCACCATATGACACATCTGTACCTGTGTACTTCTGGGCACGTACTCCAAGGACTTTATATCCTACTACAGAGATACTTGCTCACCATTGTTCACTGTGGCTCAATTCACAATATGGAGGAAACGGAATCCACCAAGCTGTTCATCAACTGATGGACAGACAAGGAAAATGTGGGGTGTGTTTACAACATAACTGAATATCACTTGTCTGTAAAGAAAACTAAGCTGCTCGGTGGTGGTGTACTCCTCGAATCCCAGCACTTGGGAGGCAGAGGCAGGTGGATCTATGTGAGTTTGAGACCAGCCTCATCTACAGAGTGAGTTTTAGGACAGGCTCCAAAGCTGCACAGACAAATCCTGCCTTGAAGAACAAAAACAAACAAACAAAAAGAAAAATGAAATTTGCAGGTAAATGGATGGAACAAAAAAAAAAGTTATGTGGAAGGCCAACTGGGTCCAGAAAGACATATGCCGTATGCTCTCTTTCATATGTGGATCTTAGCTTTGAAATCTTGTTTTGTGTGTTCAACCTGAAATATAGGCTAAATCTAGGAAACAAGAAATCTGCCCGCAGTGACTGATTTCTAGCTGTTATGGGAACAGGAGTATTCAAGCATGGGGGCACGGAATGGCAAAATCAAATGTTAAAAGGCTTATCCAAAATGAAGGGTGCCTGAAAAAGCTAATAGAAATTTATGACCTTACAACCAAGGGAGGGGGGACTCAATGAGAAGGTATAGGACACGGATGACATGAAGGGGGGAGGCTATACTCACGGTTAAAGATTTAAGTGGGGATAGGAGTCCTGGGAGAAGAGAAGGTGGGAGTGGGTTACCAAATCTAAAGATGCATGAAGACACATTCTAGAAATCCACTCATTTGAAAAGAAGCATCCTGCATGGTGGACAATGCTGTTCTCAGAAGACATGTCATTAAATGGAGTCCAGGAAGTCTATGCCAGCATGGTCTGGTAAGGGATCCTTTCTTGTTGTAGACTGCCAACTCCTTGTTGTGCACATATTTGGTAGAAAGAAGACCAGATGGACCAAAGGATTCCTCTTCAACGGACACCAAGCCCATGGAACCCCAGTGAGCTACACACCTTCTGCAGACCTCACCCCTTAATGCCATCTCTGTAGGTTTAGGATTGAAACTCGTGAGTCTGGGGAGTATAGACACCCAACGCTGAGTCCATAAGTACTGTTGTACACTTCCGACTTTTCCTGGCTTCAGCTCTGCTCCCCAAAATGTGTTCTAACCTCACCTACTTCTAACTGTATTGCAAGCCCATTAGTCCCTGAGTATCTGGTCTTAAACACATTTGCCTTACATGTCCCTCTGCTTCCACTCCTGACTCTGACAGTCTCTTCATGGTTCAGTAATTCAAGTGATCTTTCAAAGCATGTAGGCTTGCTCAAAGCCTGCCGATGGCTTTCCGTACACTTACAATGGGATCCCCTACTATGTGGGTATCAGAAGTACTTCTATGGCTAGATTATTTCCTGGTCCTGGTAGGACCAAGCTTGTTACCTCTATGGTGTATCTATTCTTCTCCTCCTCCCTCTGTCTGGACATTTTCCCTCTAGATCTTTTTCTCATATGTGACTTCATTCATGTCACCTCTTCATCAGTTACCTTCTCTAAGTCACAATTCTTGCTTCGCTGTCTCACTCTATTGTCCTTTCCCAAGACTGTTTTCTTTTTCCTGGTTTTTCGAGACAGAGTTTTTCTGTGTGACAGCCCTACCTGTTCTGGAACTTGTTTTGTAGACTAGGCTGGCCTAAAACTCACACAGACCTACCTGCCTCTACCTCCCAAGTGCTGGGATTAAAGATGTGTGCCACCACATCTGGCTTCCAATAATATTTTCTTTGTCAGATTAAAATCTGTCTTCCTTGCCCTGAATGATAAGTTTGTGGAGCAGGATTCGGGTCCATCTGTGTCACACATACTTAGAAGTGTACTTGGCAGATAAAGTGTTTATTAAATGAAAGAACACTTATTTAGCATATAAAATGTAGTAAGAGACTACTCTTTTATTCCTGGCTGCCCAGACCTGATAATCACATGGAAACTATATTAATTACAACACTGTTTGGCCAATGTCATTAGTGTGTTCCTAGCTAGCTCTTACATCTTAAATGAACTCATTCTATCAATCTGTGTATTGTCACAAGGTTGTGGCTTACCAGTAAGGTTCCTAAGGTTCTAGTGTGTCCTTCTCCTTCAGCAGCTACATGGCATCTCCTTGACTCCGCCTATTTTCTCTCTATATCTCTGTTCGGATTTCCTGCCTGGCTTTGTTCTGCTAAGCCATTGGCCGAAACAGCTTTATTCATTAACCAATGGCAATAAAATATACTCAGCATACAGAGGGGGAATCCTATATCATAAAAATAGACATTCTCTTATTGACTGGCACTTATTGAACACTACAAATTGTATCTATGTTCTAAAATCTATTTTTGAACACAAACAGATTCTTCTGGGGATGAAACATATTGGCAATTACAATTGAGTGACTGCTTATACTTTCAGTAAGTGATCCTACTTAATCACCAAGATTTCACTAAGTTCAGTGGGGTGACAGGTGTGGTGGCTTGACAGTGGGACAGGGCCATGAATATGGCATCCTTGAGCAAAGTATAGCCCACTGGGGAGATGTGGGAACAGGGTTGGCTTCAGGAGCAACTCACATGGATCACAGATGCCCAACCATTTTGTAAATTGCCGGGAGGCAGAAGAGAGGGAAAGTCTCAAGCTAGCAGGAACTGGAAGGTGACACAGGTCACTAAAACAAGCCATTATACTAAGTGACAAGGGTGATCTTTATAGCCAGAGTTAATGTTTGAGATGGAGCCTGGCTCTGGAGTTAAAGGCATAATCCAGTTTCGTGCCTTGCAGCCACTGGTTTAGAAGCTTCTTCATTAGGTCTGCAAGGTCTTTGAGTGGTGCCCCCAGCTCTAATAGCAGAAAAGGGTTGCATGGGGAATTATAGAACTCCCCGAAGCCTGAGTGCCACACCATGGCCTTCTGGTTGTTAACAAATGCGTCTAACAAAGCAGCCAGAGCTGTGGACCTTGTTTCTACTGACCAGGGCAGTCTGAGCCACATGTGAAGGGGCCCACAGCATCCCTGCCAGTGGGAAGGAACACTCGGGAGTAGCCAGAAACAAGGCAAAATCTGATAAATTCTACTCTAATGCAAATGGTTTTCACTTGACATTATCAGAAGGTAACTTTTGAAATTTCGCTAGATTTACTTCATTATTTATGAAGAGAAGTTTTAATCTTTCAAGCACAGAGAGACTGAAATTCAGTGCTATGGCCTGGGGCCAACATGGGCCACTAATTATTTTGTTAGAAGCAGTATTGCTTAGTAACTAGGAAAGCAAGCTCTACAGACAGACAGACCTAGGTTAAGGTCCAAGCTTGGCCACTTCCTCAATCTGTCAACGAGAAATGAGATTAATAGCAGTGGCTATCTATCTGATGAGGTCTTTGAAAAGATTAAGGAGGCTTCTATATGTAAGGCAGATTGCCTCGTAACTAGCAATTAATAAAACACTCAGTTAGCACCTCTCCATGTCAGCCGTGCTATTTTTCTTAGCCGAAACCTTTCTTTAAAGATCACAACTTTGTTCTTTTGATGTTCACACTACCCTTTAGGTTATTTTCTATAAACTCTCAGATCATTATTTTGTGTTAATTGGTATTTTGGTCACAAAGAACAGCAACCAACTCTAGCTTATTAAGGGGGAGGGGAAGGTAAGTTACTGGGAAAAGCTACGTCATACACACAATGGCAGGGCTGTGATAAAGTCACTCAGACTGGTTCTAAACAGGAAAGAAAACATGTAATTGGATGCAAAGTTTTCCAGCCTCGTGTCTCTTCCAGTTCTTCGATGGAAGGTGAGCCTGTAAGGGACTGTCACAAAGAGGGTGCATTTGTTTTCGGTCGCCACGTGACAAATGTTGTTAGTTGCTTTCCCCACTTCTGGGACAAATGCCTAGTCCCAAAGCAACTAAAGGAAAATGGGTTTGTTTTGGGATACAGTTTGAGAGTACAGTTCATCAAGGTGGGGAAGGCAGGGGGGCGGGAGCTGGAGGCAGCTGGTCACGTGGCATCTGCAGACAGTGAGCAGAGAAAAGAAAGAGGAAGGCTATGCCCAACTCTTTTTCTCTTTCCCATCTGTCAAGCACGCCAGCCCACATTTACAGTCTTCTCACCTTGATTCACATGATCTAGAAAGCTTCTCACAGATGCACCTGAGGTTTGTTTTAATGGTCATTCTAAATGTCGTCAAGTTTACAATCAGGATAAACTACCACACAAATCATTATAAATTTAGGAGGTTTTTGTGAGAAATTCAGTATGAACCTGGGTATAGTTACTTGGGTCCTGTGCCAAGGGTCTCATCTGGCTGGGTTCTTGTTTGGGGGCTTTGAAAGAAAATCCATTTTCAAACTCCTCATTCAAGTTGTTGGGAGCGCACAGTTCCTCGTTGTAAGGATGAGTTAGTTTTGTTGTTGGCTCTTAGCTGGAGTCATTCTCAGCAACCCAAGTTCACACTCAGGCTCTATCCCTGTGGACCTCTCAAACAGGCAGCAGGTGAAACTCTCTTCAGCCTGCTATGACCTAATGGGAGCGCAGAACAACCTGCCTGTGGTGGTGCTTTGCATAGGGGCACGGACACTAGAAGCTGAGGATCTCGGGACACTGCCCTGGACTGAATTGTGTTGCTCTTAAAGCCAAGGCTTGACAAAAGCAGAAAATGTGGCCCTATTTGGAAACTGGCTGTTTGCCAATCTGATGGAGTTAGGAGAGAGTCATACTGGATTGAAGGTGGAGCAAACTCTGATGGCTTTTCCTTATATATATATAGAGAGAGAAATTCAGGCTCAGGGATGAAAGCTACAGAAAAATAGAGAAAGAAGCTGGAACTGTGCTGCCATGACCTAGAGGATGTGGGCAACTATTAGAAGGAGAGGAAGTATGGAGGGAGTCCTGCTGGGACTCCGACATCACATTTCTATCTTTTAATACGACATGAAGGCAGTCTGCTGTTTTAAGCCTCCGCTGGTATTAGGTCACTATGGGAAGCCTGGCAATCAGGTTCATCCTGTTTAGAATCCTTCCCATCACAGGTGACTTATGAGAACGGGTGAGCAAGTGGCCCCTACCAAAGAGACACCCAGAACAGAAAACCATAGGTTGCGTGTGACAAGTCATGGGACAGATTCCTCTCACCTTCCAAAAATATTTTTACACATTTTTATTTAAGAAAAGAATCATATTCACCCAATAATGACAAGGACAGCACATGTCTGTGCAATGGACTTGCAGAGACACATCCATGTTAGTTCACTTATTTGAATAGTTTTCTGTCTGAAACCATGTGTGGGATACAGTGTTGCGTGAGAAAGGTACCAATGTTGCTAAAGCGTTCACCACCCCTGGCTTCGTAATCTGATAAATGTTATTTTTAAATACCTTGATCTTCCATTTAATCATGTGCAAACAAGGCTAGTAATGCCCTTTCCTCCAGCAAGTTGGCATTGGATGAGGATGCCCCAGAAAGCGGCCATCGAGAGCCATCATGCACAGGGCTTTTCAATTCTTCACATGGTTTTTCAGGGTTTTTAAAGTGAAATTTTCTTTGGTTTGCTTCGCTTTATAATGACATCTCTCTTTCTGGATTCTTCTGTCTCCATGGCAAGTATCTCTAAGGTATAGCTCTCTCTTAAGGTGAAGGAGATGATTTCACATTGATAATTAACTTTTTGTGCTGACCTCAATGACTCTACTTTCTCACATAGTACTTCTAATCTTTTGAGATGTCCCCTATATCCCCTTACAACTGGGGTCCCTAGAAGGTGTCCTTCATGAGTCTTATGGTCCTATTGACCACATGACATTTCTGGCCCTCATCAATTTCCGCTTCTTCCACGTGAGCAGTCATGCTCTCTGCTACGTACCCCCTCCTTCGACATTGTCCTACAGCCACAGGACATATTATTGTTCTGGGATGCTCCAGCAACCCAATGCCAAAGTCACTTTGATATGCTGCTGTGGGAGGAGACCAAAAACCCAGCTTCCTGGCAAGAGGGCCTTAAATCCTGGTTATTGTGGAGGAGGGACCGCTTGTTTATTCCTGGCCGCTCGACTAGATTAGACCAGAAATAATCACACAGAAACTGTAGTAATCAAATCACTACTTGTCCCATTAGCTCTAGCTTCTTATTGGCTAACTCTTTATTAATTTAACCCATGTCTATTAATCTGTGTATTGCCAAATGGCAGTGGCTTACTGGCAAAGTTTCAGCCTGTCTGACTCTGGTGGCAGCTCCATGGCATCCTCCCGACTCTGCCTTTCTTTCTCCCAGCATTCAGCCTAACTTTCCCTGCCTACCTAACATTTGCCTTACTATAGGTCCAAAGCAGCTTCTTTATTCATTAATGGTAATCACAGCACACACAGGGGACTCAAATCCATATCAGGTTATCGATGCCTAATACTTTTGGTTTGTTACAGTTCATGCCTTAGCTTTCTTCTCCCAAGACTCAAGCAAGAAGTCTGATGATGTCAGAAAGAAGATACAAAGAAGGTCAAGCTGAGAGATTGAGTCAAACAGCAGATATTCTCTTGTATTAGCTGTCCTGAACCATTCCAGCAGCCGACTAAAGGGCAGAATACCCTCTAAACGGGCTTTGCAACACACTTCTCCTCCTGGGTTCCCCTATACTCTTTCATCTGTCCTCCAGAAGTGCCTAGATGTTTCTGGATCCCAGCAATAATCAGATCTGGAGCTGTTTCCAGGAGGCTCCTTAGTAACCATGACAACAGACCTCTAAGCCTAGCTGTCCCCTTGGGGCCAGACCCTACAGTGAGCAGAGGCTCAAAGTCTTCATCCCAGTATCATCTGACTCCTTTCCCGGTCTCCATCCATCATTTGTTCCCCTTTCTTCCCCGTATCTTCATCAGAATTTTAATACAAAGGATACATCCTTCTGAATGTTCTTTTAACAAAGGAAGGATTTCAGAAAGAGGTAAAGGCAGTGAATCAGGGGAAGTCAACCGAACAATATTTTTACCTCAGTTGAATTTATCAACTTGGCACTAATAAGAAATATTACGGTTGAATAGAAACAAATGGAGAAAGAGCTTTCTTCCCCATAGTTTACAATTGTAGCAGCACAGACTCTCTGTCCACCATTTGAAATATTCCACGTGGGAGACATTCACAGCCTGAATCTCCACCAGCAATGTAATTTGGTACTTAAGAAAAATAACTGTGTGTCAGGCATTCCTGCTGGAGAAATGTTCCAAAGAAAGTCAGGTCCAGATAAAACAGCCATTTCAACTGCACTGACGCAGGAAGATTCCAGTTCATAGTTCTTTGTTAGTGGCTTTATCTGGGGTAGCTTTAAGGTTCTAAGACTTAAGAGGTCAGTTTTTCCATCTTTTCTCAAGTTTCTAATTTTTTTTAAGTGGTTTTAAGTTGACATACAAAAGAAAATTCATCATTTTAATTCACTGGCAGACTATTATCATTGCATGATAATCTGAAAACAGGATTCCTTATTCAGTGAAAGATTTTTTTAATTATTCACATGGAAGAAAGCTAACTAGCCCTATTAAAAAATAGGGTTTTATTGCGTATTATAGTATTATTAGTGTCGATTTATCCTTATTCGCACCTTTAGTCTGAAAACTGAGGTCGAATCTAGCTACTCTTAAGCAAAGAGCGCTGTGTGGAGGTTTTTATTTAAATCCCACCTAAAATCTGCCAGGAAAAAAAAAAAAAAACATGAGGGCTGACAGCATGACGAGCATGTGTGTGCTCCAGTGCGCATGCTCCTGGGACGGTCCGTGGGAGCCTGATGAAAGCCGGGGAAAGAGCAGAAACAATGATTAACTGACACAGGCTGTGAATCAATTATCTCCATCCAACAGATCCGATATCAAAGCGAGCCGATGTCACTCCGTCAGAACTACAGCCCAGTAACAGATGACAGCACCGTGGCCAGCTTCCTCTCCGAGTGTTCCACCTGTGGGTAGGGAAGTGATTGAAAGAGGCTTAGGTTCTCCGGCACTGGCATCCAGGTCTTGGTGCTCCCTCTTCCTGGGCCCAGCAGACACTTCTGATCTCAGATGCTTCCTGGTACTGCAATGTCTAATAAGCAAATATGAGCTGAAGTTTCGCCCCTCCACCCCAGCCACACAGAAATGTCCAAATGTGGCTTTTTAATTATCGAGCAACATATTTAGTAGCAGATGAAGATCCAGCAATCTTTGCAAGGAGAGATGTTTACAGGGCTATGAGGCTAAATTGGAAAAATGTAAATTGGTTATGATTGAATAAGTATCACTGCTGGGCTTTTGTTCTTCCAAAGCAACCTTATCTTTCCTCTGTGATGGAGAAAGGCGTCAAGACAGAAAGTTTCCTTCATCTAAGTAGCTTACCCTTTTATGTGGAAAACAACCTGCATATCATTTCAATAACGGCTTTGTTTCTCTGTAAAGTGCGTCCTTTGTGTCTGCCAGGTACACTGTGGCCAGCATTCTGTGGTTGGGTAAAACCTGTGGAGTCCAATCTTGTGGTCTGTGCTTTGGCGTAACTATGGAGGAACGAGAGGCGTAAGACTAGCTGGGAGGTTCAAAGATTCCATCTACAGTGTGTGGGGGGAAACGTGTGTGTGTGTGTGTGTGTGTGTGTGTGTGAATCAGAGAGGAGATAGCTCTGGGACGTGCTATCCTAAGCGAGACCCTGTCATTGTATAATGCCAGTGTCTGGCCCACTAACCTGAAGATGCTAGGCATTCAGTAGTATTTGTCGATCTAGTTTCTGTTTGTATACTCACAGTCTTTAAAATATCAGAGACTCTGGGACTAGAGAGCTGGCTCAGTGGTTAAAAATGCTTACTGCTCTTGCAGAGGACCCAGGTTCAGTTTTCAGCTCCCACATGGTGGTTACAGAACAACCTGAAACTCTATGTCCAGGAGACTTGACACCCTCTTCTGGTTTCCAGAAGTACGAGACACACATGTGATACACACAAACACATGCAAATGAACACTCATGTGCATAAAAAAAAATCTTAAAGACAAAACCAGGAAGCTCCAGGGGCTCAACACAATAAAAGGAAAAGTCCCCCGCAGGTACAACTGTTCAGGCCTTTCTGTGGGTGGCCTTGCTGCAGGGGGTGACCCAGGCATCTTCCCATCTAGGACTCTGTTGTCCTCTGGCTGTAATTGTCTTATACTATATACTTCCCAAACAGCTAAACACAGAGTGAGAGGAGCATGTTTTGAATATTTAATTCTAGAAGGCAATGCCTCACACTCTGGGTCAAAGTCGTCCTGTTAGGAACTGTTCACATGGCTCAGAAGACATGAGAGGGGTAGGAAGTGCAGTTTGTCTCATTGAGAGAGATCTCATTGCAAGAGATAAAGCTTTCTCAGTGAGTGAGTTTGGTGAGTATCTAGCCAAGCTTTGTCACGATAGAAACCTGATAAAAGTATAATAAGGAAAACGATCAGAGAAGCCTGGGCCATGTGATATGTGTTAGTCAGTGGTCATAAACAAATACCCAGAAGGACCAAGGCCAGTGTAGCCACACGCAGCAGTTGAGTAACAGTGAAGGTCACTCCTAGAAAATGAAGATCCGGCTGGACCATGGTGGCAAGCGCCTTTAATCCCAGCACTTGGGGGGGGGGGCCACAGGCAGGAGAGTCTATGTGAGTTTGAGGCCAACCTGGTCTACAAGAGCTACTTCCAGGACAGGCTCCAAAGCTACAGCAAAACCCTGTCTTGAAAAACCAAGAAAAGAATAAAAAGGAAAAGAAAAAGAAAAAGAAAGAAAATGAAGTTCGGGGCCAGGTAATTTCTTAGTCTTCAAGGACCGCTTAGGTATTGCTAGGAAAAGGAAGTGACTGAGGAAGCTGGGGTTTGGGAAGTTATCCTTGAGAGGGTCAGATCCATAGCCCACTTCCACGGTTAACCGTTGAGGAGCTATAATCTCTGAACTTCAGACAGATGACATTTGTTAGTTATGAGTCGCATAAGCTTAAAGCTATGTGGTACATAATCATGCTAGTATCTTCCATTGGTCAAGCGCCAATCATTTGCCAGTCACTACACACACACTCACTCACACGGCATCTCTTACTCTTTCACTCTTTCCTCAATCTTTCCTTACTTTTCATGAGAAAAGAAACTTTAGAGAGGTCGTCCTGCCATGCATTCCGTGAGCGATAAAGCTAGGATCTGAGCACAATGAATCCAACCGTCTAGCCCAGGGTAAAATGCAGTAGCATCTTTGCCCACACACCCTGTAAAACACATGCATATGTAAAACGAATATTTAATAACACAGTGCATCAAATAGCCATTGTTGCATAACAAACCTCCCCAAAATATAGTGCTTTAAAAACAATTCGTCACTATTTCCCACAGAGCTGTGGGTTGACCAGGCAGTTCTGCTGATGTAGGCTAAACTTGGCTGGCTGGGGAAACTGTCTTGCCTGTATCTATGAGCAGCCAGCAAGCTGACTGAGGGATTGCCTGATCCACAATGGCCTCAGATGTATGTTTTGGCTTAGTTCCCCTTGGTTTCTCCTCCACTGGGGGTTTAGCCCTGTGTTATTCACAAGATGATGGCAAACTTTAAGAAGAAACTAAAAACACACCAGGCCTCTTGAGGGCAGGCTTCAAATTGGCATACCATCATCCTTGCCTCATTGGCCCAAGAGACCACAAGACCAGCCCTTATTCATAAGCAGGAAAGGATGACCTATTTTCTGAAGGGAAGTGCGGAAAAGCCATTTTCCCAAAAGCCTGGACAGAGAGAAGGACAGAGAATGGAGCCTTTTCTTTCCTTTTGGAATCTTACTACATCTAATATCTTCAGACATTTTTCCTATAAAAAAAAAAAAAAGCAGATGGGAGAACAGAGTGCTATCCTAAGATGTGGCTGCAATGGTCAATCTTTTTGTCCCCTGGCTAGGTTTAGACATACCTCTGAGTGTGCCTGTGATGGTGGTCCCAGAGAGAACTAACCGAAGAGGGAAGACCAATTTAAAAGTATGTGGCGCCCTCCCAAGTGCTGGGATTCCAGACTGAACCAGACTCAAAGTGAGAGCAGAGGGTAAGCACCGGCCTGCCTCTCTCTCTCTGCTTCCTGGTGGATGGGACCAGTGAGCACCCTGCCATCACAGACAGCACCGGTGCCCCATCCTGTGCCTTCCGAACCACAGTGGATGCTCTCCCTTGCCCTGCGAGCCACAACCATCCTCTTCCTGCTTATGTTGCTATGGGTCGTGTGATAGATCCCAGTGACAAGAAAAGTAATGGCCACAATGGTTTTCCTAATTAGCGCAGAAGCACGTGAATCCTCAAAGCCGTCTGTGCTGTTCATTCCCATTGGCCCACGAAGTGTAGGAAAGGACAGTGCATTAAGTGGGTAAGTAGCTCTTTTATTTCGGGAGGCAGGGCATGAAAATAACCGTGTGCTCAGGCACATGAAATAGCTTTGCAGTAGGAGATTTTTTTTAAAAGGCAAAACAAAACTGAAAATTTGACTTCCTGTGTGCCCTGCAAAGGAAAGGGGGGGGGGGGGTGAGGAAAGAGACTGTGAATGTGTGATGAGCAGCTGGCTTTTATTTTTAAACACATATTATTGCTACACAGATCGTGTGTGTGTGTGTGTGTGTGTGTGTGTGTGTGTGTGTGTCTAGGGGAACTTACTAAGGAACTCTAGCAAGCAGGAATATCATTTCAAGGGAGTGCTAATGAGATTGGCTGGATCTTTTCAGAATACAGTGAGTCTCTTTCCCCCTTCAGTATATGGAACTGAGGAAAGAAACAGCAAATGCTGAGAGGAGCAAATGCTGCAGAGTCTCCCTAGGTGGCCAAGAGACATTTGGGCCCCTGAGCTGGGGCTTTAGTTGCTGGGAACAGATCATCCTACAGGGAAAACATCAGGACTGCTCACGTGGGAGTCTTTAGCCTGTGAGCCTGTTGACGCTGAAGACTGTGCCCAGAGGGAGGATGACAAGGTCACTGTGGGAAGTAAGGTGCTGAAGGGCTACTACCTTGAGCTAGACAAGTCTGAGCAAAATGAAAGTGTAATACTCCCAGAACCGCAGGGAGCAGGGACCAAGCACGTCCTGTTCCCCATGACCACCGAGGAAGGAAGTCGGAAATGGCAAGACAGTAGACCCACAATCAAGTTGTTTTGTAGGGGTTTTGTTCTTATTTATTCATTTTCTCTGGTGGAGATGGGAGGTCCTGTCGACTGAAGGTGAGGGTCTGTTCATGCTGACCAAGTGCTCTATCCCCCTCCCCCCTTCCTCCTTGGCCATCCTGAAGGTCTTCCGGTGACTGACTTACTGAACCTATCGCTCTCACCAAGGCTCGGTGGGAAAACTGTACAGGAAGGTGACGGAGGCAATGAGCAGCCATGACCACAGGCAGCTCTGTCTAAAGAGAACTGAATACAGTTGAGGGTGGGGGAGGGCCCTGTGCAAACCAACAAGCAAGCCTGTGGGCTAGACCAGCCTGTTGGTGCTGATCCGTGGCCTCTGCTCCACCACCTTTGAACTGTCAACAAAACCAGCCACTCTCACCCTTGTCCCAAATCAACACAAAGAGTCAACATGACTTTTTTTTTTTCTAATTACAGGTTTTACTTCCTTTTCTGGAGAAAAATAAGTTAAAACAGTGTTGCAAAACTATGTGCCAATCTCACAAAGCCTGTGGATACATGACTGGCAACACTGAAATGCTACCTTAGGATTTTCCACGGAACTGACCACACACATCAGGAAAACAAAATATTTATTGAGGGGTAAGGAAGATGTTGAAACCTCCTGTTTTCTCTTGAAACATGAGATTTAGACAAAAAAAAAAAAGGTTATTGTGGGTTTTTTTTGTTTTTTGTTTGTTTGTTTGTTTTTTGTTATATAGGTAGGATTTAAGTAATGCAATTGCGAAGACAGACTATAGCTAGAGACCAGCATGGTTTAGCTTTTGCACACTGTCGACGGAAACGGCAGAAACAGACCCACGCTAGCTTACACATCTCCCCCTAAAGTAAATACAGAGAAACCCCCTATTTTTCTCACTTGAAAATCGCTGGAAACACGACTGTGTTCTTCTTGATTCATTTTCCCACCACCAACCCCCCCCCCCAGCATATCTGGATTTCTGTGGGTGCTATTGGAGAAACAGCAGTTTTCATTTGTTTTCTTAAGAAAGGACCTTACTGTCTTCCGCTGTGCCTCAGACTGGCCTGGAGTGTATGATGCCCTGGTGCAGAGTCTCAAGTCCTGGGGTTACAGGCTCATACCTCCTCAATAGGATTTCTGTACCTCGATGGTAGATGTCTCTGCCGATGCCATAAGCTGGATCAAACCGAATTGAAAAAGTAAAAGACCAGGTTCATTTTGAGCAAAACAACTTCCGGGTGAGATCTCCATCTTCAGAGATCAAGGTGGGAGTAGGGGCAGGAGAAATCACAGGACCGAATTAAAGCAGGGTGCTTAGCTACCCTGTAGTTGAGGGGTGATGACTTGTCTTTCACAAGCTGGCAAACTTTACATGGAATTTGGCGGGGGGGGGGGGGAGCTACTGTGGGCGCCAAGAACGCCAAACTGGGCTTTTTGGAGCCTTCCTTTTTGTGACGATTCTCTGAGAGGGTGGAGTTTGGAGAGACAGGAACGAACTTTTGTAGGAGCTGGAAGTTCCAGCCCAACACTCCTCACCTGGTGATCCAGAATTTTGTGATGTTCTGTATTAAGTTACAACTGAAAATGTCCTCTCACGGATTGATAACCATTTGGGTAAAATTAGGGCCATTTGTCTCCATTTTTGTTCATTTTGTTGACGCTAACATTTGATCTCCTTTGACCCTTGAAAGTCTTTGAAGGAAGTTTCCAGCCGGCATCAGCCCCGACAGGGACGAGGTGAAACCCTCAGAAATCAGCTTGTGTTCAGGGTCGCCGCTCTTCTCTCGCAGATGCCGCCAGCTGATTGCTGACACCTTTTGATTGAGATAATTTTAGGTCTGTGTGCTTTCCCCAGACTGCATCTAGCAAAATAAATGATAAAGGGTTTGTCCTATGAGGAACCCTGTGGCTGATTACTGGCTTTGGGGATGTTCTTGAGAAAGAGCTCTTCCGTTTCCAACACATGCTCTTTCTCCCTCTCTCTGGCACACACACACGTACACACAAACACATACCAATCAGACAATCACCATATTACTTAGTCTTTCAGAAAAGATCTAAGGGATGGAGGCAGGACAATGCTCTTAGCAAAACCTGTTTGTCCGTCCCCTGCCCTCTGTTTTGCACACTGCCTGCGGCTGTGGCTCTAGGCTGTTACCTCCGCACTACAGAGCCCTTCCCTGACGTGCACCTGGCTCGGGGTCTCCCACTCCTGTCAGTGACTGACAGCCTGCTGTCTTCTCTCCACATTTGCCTTCCTCTCACATCCACATAGCACATCTCTCCTCTCCAGTCTCTCCTGGTACCCTGACGCCCCCATTTATGATCCTCGGAGTACAGTCTGATCTCGTGCCCCTCCTCGCCCCAGTTGTTTTTCTTGGGAAAGTCTGCCCATTGCTCAGATTCTGCCAAAAGAGAAGTCCAGGTACTGGCAACCACAGAGCAAGAACCTTCCCTTCTTGGAGGGCAAAGAAACTTGGAAACAGCCACATCCAAGCCCGCTATGCTACAGGAATGCAGCGCTTCTGAGACATGGTGATTTGCATGTGCGTTTCCATGAGAACTTGGAGGTGGGAAAAGACGGGCTCATGCTCCAGAAACAAGGTCAGCTGTTGGAGCTTTGTCTCCCTAGGAAACAGAGAAGCAGGCCAATGCTAGGACTTCACTAAGTCTTTAAGTGGAGAGAAAACACATTTTGAGTTAATTTTGGACGTGTCCATCTATAATCTGTCCTGATGATTCATAAACTAATTTGAGAGAACAATCAATCCTCTGCGTCGTGAAGTAGGACAGGGCTGGGCTGGGTAATTCTTCTGCCTGGCTGGCTTCGCCTGAGAGAAGTCACCTGAATTCAGTGGGTAACTGGTCTTCCGTAGAGGAACCATGACCATGGTATTTCTGTGCCTATTCCCTGGTGGTAATGGCTCCATTTTGGTTCTCTCCTCTCCCTATGCTCTCAGAATCTCTCTCCAGAGTCTTTTCTGGGTCTTTAGACTCTTCCCACGGCTGCTGACTAGGGATTCAAAAGTGGGTTTTCCAAAAGGCAGAAGAGGAATCTGAATGTCTCGAGAGCTGAGGCAGGAGTGGACGGGCTGCCTCTCCCATTTCGTTCCCATGGCTATAAGCAATAAATACAGAGAATCTGTGGAGATACAGCTCATATTCTTTTCTCTTTTCCTTAGCAGGAGTCGGCAAATTGTGTCTTTTCAGATCAAAGCTGACCCTCCACCCATCATTACAGATACAGGTCTGTGGAAACAGCTGGAATTATTAGTTATGCTGTCTATGGCTGTTCTTACATGATTGTAGCTGCTATGGAGATTGCACAGATCACGTAGTCTAAAACATTTACAATATGGCTCGTTCTAAAAACAATAATTTTCTGATCGCTATTCTATAGTCGCTTATCATGGAACAGTTCCTTTATGGGCTGTGCCTAGCAGTCGGGGCTGAGGGGATAGAAGGAGGGAAAGGGCACCTGTAGTCTGCTTTTCCATTGGCAGGTGTAACACTAAGGCAGGTGAGCTAAACTGACATCCTTGTGTGTAGCCTGTGGGGTTGTCAGGCCCTGTTAGCTTCTGCACAGTGCACATATAAGCAGACAGTCCTGGGAACAGTTGGAAAGTTTACAATAAGAGAAAATGTCTGGCACAAGACACATACCTGTGGTCAACATCTGGGCACTAGACTGCAGGCCTCGCTTGCAAGGAAGCAAGAAGAACCTGAAGCTTTCCATACGTACACAGGCCCTTCCACTGTGTGCGACTGTCCTCACCACAAAAAGTAGTAAGGAGGAGACCTTGAGGCCATAAACTGTGGCAAGTTCGTCTTTCAAAATCTGAGCTCCCCCTCACAACTCACCCACCGAGTGGGTCCAAAGACTGGCAGATTGTGTGTAGGAAGCGGACTTCATCACTGGCGATTGCACAGCTGCACGTAGAATAGAAGCCCGAGGCCCTGTTACAGGGCGATTCTATGAGTTTCTTAGATTCTTTTAGGCTAAGTCTATGCTGGGAAGGTCATCATCACCAGACTTTAACTCCAGCCTCCAAATAGAACTGGAATGAACCTCCCCTTGGGGAGTGGGAGCCCATTCCTGTGGTGGGTCATAAAGTGCAGTTTATGAGCACCTTGGCCCAGATCCACTCTAGTTTGGCTGCATAATGACCTTGGGCACTGCAGTGCAATATTAATGTTGAAAGGAAGCTATTAAGGCCAGGCTCCTACCAAGAAAATAACAGTGGAGCTAATTCAAATGACTCCCTCCGAAGTTCCTGCCTCTACCCCAACAACAAGATCACTTTGTTTTACAAGTTAAAAGCTGCAAGGCCACTCTTCTCCTTTGCTAATGAGCAAATCACTGGGTGCTGGAGACCAGAGTAGGTAGCAGAGTTTTTAGCTGGTGCTCAAGTGCAGAGCCTGGGCCCTGTGCCTTTTCTCCAGTGGGACCCAGCATGGTTGGCAGGAATTGCCTGAAGGCCTGGGAGGGAGGGCCAAAGTTTAAGACAGCTTATCCATTACTATCTATCAAATAAGGCTCAAATCTTAGTGTTTGAATCAATTCTCTTCATGCTCACAATGCCTTGGGGTTGCCTGAGCTCAGCTGGTTAGTTCTGAGTCATCTCAAGCCGTAGGCCTCTAGGCTCACCTGATTTTGGAAAATGCAAGACGGTGCTAAGCTGCATGGGGAGCTTGTGACCAGATCACTGGACATCTCATCTCCTTAGTCTCCATCACGCCAGGCTCTCTTAAAGCACAGCAGCTGGGCTGCAAGAGGAAGAAAGCAGGATTTTCACTCATCCAAAGGTCTGGACTTTGGGTTGTCATATCTCCCATATGCCACTGGTCAAAGCAATCATAGGCCCAGTACATATTCAAGAGGATGAGGACTGGGCTTTTGTTACTGGGAATGGCTCCAAGATTGAATTGTGTCTCTCTCTTTTGCTTGTTACTTTGAGACAGGATGTCGCTAAATTGCCCAGGCTGGCATTGAACTCACTCTGAAGCCTAATCAGGTCTTAAACTCCTGACCCACCTGCTTCAGCCTCTAGAGTGGCTGGAGTTACCATACCCTTTGATATAAACTGACCCATGAAGGGATTGCTGGAGGCTCATCAGTCATGGTTCTTCAAAGAGCAGAATCAATAGGACCGGAACCTATCCTATCCTGCCAAGACTGATGGGGTACACTTCAGAAAGCAAGACAAAGGGAGAAGGAATGAAGGAGGGAGTGAAGGAAGAAGAAAGAGAAGAAGGGGAAAGCAGGAAGGAGGGAGGGTGGGAGATAAGGAAGGAGGGGGAGATATTTCTAAACTCTGCAGTAAACGTGGGCCATAGGTAATGTTTTCTCCTAGCTCAGAGGAGGTCTGCTTTTATTCTATTAAGGTCTTCTACTGATTGGGTGAGGCCCGCACATATTATAAAAGGTAACCTGATTTACTCAAAATTCTTTGATTTGAACATTAACCTCATCCTTTCCCCGCCAAAAACTTAACTAGAACTACTCCCATGAAAACACCCAGAATAGCATTTCCTGAAAGAACTGGGTACTTTGACCCAGCCAGGTTGATGTTTAACACTTTGTGTCATCAGGGTCAAACTTAGGGCCAGACAACCACAGCAAGCAAAGGGGCAGTTCTTCCTGTCTTTCTACCCTGTATCTGGTTTAAATTTTCCTTTATTTCTTCCTGGGTTTCTACCTCCAGGTTCTCCTCAGAGCCTCAACTTCCCGACTGTGGCTCCTTCTATCTTCTATTCTTTCATTTTCCATGGGTAGCAAAGTAAACAAAATCACCCTCTCCCTGGCTGCTAGACAGGAGTGTTTCATTTTTTGGCCCTTGGGTAGTGGAGAGTTCTGAGGATCATGGCAAGCAAGAGAGGAAGAACATCAGACTAGATAATCCAGCAGCTATCAGCCCTGAGTACCCAGGCTTGGTGACTGCCCCTCTCCACCCTGAGCTCCTCCCCTCCTTCAGACTTATCATTCTAGACTTTTACCTTGTGTGTCAATTGAAGAAGACTAGAGGAGTCCAGGCTTAGCTCACTTCCGGTCTTATATGCTCTGCAACAAGACCCATCTGAAGAAGCCATAGTTGTCTTTTTTGTTTTGCTTTGTTTTTGAAAGGCAGGGATTTTCCAGTCCGTAGAAGGAAAGAGCAGCATCTGCCTGGATTGAGGGAAAAAGATGAAATTTTAGTTGATGGAACTGGGCTTGTGCTAGGAGAAGCTTTATGGCAAACAATCCCCACTTGTGTTCCAGGAGCAGCATGGTTACCCCCAGGGCTGGGTAGACAACATCCGTGTAACTTGCCTTTCTCCCTTGTGTTCCACACCTGGCTTTGAAGGCAGAGAAGCAGCTCCACCTTAGCAAGCTCTTAAAGCTTTTCTGCTTCATACCCTTTGCCCAAGGGAAGTCCCTTTGCTTGAACTTTTCTTTATTTCCTGGAATGCTTATTAAAACCCGGAGCTTTGTGTTTGTGTGCACACATATATAGAGACATGCCTGCATAGCCCTTCAGTGGGTAGCTCAAAAGAAAGAACTCTTGAACCCACACCCTGCAGAATCAGAAACATCGTCTAGGTATCCAGATAGCAGTGACATGCAGTGAAAACTCTGAGTAAAGAGGAAATGTAAGGCATTGAGGGAGAGTCAAGTGCATCCTGTGTAAGTGTGCCGATCTGAGTTCAGATCCCCAGCACCCACGTAAAAACTAGGTGCAGCTCATGCCTGTAATTTCAGGGCTGTGGAGGCAGAGACAAGTGGATCCCCAGAGCTCACTGGCTGGCCAGACAAGCCAAACTAGTGAGCTCCAGGTTCAGTAAGAGACTTTGTCTCCCGAAAGCGAGGTGGAGAGTGATGAGAGATGGCACACAACACTGACCTCTGACTTCCATCCACACACATACACGTGTATGTACAAGTGCATGCACACACTCATAGTCATGTACATCCCCCACACAAATACACACATATAAAGTAACAATGTGTGGATAGCATATATACAAATACATATACAAATACATGCAAAATGTTCTAGAAGGATAACAACTATCAGTATGATTATGGACAGAGAAGGGGACATTTTATATTTTGGCCTACGTATTTATATTCATCTTGTGTCCTATACAAAGCAAGAAAGCATCTATGTCTTCATCTTGAAAGCACATGAAGTAGGTGTGTGTTCACTTGTAGTTAGGGCTGCAGTAGCTATGGGCCATCCTCACTCATGTGGAGTTCAAGATCAAAGCACCAGCAGACAATGGTATAGCCATTCCGTATCTGTAAAGTGGGCTGAATAAGTGCCTTCACGTCCCCAGGGAAGTGTGATACAGGACATATCGTATGAGCTAGGTAGAGAGCTTTACCCTGCCCAGAGGCATTGATCGAGCCCAGGTAGCCAGGCTCTGTGAAAACATGTAGCACCCAACCCAAGGAAGCAACGCCTGGAACGGGGTGGAAGGGTGACAGGTGTTTTTAGTCCTCGTGACCAAGAAGTGATAGCATCACATCGATTTCCCTTTAGAACTGCAAGGTGCTATCATCACATTGAGCCTGAATAAGATTTGCAAGTTTTAAGGTTTTAATTCAGTGAACAGGAAAACTATTCTCTTTTGAAGAAATCTTTACTTATTTCCTGTGTGCCAAGGCGTGATCTATGGGAGGGACGGCAGCTGAGGGGAAATAGATTAGTGACCTTGACCTTAGATTAGTGACCATTTTTCTTGACCTTATTTAAGTCACAGACCCTTTGTAGAATCTGATTTTAAAAATAAAACACAGGTGTTTACTTCAGAAAAGTCACCTAGAAACATTTGCCTACGATTTCCAGGTCATGAGCCTCATTTGACAACCCTCCCCTCTGTTGCTTCCCTATTAGTGAGCCTAAGGCTGAGGCAAACCCTTGACCACTGGGTCCTATCCATCCCCCAAGGTCATCTTTTCCTTTCTTGCTTTGGGTTGACTAAGATGGCAGGCTGGTTTTGAACTCATTCTGTAGCCTAGACAGGCCTTGGTCTTTTTAGCCTCCAGAGTACCTGCGATTAGCAGGCTGGGCCACCACATCAGTCATTTGAATAATCTGCATAAAACACATACAGCCTTTGAAGACTTCAGAAAGGAAGCACCTCAGCAGGAGCCAGATTCGTGTTCACTCAGTCAAACAAACAAACCTCCCCAAACTACCACCTTTATTTGCGGTAAAAGAATTGCAAAAGCTTTCCATGCCTCTTATTGTAGAAGGCATTTGGGGGCCTAGGGTGTCCTTGGACATAGCAGTTCAGATTTCCTGAGTAGTCCTGGTAGATGACAGTTCATTCTGATGATGCATTCTGAGCAGAAACAGTGACATTGTCACGTTGACCTATCTCGCAGAAAAGAGGCAGAGTTGTAGCATCCGTCTCTTTGGGTGCCAGAAGCAGAAGAATGTGGAATGCACCCTGCAAACAGCTCACTGCCACACGGGAGGGCAAGAGAAGAGCATTTAGAAGTTTGGGTCCACAGGATAACACGGCTGCAGCCTCAATCCCAGGCGCCTCTCCTGAGAACTGAGTCTGAGCCTTGTGTGCCTCTTGTCACAGTTGGCATAAGGGTGGTAAAATATCACCCATGGTGTTTTCTCCTGTGGAGGTGGTCAGAAGCCGCAGAGCTGGGAAGATGGAGGAGGAGCCTAGGACAAGCTGGACCTGCAGGGACAGGGAAGGAAGCCGAGTTGCGCAATCCTGGGGACTGTCAATGGAGGATCAGAGAGACAGGGAATGTGTTTCCAGGGCAGGATGTGAGATGACCCCAGTGGGACCTCTTCCCTCTCATCTTCTGCCTCCCAGCTCTGACGCTTGCCTGGGGGTAATGAATGACTTAGCTGAATGGGAATGTCAAAGAGAAGCAGAATTAAGTTGCTATATATACACAAGAAACCCCATTTCCCATCCTTTCACACAGCACCTCTGACACCAGGGTGTTTGTAACAGATGCTGCGAAGATTTGGAGAGAGATGACACCGTGCAGAGAACAGCTTACAGTAAGACTTAGATCCTCTGAACATTCCAGCTTCCAGCAACCCTGCTGACCCTTGACTCCCGCCCCCCTGCTAGCCTCCTGCCAGGATGCTTAGGTTCTCCTGGGTGACCTAGTAGGGCTTCTTTTCTCGCCTCTGGGCTGCTGAGCCATGTAGCCTTTTCTTTGTTCATCTTTCTTTTTCATTATTTCTCAGGATAGCCTACTTTATTCAGATCTAAGTGGGCAATTGCTCTCCCTACGAAGGTCTCCAACGCCAGCATTTGAAGCTGCATTGTGTCTCTCTGATCCTTCTCTGGGAAGAATGATCACGCAGGCGCTCTATCCTGGTGTGGGGCAGAGTTTCATTACAGTCTCCAAGGCGAGCAAACACTTTCCCTAGCTGTCATCGGCTCTCTTTGCACTTATGTGATGGGGTGAGCCAGCAGCATGACAACATGCCCATTGTGTTCATTTCGTCCATGTTGTATTGATCTGGAGGCTGTAGATCAATCAGTTTTATAGCAAACCCACAGTCATTGTTAAGACAAGCAAAGTAAACAGCAGCGGGTCCAGTAAACCAGCACAACCAGGGCCCCTTCGTACACTCAGCCATGCCCTTCTGTGGGAAGACTTGCATCCCTGAGCTCCTTTACTGAGGAAGGGAAAGGGGGGAGGGACAGCAACCACAGCCGCCACCACAACAAAAACAATAGCAATAACGACAACAACCCACCACCACAACCACAGCTGGGCAGAGAAACCCCGGGTAAAATATGGCAGAAATAAAACAGCCACACAAAGCAGCAGAGCTGTCTACAATACTAAAGCGAAACACAAGTCAGCGCTAATTACCACCATAAGTTAGCTTTATTTTCTCCTCAGATCCCACATACTGCACGCTAGAGGTTTGACTAGAAAGAATTGGCCTAGAGAATACTGAATATGCTTTAACCTGGAAAATCGTGTGTTTCGTCTTACGAATGCTTTTAGTTTAGGCAGAAGACAGGGTGAAGAGTGTGCTGGGACGGTCCTTGCCCTCTGCAGCACCCCAGCTAGAGCTCGCCTGTGGGCCGAATGCCTGGCAGTGCAGGAAGGGCTTCAGGTAACTCCTGTGTCGGGAATTGGGACCTTCCTAGTCCCCATGATGCCACCTCCTTTGTAGTAACCTCCCCGGTATATGTAGGGATGGACCCTTTTAAAATCATTAGTGAGCCTCAGAGGGAAGCAGGAGGATTACAAGGTCAAAGTCTGTGGGCTGGGGCTGTGTGGAGACACATTCTTGAATTTCAAAGTACGAAAAGGGCTAAATCTACAATTCAGTGGTAGGACAGTTGCCCAGCTTGAGCAAAGTCCTGTGTTTAATACCTAGTACTCTGGAGGGAGGAAAGGAGGGAGGGAGGGAAGGAGGGAGGGAGAGAGGGAAGAAAGGAAGGAAGGAAGAAAGGAAGGAAGGAAGGAAGGAAGGAAGGAAGGAAGGAAGGAAGGAAGGAGAAAAAGCTCCATTTTACTTCCTTTGGGATGCTGAAATAGGACTGTCCTAAAGGTGAGGTGTACCAAGTGTGCCCAGAAACCCATTTCCATCTTTGGGGATGTAACAGCTGACACACAGATGAAGAGGAGTGTAGACACAAGTGCGGGATGGCCCGCCACACACGGTCCCTCGTGCCCAGTGTAGCACATGGGCGCAGAAGGGAACGAAGTCGTCCTCATGGCTCTGGTGGGGAAATAGTTCCAGGAAATAATGACAAATTAAAAAAAAAAAACAAACAAAAAGCAAATCCATTTATGTAGTATATAGTATGCCACTTTAGTGAGGGAAGTGTAGAAAGTAAGAAAGCATCTGTATTTATACAGGACCTCATTTGCATAAGGACACACTGGAATGATACACTCAACTTTAATAAAAATGGTAATTCTCAGGGGGCATGAACGGCTTACCGTGGGAAGGCCAACAGGTGTAGGCAAAGGTGAACATGAGACTTCTCAGCCTCTTTCTTGCTAGAGTTTTGATTTCTTTGACCCCTGTGATAGTGGCTGCTCAGATATGTAAATTATTTGAATGAAGGAGAAGAGTTACTAAGGCTATCCTCCTTCTCCACTTACTTAACTCAATCTTTCTTTGTTCTTTAAGGCATAAGTTGCCACACCGACTTATCCATTAATAAACATGAATATGTGATGTGGGCTCAGGGCTCTGTCCAGGGCCTGCAGGCGAAGTGTGCACACTCCTCTGCTGGTTCACACTGACCCCCTGGCTAGCTGCTGGCTACTGAGTGGTAGCAGAGGACAGGTTTCAGGAGCTCTGATGGACACCTGTACCCCTGGGCTCCTCTGACCCCTAACACTGTTCCCTGGGTTCGACCTCTAGTAATGTAACTCCAGCCCTCTGGTCTTATACTGACTAGTTCCCGTGAGGTGAAAGAACCTTGTCAGACAGCTCCTTAGACACACTGGGTACCCAATGACTACAGTTTAAATGAATGAATTCATGAGCTGCTTGCTAGAATGCGTAGCCTAAGAACAGAGACAACTGAATGGCCAGGAGGAGGCAGGGTGGTTTCCTGCTGATGAAAAGTGACTTTAAAGACCATGGCGCAGGAGGAGGGATTGTGAGGTTTGAAGTTTGTTTCTTTTTAAATTAGATCTGAACAGGAATGGGTTACCCTTATCAACCTTCTGATCCAGGAGCTGGGTCCCTACACAAAACTCAAGAGACGCTGGCTCAGAAATGATAGGACTCTGTGGAATCCTGGGCTTGTGGAGTCTAAGGAGAAACTGCCTGTGTGTCTCGACTTGGCAAACCCTGCTATAGGTTCCCCACTTGCCTTGTGCCATTGAAGCCATTAGACAGCAAATACAAATGAGGTTCTGTCCACTTACACGGTGCAGGGCTGAGAAGCTGGCTTCCAGTCTAAGAGATAGCACTGTTGTTATTTGTCTTGAAGATTTACCTGCGGCACTCTGCCCAAATAGAGCCTTAACTTGATCAGTTTCTACCCTAACCCCCCGTTTTTTCAAACATGGCACTTAAATCATTTGCAGAAAAGCAAACATTTCTTTAAGCGTCACATCTTCCTTAAATATGAATTGTTTAAATATGGATGGGGTCAGGTTTCACTGCAGTTTATGACAAGTCAGCCTCTGGCCCCACCTTCCAGTAGCACAGGTTAGACGGACAATGCTCTCAGCCTTGACCATCAAAGCAGACTCACTGATAAGGTGTTTCTGCCCCGGAAGCTTTCGTTTATGTGCGTTTCACCTGTCATGCTGATTCACGGAGGAAGGCCAGCCAGTGAGAACAGGTCTCCTTCCAGCTTTAATTACTGTAGACCCAAAGATGAATGACTGTCCTTGGGGAGCAACCACAAAGGACCAGGGTCGCAGAGGGAAATGGCTTGAGCTGTCAGCTTCATCTGTGGGCCTGATAAGCTGCAGGGTGAGATGAAGAGCAAGCCGCTCAGCTTGGTCAGCAGCCGAGGGCCGCCAGCATCAGCATTAAGCAAATGAGACAGAGACAAATTAAAACCGTTTTCGGGATCAACAACTGTCCTTGGGCCTCTTACTCGTAACTGGTTTTCTGTTTTCCCAGGGCTACAGCAGGTACAGATCTGAGAGGTGAGGGGAAATGAGATCCGACTGCCAGAAAGGGCCCTGAAATGGGCACTTGGCCCTGGAAGCTGCCTGCCTGCTCCCATATGTAGCAGGAGAGCGGAGGGAGACACAAGCACGTTTGAAACAATAAAAAAAGAGAACTGATTCAAACAAATACAAACCAGGAAGCAAGGCTCCACAATGGGCAGAAAACAAAGCCGAGGCAAGAGGCACGTGATAGAAATAAACCAAACAGCACAAGGAGCAGGAAAAGGTTCAGGAGGAAAACACACTTGGGCATCAGAGCGGATGCAGAACTGGCAAAAGCAGAGACATGTAGAAGTCACTACAAACAGAAAGCCTGAGGGGAAGAGATCGCTAAGCACTGAATAAAAGACAGAATAAATATGCAATGGAGAAAGCTAAAATCTTCTGAAATCTCCGTGTGCATCACTCTTCAAAACACCTGCCAGGAGCAGTTCCCAGCACCGCACGGCTTGACTGACTTGCCCTCCCATAGGCAAATGAACAGATAATACAGAGGGAAGCAAGGCTGAGGAGACTGCAGCTGCAGAAGACAGCCGGAAAACGCTGACGTGAAGATGCAGCAAGGCTCCTGGGGACCCTTGTGAGCCTTGGGGCCAGAGCAGATGGAAGGTCAATCCCTGGAAGTGACCCTGAAGGCCATTCCACTGCTCAGTTTCTACTTCTCTCAGGGGACTCTTCTATGGGGTGTTCCTCAGATCCTCAAACGGGCCCTACAGGGCTCAGTCCCAAGTGCTCATGATGAAAACCTGCTGGTTAATGTATGATTTCCACAATATTTCATTATGTCTCTTTCCTGCACACGTGTTGTATGTTTTGTTCTTGTTCAACCTTCCTCCACCATTGTCCTATCCTTTACCCCTCTCGTTAACCTGTTTCTGAAGCAAGCAAGTGTAGGAAATCCTTTAACTTAGATACTATTTGGATATGGTGTCTTACTTACGGTTTCTCTTGCTATGAAGAGGCGCCATGACTATGGCAACTCTTATAAAGCAAAACATTTAATTGTGGTTGGTTTACAGTTCAGAGGTTTAGCTCATTGTCACTACGGCTAGGAGCATCCAAACCACCACACTTGGTTATGCACATTATCCCTCTGCTGTGTTACACTGGGGAGGTGTGACATCTGCTCACTGCAGACAGGAAACTGATGACAGGTCCAGGTAAAGATAGCACCAAAATCCAACTTGGTGAGCCAATGAGGTATTAGGGGTTTTCTTAAGGAATATGGGTAAGGGGTTACTTACAAGAGCAAAAATTACTCAAAGACAGCAGCATCTCCAAAACCCACACCAGCACGGATGACAGATTATAAAAACTGTTAACTTGGAGGATGACAGCTTGCAGACGGTTCAACAGATGGGGGAGTGTCCTTTGAAGGTTCTCGGTTGACCTGAGCATCTTCCAGGTTGCTTGACTGGTCTATGCTTCTTCCACGTGGTTGGTGGCCTCTGCTTCCAACCACTTTAGCTTCTTCTAGAGTGTCTATCCGAAGTCATTACTGCTTGCTTGTATACTTTTCACTCTTGAGGAGGGAGGGACCTAGCAAATTTGGTCAGTGTCTGGGACTTCTTGAAGCTGTTGAGTTTTTTGGTTGTTTTTTGCTTGTTTGTTTTGTTGCCTCCTTAGCTTGATGAACTTCTCTGAAGGGTGGAGTGTTTTGCCTTCCCTTAAAACCTCCAGTTGTTCACACCCCTACCACCATCTTGTAACCCATCCAGCATCCCTCTAAGATGGAAGGTTTTAATCTTGAAGAGAACTGCTGCACAACAGTTTTCTCTCCTAATAATGCCCATGGCAGCCCAGTTCCTTCATCTGCACGCACTATGCACACGCACTCTCTCCAAACAATGAACTTAGCAACCCCCAAATTCCTCAAACCCATACATGCATTCAGCTACATGTATGTCCATTTCTGAATAATAACACAGGCTTCTCCATCCCTAGTTAAGGTAATATTTAAACTGGTTCTATTTAAGTCTATTCTTCATATACCTTGTAGGAAGAATAGAAGGGCTGATCAGGCCTGAATTATTTTAGGGTGTATGCCCAGAAAGGCAATCTGTGTCCTTCAAATGAACTTTTTGTAAAATCTTCTATTTATCATCTTAGGCATATGACCATTGGCATGCACATGATTGAAATCGGAGGAATTGTGGGAAGAAACATGAACAGTAGAAAAGAAAATATGATCTAATCTCTTAAGCAAAGTACTCATCTAAACTCTGCTCCTTAATAACCAGCCTCTTCTTCCCATAAAAAGGCATCTCAGGCTGAGGCTGGGGCCCTGTTTTCGATATTCAAGAGGCCCACAACCTGAAAACACCTTCTCAGACTCCAGTCACTGGTGACATCCTCCCTGGACACAGATCGGCATCACAAATAATCCATTATTCTCTCTTCTCCTGACGCATGTAGGATAACTTCTCTTTCCCATTCTTATGTTCTAATTTCCAAAGCAAAATAAAATAAAGCAAAACAAGGCAAGTGGTCTACCTGGATGCAAACCTGTGGTCTAGGAGCTACTGTGAAGAAAAGCCAAGATGAGAGAGTATATAAAACAGCACCAGGGGAAAAAAAAAAAAAAAAAAAAAAAAACAGCACCAGAGCACCAGGGGAACAGGAACAGTGGATGACTCCGGGACACGTTTAGGACATGATTTGTTCAAGGGCAAGGAGAAGGGGTAAAGGAGGGTCAAGTTTACTGAGGTTTCTGCCTTTTACAACTACCTAAATGCTAGTTTAGCTGGCTAATTATAGTAATCAAAGCAGTGGTTTCCCCATTTGGGGGAATGGGCTCAGGAGCAGAAGACAGCCTTAATTTTGGCCACACTGAGGAGGGGAAGTACATCGGGTCTCTTTTGATCTTTTTATTTTGTCTTTTACAATGTAAACTTTCTCACATATTTTTAAATACACCGATCATTTTTTTCCTCATTCTATGTAAAATATGAAGCCAAACCAATTAGCTTATGTGGAAAACCCAAAGCAACACGAAGGGAGGTAAAGCAGACAAGTTCTGCATAAAGGCAAGGAAACTGGCTGCCTTACCAGGCATCAGGAAGGAAGACGTGCATTTTTGTGTGGTTGCAGTGTAAGCAGGGGAGGGCTGGTTCCTGTGGTCAGGTCATCTTAGGATGCTGCAGCTTTGTTCCAATCGTGAGGTCAGTGCTCACATAAGCTTTGACTGTCCGCTTTGGCTTTCTTTCATGCAGACCATTTTAATAGTCATTTATGTTGGTGCACAGTCCATATCTGAGAGTAGACATGCATTTTCAGAGACACCAAGAGTAATCTTAAAAACATGATTAGATATATGGGTGGATTATCAAACTCTGATGAGACCACCAAGGTTAGAAGCTTTTTGGGAGTGTGATCTGTAAAGAGAAGCCAGACTCAGATTAAAGGCCTCTCAGGTTTTTCCTAACCACAAATAATATTATCTCTGGCCTACAGCCCAAGCAGGACTTCAACCCCTAATCAGTAAATTTCTCCATTATAGACTTTTAGCTCTATGCTGGCCACACTGCAATACCCAGTGCTACTTATCAAAAAGACTCACAGAGACTGTCAGCTGCTGTAAGACCTTCATGCTATAAATACATGTGTTATTCTTATAGATATGGAAGTCCCTAACCCTTATACTTTGCCAACTCAAATTCCCTCAAATGCCTCGTGTTTCATGTCCTAGATATTTTCTTTTCCACTTTTAAAAATTATTTTTCTATTTAATAATTAATTAATCTATTTATTTATTATGTAGAGATTAAACTAAATGCACACTCTCATGCTATTTGGCTTTGCTAATTACTTTTCTTTAGAGTTTCATACCGTATGTACATCATTTACAACCACATTCTTGTGTAACTCCACAATATGCAATAATTTGTGCATCAAATTATTGATCTCTTCTTTATCATTGTTTTGTACATACACACACACACACAAACATACACACACGTGCTGACCCCATTTAGTGTTGTTCACATGTCTATGTGTTTAGGGCTGACCACTTGGGACTGGATCACCTCTTAGAGGCACATCCCTGGAGAAGACCGGCTCTCCTTTCTCTGCAGCCATTCACTGTCTGCAGCTCTTCATCTATAGAAGAGCCTTGTGAGATCTCCACCACTTGTGTTCATATGCCATGTTTGCAGGTTGGCTGGTGCCGTCCCCATGCACGTCTTGAGATTTCTTGGGTACAGCTTCCATGTCGTATTTAGAAGACACTGTCTTGTACCAGACACCCTGGTCCTCTGGCTCTTACATTCTTCCCCCTCTTCTTTGGTATCGCCTTAGCCTTAGGTGTAGGGGTTTGGTTGTAGATGTATTAATTGGGGTTGGGTACCCCATCATCTCTTGTTCTTCGCATTTTGCGATGTAATGGTCTCCATGTGCTGCAAAAAGAAGCCTCTTTGATGAGAGATGAGAGCTGCACTCATCAGAGAGTATAAGGATAGGTACTTAGGCTATAGTTAGGAATTATGTGGGTTTAGGACAGTGGCAGTACTTAGGATGTCCTTTAAGGTTTATGTATTTATTGTATATATATATTTTAAGTAATCATAAAATAGAATGTTTCCCTATGGCTTTTTGAAACATCATTAGTGTTAGTAATCCCTCCTCCTTCCCTCTCCCCTTGTATTACTGTCCCTTCTCCAGTTAAAGCCCACTCCCATTTTCTCATTCCCCCCACTTCCTAGATCTTAAAGCTGCCCCCTTTCATGCCCCTTCAGAACCTGAGTCCCAATCTCATTTTACTTCTCAATGGACTGATGTGCGAATTTGGGAAAGATGACTCACCTGAGCCTTAGTTCTCCACGTCCTGAGAGACAGCCCTCACAATCTTCCAGGTCCTACGCAGCAAGCAGATGGCTTAACTATGCATAGTATCTCAGAACACACAGATCATCTTCTTTGTTCTTCTCTTTGCTCCTAATCACCTGCTAGGAGTTTTGTCTTTCCTAGCTGACAGAGAGCACTGAGTCTCTAAGTGCAAGGCCCAATTATTATCCTGAAAGGTATTATGTCTGGATTCATCTTGATTCTAGGGTACACAGCTCTTTAGTTTGATTTTATCCAAGCCATCTGATTCCCAGCACTGGAACTGTCTTAAGCCTTTTGAAAGCTAATGGGTTACTGTTGGCTTAGAATTCCTGGGTACAGCCTTATGGCTAAGCCTTTACATAAGTCCTTGAAAAGCCATAATGACTAAGTTTTCATTTTGTGGGTACAGGAACGGAAGGCTTTAGATAAACTACAAGTCCTTTTGTTCAGGACTCGAACTTATTTTTAGCGTTACTACAGCTCAACAGACCTTTTAAATTGTATGTTACTGAACACCACTGTGCGACCCTGAGAGTTCTCACCCAGGCTTTGGGTCACATCTACGACCCATGGATATTTATCAAAAGAGCTTTGAGCCGGGCGGTGGTGGCGCACGCCTTTAATCCCAGCACTCGGGAGGCAGAGGCAGGCGGATCTCTGTGAGTTCGAGACCAGCCTGGTCTACAAGAGCTAGTTCCAGGACAGGCTCCAAAACCACAGAGAAACCCTGTCTCGAAAAACCAAAAAAAAAAAAAAAAAAGAGCTTTGGAGCTGGATCTTGTGAATTTTGTGGACGAGCTTGCTTAACCTTTTATAGTCTTGGTAAGGGTCCCATCAGTTTTCGGGTTTGCTGTGTCTAACTGCTGCTTTCCTTCTCTCTTCTCTCACTTAGAGTCTATTCTCTCTTAGGTGGTCCTGAGTCAATCTAACGTCATATATGTCTTGGGTCCCTTGATTTGTTCTCAAGGCCTGAAAGTCGGCAACAGTGGGAACCTTAAATATTTCTGCACTCCATCTCGGTATAAGTAGTCAAAGTCACTTGATAAGTACCCCCTGAATAATTTTTCAGGCCTCAACTCTTGAGGGAAGAAATCAGGTAGCTGTCTATATATTAACAGTCTTGAGAATAATAGGGAATGAACCCTTTCCCATATTCCACAGCACAGAGAACCAGACATTGAAACTATAGGGCTCTGGTTACCGGCAAAACACAAAGAATCTGAGTTACATCTCTGACCGTGTGTGAAGATGTAAGATTCTGAACTGCCTGGAAAGTCATTCATAGCTATTGTTCCAACCCTCAAAAAGAGTGCTGTCTAGCTGGAGACTCTCTGGTTAGGAGCAAGAACCTCCCATTGTTCCTCCAGTGAAAAGTCAATCCAAATAGGCTGGTCAATCATCTGGACAGGAAACCGCCTCTCAGGAAGAGCTATGTGTTCTGGTGACTCTAGAAATAATGTACAGTCTGCTTTAGCACTAGGTTGACACAATGTTCCCTTCGGTCATTGTCCACTGTCAACCCTCGGAAAGGCTCTGTTTTATGATAAACTCCAGCCATTTTGTACATACACACGATCTCTGGAGACATTTTTGTATGAGATTGACCAAATATTTTAACCAATGTCTGAGAATTAGAGTTTAGACTCATCTAGAGTCTTTCTCTTAAAGCCCATATTTCTTTGGATAAAACATTTTTGACAATTCTTTAAAAAAATAGCGTATGGCATTATCAGGCAATTGTAGTCTCAGGGTGGATAACAGAACGGGAGAGGCAGCTGTGGAAAGAGCTCATGCCCCATACCATGGGTGCAGACGAGATAAACAGAAAACAGGAGCCAGGGAACGCACAGTGTGCAAGGTGATGGGCAGACGGAGATGAGGAGTGGGCAAAGCACAGGGGAGGTAAGAGATGAGATGGCGAACAAAGTGGTGAGCGGGAGAAAATCTTCCATAGCTAATTAGATATATTCATTTAATGGGCAAGGAGATGAGGAAATGGAAAGGAATATTCATAAAATTAATCACGGCCACCACAGCCGTGGGAAAGTGGATAATGAACAAGTCAGTGAGGAGAAAGAGAGACTGAGCAAAGATTGTGTGAAGCCGTGGAAAAGCGGCATCTCTGAAGATGGAAATGAAATTAAATTAGGGAACAAAGGAGCTTGTGATAAGAAATGCCTGTGGGACCAGAGCGATCTGCTCTGAGAAGAGGAAAGGAAGGGGGTGGTTACTTCTTTCCAAACTGATCAGAATCCATGGGAAGTTCCAAAGCTCTCTTCTGGAGCTGTCGGCTACCTCTCCGTTCACCCAGATGATGGAGAGTCTTGGGTAGCAGGGCCAACAATTTTGGAGGCAGAGAGGAGGGAGTCAGTGACAGACAAAAGTCCTAAAAGGCAAGATGTAGTCAATGACAGTCTCAAAGAAAGGAAAACCCTAATCCCTGCACTTTGCTATGCCATTTGATTTTGTCGGATCTATTTTGCCATTGACTTTCATTCCGGGGTTAATCTATTCTTTACAGAACCAAAGAGGAGAAACGATTCTTACTTTTATCATTAGGAGTTCAGAAAAATAAAGCCCCTGTGCTGTCTCCTCAAATCTTCTTGGCTTGGCGTGGCCCCAGTCATTCAGCCAGGAAGTACATTTCCCAGCCTCCCTTAGCATTACGTGTGGCCATGCAGCTGTACCAATAGGCTGCAAACAGAATGGAGTCCAAGACCGGGTCCAGTCCTTAGCAGAACTGGCTGGACATTGCTGTTTGCTCTCTGCGTTCCTAATCCTGGGGGTGGCAGAGGTGATAATAGCAGCCACTTCAGCACAGCATGCAGTTCAGGGGACCAGACAGTGGCAGACAATGCAAACTGTCTCCAGATCTGTCCAAAATATGTCTGGATCTTTCCATAAGACAGAAATTGCCTCTTAAGTGACTGCATCTTAACAGTCCGTATCAGTTTGACACCTTTTAATTAATTCAATATTAACTGATCTTAAATTCAAAGATATCGCTAGCTGCCTCTTAGTGTGTGGAGTTTCATACTGTCTCTACTAACAAATGCAGATCATTGGGAAATTATGTAAATATATATAACATGTGTATAATCAATATATGTAATATACATTTTTCCAGTTTAAGAATGGAACATTATTCCTGATATAGTGATGAATATATAGTATATATAACAATGTATTATAGACATATATTTTTGCCCTCATATTTGTTTTGTTTTCTGTATATGATACACACACATACATGCATACACACACACACACACACCCCTTTTATCCTCTTATCCTCACTCTTGTAAGAGTTTTCCTGTGGCTGTTAACACAGGCTTCAGCTTTTAACCAGTTTATCACATTCAGAAAGATTCCTTCAGACTATGAGTCAAGTCCCCAAAGGGGTAGTCACGGCTCCATGCTCAAATCATTGCAAGCATTTATCCTAAGTGTGAACTGACTTGGGTGGGATGGCAGGCTGTGAGAGAGTTTGTTCAAGGGTCATGAGCAGAGATTCCAGAACTGCTGGGATCATCAGTCAAGGTCTCGCACCCACTGGCAGGGTAGCCTTGGGGAACCTACTTTCCTAGCTGCAGTCTGTTCACTTGCAGAGGGAGATGGATAGAAACTGTATCCCCTTTGTGTTGTGGTACAAATAGTCCAAGTTGGGAATATAAGGTGCTCAGAGCAGGGTCTGGAATGTTGCAAGCATAAAAACTCTTGCTATAGTATTTATGGTTATTAATTATTATACACATTTCACCATTTACAGCATTGTCTGCAAAACATCAGCAATGCCCACATTTAATGGATAAAAAAACTTCTCAACCCACCCTGAGTTGAAACTCAGTCCAGGCCTGTGATTTCCACAGTATCTTCTTTTTTTTTTTTATTATTTTTTTATTTTTTTTCACAGTATCTTCTTTATTGGTAGTTTGTCCCTCTATTTTTTTCTCCCCCTCTCCTCCCTCTCTCTTGTGTCTGGGGTTTGTTACCTTACATATTCAATACTGAACAAGCCCTGTACAACCGAGCTAGTTCCTCAGCCATTTTAATTTCTTTAGTTTTATTTTGGGACAATTTCTAATTAAGTTACTCAGACTGGCTTGAATCCCTCTGCCTCAGCTTCCCTATGTAGCCCAGATAAAAGATTCTTGCACCAGCCTGTCTAGAAGATGCCGAATCACCAAGATGGAGACCATTACGTCACTCCAAAGAGCTAACTCCAGGTCTCATTAGCAGTAAGTATTTGCTAAGAGGCCAAAACAGAAATACAATTAAGTTCGCTCAAATAAAGTATGAGAAAAGGTTAATGTACCTCCCTCCAGGTGACGGAGGGAGAGGAGCTGAGATGCCAGCTTGACACTGTTCTAGAAACGTCACTCCTAACTCTTAACCCCAGATGCTTTACGTTGTTACCACATTCATAGTTTACTTACCGTTTGAACTTGCCCTTCCTGAGGCTTGGTCCTATTACGGCAAGAATCTCAGGAGAGGAACTCCTTTAGTCTTGACTGGGTCTGATCTCGAGCCCTGATTGTACCTGATTGCAATGGTCTGGGTCTCTTGAACAGCTGAACTTTCCAGACGTCCCTGTGGGTGGAGGCTGTGAGGGGAAGTATTTTCTAGAGGGGAGAACAGCCATCATAGAGCTACTTGAATACCTACTTTCTAAGTGATGCCAAAGGCCCTGTGATTTGAAACGAGAGGAGAAAGCGAGTTGACAAGTTCCTGGGGTGAGATCTGGGAGAGAGAGGGAGACCTGTTAAACTCCCTAAGCAGGATGGACCCTGTCTGACAGACCATGATGATTTTTGGAAGAAAAACCTTGGGCACCTGGTACTCTCAGAACAGTGAGGGAATGGAAGGAAGGGTCCCTGAGGAGCCTGAAAGCTTGTGGCAACAGATACACCAGAGTAGCCCTTGGATTCTGCCGCTGGAGAATCTGGTGGCTTTCATGAGAACACAGACGGGAAATGGAGCCTGATATTGATAGTGAAGAGGTGACCAGAGTATCCTAGAGAGCCAGCTGTGTATAAAAGGACAGAACCTGTACTTTTCAGGCCAAACTGGGAAGGAAAAGAGAGTTCTATGGCAGCAGGTCAAGGGGACGTGATGTGGGGGCGGGGGAAGAGACAGCGGGAATTCTTACCATTGTGTCTTTGTCAAGCATGGTTTGGGAACTGGGGAAAGTCAGTGGGGAAAGAATCGACTGAGGATGAGAGGAGGTGATGGGAGGAGGGGAAAGGGGAAGTTTGGGGTGTGGATCTCAAGAAGACGACATCTTAAAACACATCACAGGTTTTATAGAATTGGTTCCACCATTTTCCAACATGCTATGGCTGGGTTCAGAGCCTCTAATACATGAACCTTTGGGAGAAATTGCACATCCAAAGTCTGGCATTCAGTCATCAACTTATTCTATAGAAATAAATCAAATTAAGACCCAGAGGCAAGAGACAGAGATAATTACAGGTGGTGTCAGCCTTTAGAATCATCAGAGCCCACCCAGTGAGACACCTCCTTCAGGAAGACCTCACCTCTTCATCCTTCCCAAACAGTTCCACCACTGGGAACAAGCATTTACGTATATGAGCTTATACCACCACGGAATCCCATGGAAATAAAGGTAGGTAGCCCTGTAAATGACCCTAACACCCACCTACCCCATCTCCATTCCATCTTAAAACGCCTTTGTTTCTCACAGAAGTTCAAAATTCAGTGACCCATGGACCTAGGGGAATAAGGAATCCTGGCCAGGAACATGTTTATAGTCCTAGGACTAAGAAGAGACAGGAGATGGGAGTTCAAGATGTGATTACTGCATGGCTTTGAGGCCAGCTTAGGTTACAAGAGAGCCTGTCTTCAAACTAACAAACAAACAAGCAAACAGAAATATAAGAAAAAGGGATATAACTCTTTTGGGTCTAGATCTTGCAAGCCTTATCCTTGCAGTCCTTTGTAAGAACGAGGCAGGGATTGACAACTTAATATTGGGTTCTGGGATCAAATTTTTCTGCCCTCTTATAATTATGTACATTTACTTCTGTATGTGTTTCTTGCTCTTTTATGAAGCCTGTTGGAAGTCTCAGTGAGGGTCATCTGTTTTCAGTTATCCCTTGATTATTTCTGTCCTGGTGTTTATCCTTAATTAAATGTCTGAGATAAGTAGTAAGAGAAGCATGCCCACATCTTTGTATGTTTTAAGTGTTTATTACTTTGCCTCCATACGTGGCTCATAGTTTTGTTAGGTTTAAAATCCTAGGTGAAAATTACTTTCTTTGGAAGCTTTGAGGACTTTGACCTTGTCCTCAAAAATAAATATAATGTTTTTTAATCATATGCAAACCATTCATCCCCCTCCATCTCCCCTAGATATATATCCACATGATAGCGTGGACTATCCAGTGGAGCATGGGCAACTTACTAGAGGCCATCAGCAACCATCAACTGCCAATCACCTCCTCACCTTGGGGTGGGATATTGGAATCTCCTCCCCTGTCCAGCTCTTGGGGAGGTAACTGGAGCTGCTGTGGGTCCACGAGCCCAAAGGCCATGCATGTCAGCACTCCACAGCATGTCCCTCCTCTGTCTCTCCTTCTCAGCAATGGTCTCTGAGCCTTGGGCAGGGTTGATGTAGTGTCCCATTTAGGGATAAGCACTTGAAGACACTTAGTCTCAGCACGTTAACCAGTTCTGAATGTCCATTGTCTTTCCATAAGATAGCCTGATGTCATTATGACTTTGTGATTTTGCACATGGCTTGCCCTAGCTGCTTTGCAAAAACCCTTCCGGTCTTACCTTTAAATTCAGTATTCTGAGACTTCACCATTTGCTCTGAGTTTTTGTATCGCCTGAGCTGAGTAGACTCTAGTGTGAACACTTTCATTCTTCTGGCCTTAGAAGTTCTTTTACATTTCTCAATAATTCTTTCTTCCCCCTTTCTGTTCTCTCATTAGTCTGCTCTCTTAGACTAATAACTCATAGCTTTTATTTACTATTTTGTATGTCCTATCCCCCTTTTGTCTTTCTTTCTGAGGGTAATTCTAATGCTAAAGCTAACTTTCATTTATTTTTAATTTCAATTATTCTATGATTTTATTTTTCATATATTGGTGCTTTTTTCTTTTTATCTCTTTTTCATGGCATTCTCTTTTGTTGTTGCTGTCTGTATTATTTATTCTACTTATTTGGAGATAGGGTGGCCCTGTCTGGCCCTGAACCTTATCAGCACTCCTGCCTTGGGCTCCTGGGTGCTGGATTTGCAGGGAATGAGCTCCCATGACTAGCTTTCTATGTGTCTTAATGGTGCAATATTCTCACAGTAGTCTCTGAACATGATGTTTTCCATTTCAATCTTCAATCACTTTTGACTTGTTTATTCTTTGGCACTATATTTTTCCTTATTTTTTTGTTTATTTTTTATCTCTTTCTTCCACATTGAAGCTTCCAGAGACAACTCCTAATTCTGGCTCGCCATTCATTTTTAAAGATGAGGCCTTGATGTGATAAAAGGGAGTGTGTTGACTGGCAGCTTTTACTTTAATGTGATTAAAAGGGAAGCTGGGACTTAGGCTGACTTGTCAATAAGAGCAGAATTCAGAAGTCTCTGCCCTGAAGTCACTCGTTTCTGTGGAGAGCAAAGTCCCAATTAGCCTGAGGAGGGACAGATTGCATAGCAGTGTGGTGCTACTGAATTGAATGGGAGTTTTATTATGAAGCCTTCTCTCTTTTTATAATAGAGAGAAACCTGGTTTTCAAGGCCTCATAAGATAAAGAACTAGAATAGCTTTGACTTTTGTTCCCCAGAGTTCAGTTGATACACGGAAGCCACAGCATTCATTTTTGAAAAATACTCTTTTAATTTTAGACATTCAGATGAGCAGACATTGTGAAAAGTCTCCTTGTATCACACCGGGACCCCTCTAGTCCTAATATTTTAACACAGCATGACACCTTCGTCACAGCTATAGAGACAGCCTGGCGCTGTGTCAGTAACTAAAGCCTGGGCTCTCCTTGTGCTTGCTTTGTTTTGTCCAGCATCTTTCCCCTGCTCCAGGATCCCATGGAACATGCAACCATCATGGCTCCTAGGTTCCTTGAGGCTGCATAACTTTCTCAAGCTTTCTTTACTTTTGATGACCTTGAGGAGTTCTGGTCAGATGTACCTCAACTCTGATTGGTATGGTCCCCTTAGACTGTGGATTTGGGGAACTGAAGAGGTAAACGGTCATTATCACTCCATCAAATCAAACCCTGGCTGGAACAGTGTTTGCATGTGTCTGTGTTCTGAAGTTTGTTTCCTCTATTTTCTTGTGCCCTTTGGAAGAGACTCAGTATGTGCAGTCTGCTCTGAGGGTGTAGGGGTTTCTGTACCACCCCTGGTGAGTGTGTAGTAGCTATATCAATTATTTGTTTTTTTTTTCTACACTGAACATACTTTTAAAAGACCAACTATGTTATTGAAAGCCTTGATTCAAATGTTCTAAAGATTTCTCAGCATGAACGAAATCCAAACTTTATAAGCATGGTCACCGCTTATCCTACCAGGCCCCCACTTACCTAAAGCACAGGTCGACACCATTTGCCTTTAGTTGTAAGCTGCTGATTAGGCCTTAGGCCTGGTTGTTCTGTAATGATCTTCCTTCTGGACTCAATCCCATCCCACTCGTCCCCTACCTCATTATATTCACAGTGACCTAGGTTCTATTTCTTTAAAACAGCAGGCACATTCTTATCTAACTTTTCCTGCTGTCTTTTTCAGGGCTAGTTTTGTCTAGTGGAGGAGGTGTTGGTTCATGTGGACCTAACTGAACAGGCCATGCCAGACTTCAGTTTGCTGTCCCTCTTCACTCTGCTCATGTTGCTCTTGGCGGCTTCAAGTCCATACTTTGTATCCTCCTAGAGCGGTAAATACTCCAAATATAGTTTATCCAAGCCTTTCCCACTTTTGCATGATATCCACTCAGGACGATGCCAGACACTATCACAGTGAGTTGGAGGCAGGGAGAGGACAGAACAATATGGCCAGTCTGCTGTTACAGTAGGCTCACACTTCTCTTTCAAGTATAGAGCTAGAGGGGCTGCAGAGATGGCTCAGTGGTTGAGAGGAGGACCCAGGTGGGATTCCCAGTATCCTCATTGTGGCTCAAGGGCATCTGTGCTCTGTCCTCAGTTTGGGCACTGTGTTCTAGAGCTCTGCCTGCCTAACTGTTGGAAAGTTGGGCTCCAGGTCACAGCAGTGACATTTTCACAACCATCATCCAGCATCTCCTTCCTTCAGCTTCAAAGAGAACAAGTACAGCACAAGTCATGGATTCTGTGTGTAGATCTTAACACTTTCACTCTGGATTTTCCATTACCTTGCTAGCCCACCATTGTCTGCTTTAACATCTTTGTGTGTGTGTGATGTAGATGTGCGTTTATATGTATGATATGTGTGTGATAATATACCCGTGGGAGATGTATTATGCATGCATATGTGCAATGCATGTGATATGTATTATGTAAATGAGTATGATATGTATGTGTGCATGATATATATGTATGTGTGTGATATGCATGATAGGTATGTATGTGTATGTATGAAAGAATATATTGTGATATGTATGTGAGAGATAGGTATGCATATGTGTGATATGCCTGTGTGTGATAAATGTGTCTCTGTGTGTGACATGTATGCGTGTGTGCTGCATGTACGTTTCTGTGTGTGATGTACATGTGTGATATGTATGAAATATATATGTGTGTGTATGTATGCAATAGATGTGTGTGTCTGTATGTGATATGTGTATGGGCACATGTGTATACCACAATATGTGTAGAGGACAGCCTCTGGTGTCAGTTCTCACCTTCCAGCTTGTTTGAGATGGAGTCTCTGGTTCACCACTGTGTCTGTCGGGCTCATTGGCCCACAAACTTCTGGTGCTTTTTCTGCTTCTGCCCTTCATCTTGCCATAGGAGCAGGAGGATTACAGATGCACTCTACCAGGTCTGGCTTTAATAGGTTCTGGGGCTTTGAACTCAGGTCTTATGCAGCATTTACCCATTGAGCTGATTCCCTAGTCCAGGAAATTTTCTATTATCACCTGAAGATGAGAACTCTTCTGCCATTGTTTGCAATTATTTTGTTTTCTTCGTGACGGTTTCATTGCTCCTTTGTTTCTGTTGTTGATTTTATTGCTGCTGCATGATTCCTCCGGCAGAGCTGTTTACATCTTTGCTGTTCAGTGGTCCAGAGCCACATGTCTCCCGTTACTTGGGAGATGCTTAGAAATGCGACACTCGGGTCCCACTCCTAGCCTGGTGAGGCAGAATCCGCATTTTAACAACATCTCAGGTGACTCCAGTGCTACCAGAGTCTGAGGAGCATGCACCAGGCCTGGCCCACCCTGCAGGTGATACCTCACAAACAGCAGGACTCTGGCTACTGCGCTGCTCACAGACTTAGTTCTGAGCCATTCCTCTGGCCTCTGGGTTTGAATGTAAAAGTATTGGCAGGTGGGAGGACGTCTAAGAAACAGTTAGGGCATGGGCTCTGTAGCCTTTCAAGTGTTAGGCCTCTCAAGAGTGCATCAGGTCTCACAGATGTGAGTAGGAACTTGAGAGATGGAATTCACTACCTCAAAAGCAGGTTGTTGTAAAGCCTGGTGACTTGCCTCTTCTGCAAATGCTCACTTCCGCTCTTATAGATGACATTGTCAAGTGGGGCCCCTACCTGAGGCTCCCACCAAAAGCAGAGCACATGCTGGCACTGTGTTCTTGGGCCACAAGAATGGTGAACTCCATAAACATTATTTTCTCTATAAAGTGCCCAGGCTCGGGGTATTTTGTCATAGCAACAAAAAGATTGTTTCTGAACCCATGGCTTTTCCTTCTCTCTGAGGCCTCACTGCAGATATCTGGTATTCGGTGCTGTGGCTTGGAGTTTTGACCTTTTCTTCTGCTTTTCATCAGAATGGGGATTCTTCTCCAGGTCCTCTCACCAAGATGAGCAGAGACAGATGTGAAAAAGCCAGAGGTTAGAAAATGATAGAAAGGTGACAAACATTAGTAGTTTTGAAAGTTTCTCAAGGGTATTTTATTAGAAAACTACAATGTTCCTGGAATCCAAAATACAAACTACAGCTCTGGGACTCAGGGACTCGGGTTGCCTCAGGCCCCTCCCTGGCAGGGATGAGGGGGCATTTGCATCAGTGTCCCTGTCAGTTCACTTCATTCAGGGATGTGCTTCTCTGTGCATCCCAAGAGAGCTTGGGAATGGTCTGAAAGCTGTGATTCATAGGGGATTTCCATCACACAAATTCCACAGCTGAGGCTGAGGGTGAGACAGACAGACTCTGCAGGAAAAGTGATCATTGTCTCTAATCCAGGATCCTATACCACAGTGAGGAGAGCTACACTGAGCCTTGGGTAGCTTCAGTTTCTCTTTCTGTAGATCAGCTCAGTTTATAGACTTTTGGCCAACGAAGCTACGGTAACAAGTTTAACATGGATTCAGGACTGGTCATCAAGGCCTAGCGTGCTCAACACAGATTCTTCCTTCAGTCATTTTGTAAGACTATTCAAGTGAAAAACTTCATACAAAATCTGAATTTATAGATGGCTATGGGAGGACTTTAAAATAATTTAAATATTGAAGGGCAGTGATGGCACATGCCTTTAATCCCAGCACTTGGGAGGCAGAGGCAGGAGGGTCTCTGTGAGTTCGAGGCCAGTCTGGTCTACAAAGTGACTTCCAGGGTAGGCAGAACTAAACAGTGAAACCCTGTCTCAAAGAAACTAAGATAAAAAATTAAATATTAATTTATCCCAGGTTTAATGTGAAAAGTACTGATGCTATGGCCCAAAGATTTCACATGAGCACTGTTCCAGGTGGGGCAGTTTCAGTAAGTGATTTCTTTATAATTTCTGGTTTAATAAAGATAAAAGGCATTGCATGTCAGTTGGTTCACAGTTCTACAAAGAATGATGGTTCATTCTGGTTTTATTCGTGGAATATTTAACTCAAGGTCTTGACGAGTGTGTGGGTAACACATAAAGATCTTATTGGAAATCTCCAACGGGCAGGGGAGACAACCTAAGACCCTTCTGTTCTTCCAATGGTCACAAGGATCAAACTAAAGTGCTTGACTGGTGGGTTTGGATGATAGCTTTAAAACTCTTCCAGGAACGGGGACGCCAAGTGTCTTTGGCTAGACTGTTCCCCATGGGGCTTCTTCCATATAATTACCTGCAATTCCTAACACAGCAATTTACATTCTTGGCCTTGCTTAAGCAGCGTGGGCTACTGCTTTACAAACAACTGGTAAGGCCATGAATAGCCAGACTTCTCAAACCTCAGAGAACTGACCACGCTTCTAAGGCACAGGGGGCCTTAACTGTGTTAAGTATGAGGTTGAAGGCCACACCCTAGTCTAATGCCAGGAATTCCTGGCAGAAAACCTAAAATAGACTCAGCAAGCCAAAGACTCATGAAGCGTTTACTGTTATTGAAGGATAGTTCTTCTTATGAGTAAGTTCCCAAGGAAATAGAAACCATCGGGCTATTCAAAGCCTGGGTTGTTTTGCTCCACTGTCCCTAATCTTGTCTTTCTGAAGGAGTAATGCAATGAAGACTTGAATTAAAATATTTATTTTACTGGGTAAAATCTCTCCTTATCTGTTGGGTGGATGAAAGAAGTGAGTTCATCTTAATAACAAGGGAGAAAAACTAGAATGAAATGCAGCTGACCGCCAGCATTGTTGGGCAGAAAGAATGACATGCACCTCTGATTGCTTACAAAGACAAGGACAATATTCTAAAACCAATAAACAAGACCTAGAGACATTTAAGGGCCATGTTTTTCCTGATTATGAAAATAAACAGTCTTAATCCCTCACATTTAATATGCAAATCGTAAGGGATCATTCTTTATTCCCCAAGCAACTTTGCCAAGAGCTTTATATGGGAAAACCCATTAATGATGCCCTTGTCATTTAGGCTGTGCTCTGTTCCATAGCCATCCCAGCCGAAGGTGCTGGTTCCCATCACTGCATCCAAAGGCAATAAAGTATGCTAATGCAGAGTCTAATTCCATGTAGCCCCTTCCAGTTGCTTCCCTCGCTTAGGCTTTGTTGGGCTGTGTTTCAGAAAGACATGTTGAGGGCCATGGGACAAAACCAAGATCAGGAGAAATTGTCTCGCAGAGATACCTTCCGGAACCAACCTCCAAGGAGAGCTGTGATGAGAGAAAGCCCACAGCTGCAAGCCGGGAATGACATGAGTCAGTCTGGAGGTAGGTGCACTAATACCGCCTCATCACTTAAGAACTAGTTAGGATTTCCTGAGCCTGGAAGGTAAAAAAGATTAAATAAGGAAACAGGTTTATCCAGAAAGATGTGTAGCAAAGTTGACAAAAGTGTCAGTAGCTGTCAAGGCCTTCAGTTATTTCTTGACGCTTGCTTTCTCACTTTGCCCCCAGTCCTCTGGGAAGGCAGTTGTCTCCTGGCCTGGAGGGTGGCCATGTCAGGTCATGGCTGTGTCAGAAGGCAGCATCACCTCAGAGCTGGCCAGAGGGAAGGCACCTGGGATGGTTGTGTTTAAATGGAGAAATCTTGGCAAGAAGATGCCACAACATGAGCTGTGAGCAAAATTCTAGCTCCCCAGAGTTGTACAAGGCAGGAGCTCTGGCCCCAAGGCTTCATCTGTTTATGGGCTCAGTAACCTGTAGTTTAAAAGCGAGATTTCAGCCCAGCTGGCCTTCAGGGTGTCTCTTCGAGCGCTGGTTATAATACACAACCAAGCTAATCCTATTTGCGAGTACAGTGTCGTACATAATAAGCCATTTGATTTGCAAATTGTCTAAAGTCTCTCGTCTGACAGCTCTGTGCCAAGTCACCCGGCTGAGAGGGCTGCCTACCAGGGGAAGATAAAAAGGAGCAGGGTTTTTTTTGGGGGGAGGGGGTATTTCTCACACACGTGTGTTACAGAAAGAATGTTCTGAAAGGAAGGGTCTGTTTTGCACCTTTGAATCAGGCCATCTGTCTGACTTTATCAGGTCCTTCAAGGTTAGAGGGTTAAGCGTTGGATGTCAAGATTCTATTCTGGCTTGTGTGATCTTGGATCAACCACTTTATTGCCATGGTGACTGGGCTGAGTGAACATCACGTGAGCCTCTCCTCCAGGTAGCCCTTCTAGAGTCTGCAGAGAATGCTTCTCGGTATACCTCATAGTCCCTGCACCCTGGTCTCTCTTAAGTAATCAAAGACATGATTCTGGGGGGAAAGTTCCATCCTAGGTTTGAATGTCTCCACCAAAACTCACTGTGCAGCTGGGAATAGTGGTGTATGCCTTTAATTCCAACACTTGGGAGGCAGAAGCAAGCAGACCTCTCTGAGTTCAAGGTCAGCCTGATCTACATAGTGAATTCTAGGACAGCCAGAGTCACCTAGTGAGACCCTGTCTAGAAAAACAGAAGCAAAATTTATTGTGCAATAACAAGAGGGCAGAAACTGGTGCTGGTATAAGGGTAGTTGCTCCACAATTATGAGGACAAGATTTTGGATGCTAGAATCCACATATTAAACTCGGACATTTTCTCCCAAAGCTTGTAAGCCCAGCTCCGAGTCAAAGCAGATAGATAGGCTGGGCGGTGGTGGCGCACGCCTTTAATCCCAGCACTTGGGAGGCAGAGGCAGGTGGATCTCTGTGAGTTCGAGACCAGCCTGGTCTACAAGAGCTAGTTCCAGGACAGGCTCCAAAACCACAGAGAAACCCTGTCTCGGAAAAAAAAAAAAAAAAAAAAAAAAGCTAGGTTTCAGGGTTTGCTGGCTGCCATAGGTCTCAGGTTTAAGAAAAGACTCTGCCTCAAAGGAACAAAAAAAGTGATGGGGGAACACCCATCTATTCTTCTAGTCTTTATGTGTAAGCTACACCCCCCCAACACACACACACCAATACTAATATCTTAAAAGCGAATAGAAACTTAACCCGCTACCATATTTGGAGGGGCTGTAGGGAAGTAAAGATGAAATGAGGCATAGACATTTGAGCAAAGATATCCCATGGTTTTATATGCCATCCTGTTCCACGTTAGGACTCTACAGAGTCCTTATCAGCAAGAAGAAGCTCATATTTCTTGGTCATTGCTTCAATGCATTTGCTAATCAGAGATGAGCCGGGGCCTCTTTCAGTCATATGAGTCCATGATTGTAAATTAGGGACAATTTGAGAAGTTCAGAGAGAAGTAAAATACTGAATATAGTCAGGTTTTTTTTCTAGTGGATCTTATCATAAGCAATGACCAAGAAATTTGAAGCTAATGGTTTTCATGCTGCAAGGCATATTAGAATCCTCCAGAGAATGTAAAATAAGCAAAACCACCCCTAATTTGCAAGGTCCCTCTTTAACTAGTTATTTTTCAACTCTGTTTTGTTGGGTGGGATCATGACAAGTCTTTAATTTTCAGTTCTTGGGGTTTCCACAGTCTGCCAGACTGGGAAACACTGGGAGAAACCTTACTTAAAGGGAATATCATATTATCTATTAGTCTTTTAGCCTTATGTAAAACTCCTATGTACAACTTTGAAGAACTAATACCCATTTACTGTACGTGAGAAACAGTGATCCTCATTTCATGTTAGAGTACCTAAGACTCGGAGTAGAGAAAGCGGAGCCGTGTATTATTATTATTAGCAGTAGTAGTATTATTGTTATTATTTTACTTTGCAAAGTAGTATGCCAGCCTAGAAAAAAGACAAAAATGCTGGCATGACAATTTGCTGAAAGATAGTGGTTTCTATGATCCCTGATTTTAAAAAGAATCTTAAAAGTGTTTTTCCAAACAGGAATAAAATGATCCACACATCTGCATCCCTCTGTCATCCATCACTTCCTACATCTTTTCCTCTCAGAAAGCACAGACTGTTTGTAACTTGCTTTTGCAGGTAAACATCCTTCTGTGTCAAGAAAAGCATTGCTTCAGCACAGCTGATGGACGCTTCATGAGCAAAACAACGCACTGTGCCCCTTTCAACCTTTTTCCTTATTCACCTAGGAAAGGCACATGGTATATTTACACACCTAGGTAAGGCACATGGTATATTTACACACCTAGGTAAGGCACATGGTATATTTACACACCTAGGTAAGGCACAAGGTTATTTACACACCTAGGTAAGGCACATGGTATATTTACACACCTAGGTAAGGCACATGGTATATTTACACACCTAGGAAAGGCACAAGGTTATTTACACACCTAGGTAAGGCACATGGTATATTTACACACCTAGGAAAGGCACATAGTATATTTACACACCTAGGTAAGGCACAAGGTTATTTACACTCCTAGGTAAGGCACAAGGTCATTTACAAGGCAGGTTTGATTTGAAAACAGCATTGTTTCCTTACTGTCTCCAACAATCATATCCTACAAGTCGATTTAATACGGAATGTTTTCTAGTTTATGGACATCTAATTCTTAATGTGTGTAGCTTTTGAATATAACCTGAGATCTGGGCATATAAGATCAAGCCAGGTAGATATTTCATTCTTTCTGTGTGCAAACTAGATTTCTGTGGTTGAATTATTGTGAACCAGCTTATACTTAGTCACAGAATTTTCTTGGGAACTTAAAGAAATGTCTTGGATTCTGCATGTAGGTATATGAAACCATAGTACCAAGACATGAAAATTTCTAAACGTAAAAATTGTACAGATAAAAATTTAAAATAAGAGTTAAATAAATAAATTTAACTCTCAAGATTAAGGGCAACTAGGAATAGAACACAACAAACTTGTAAGGTAACATTCGTAAAGAGTAAGAATGAGAATAAAGTTTTCTTTAAATATTGGTGAAGACAAAGTGTGTATGCTCGCACGGGTTCATGTGTGTGTGTGTGTGTGTGTGTGTGTGTGTGTGTGAGAGAGAGAGAGAGAGAGAGAGAGAGAGAGAGAGAGAGAGAGAGAGAGAAGAATGTGCAATGTACATATGGCATTGTGTCAAACCCAAAACAACAACAACAAAAATCTTGCACACAGCAAAGGACACACAACCAGTAGACTGAAGAGACAACCTACAGAACGGCCGCAGCACGGATGGCTCTGGATGAACCCTGAGACTCAGTGAAACAAGATACCCAGGAACAAAGCTAAGCTCACAAAGCAGAGAGCAGCATGGTGATTACCAGGAGCTGCGGAGGATGAGGAGAAGCCGATTAACATAACGCGAGCAAAGCTCTAGCTGAAGGGGAGGCCCGTGCTCAGGTGAACCATGACAAACAAGCCCTCACAGTTCACCAACACCGAGAGGAGGGGGTTCCAAATAGCCCATCAGAAGGAATGGCAGATGGTAGGAATAGTATTCCCCAGAGAACACACCAATTGTCTATCCAATACCAAATGCCCAGGCCTGGAACTGTACATACACATAACATGATGCATGATGTATTTGATTATCAGGAGCTGTGGAGGACGAGAAGCCGATTAATGCAAGCAAAGCCTGGAGGCCCATATTTCTGTATGGCACAAGAGCCATAAGCCCGATCTGAGCTGATCACATAACTCTGCAGACAAGCTGTCTCTGCCTAACAATAGCCAGGATGTACTGCTCCTAGTTTCTTTTGTTATAAATGTAGATTACCTGAGAAGAGATGTTGGCTGAAGCTGATGACTTAAGAGTTAGGAGGTTTGGGCTTCCTCCCTTTGTAATTTGGAGGATGTCTTATAGAGATGCTAATTCATGGCCTACCTGACTGCTAGCATACAGGTAGATGCGGACACGTGACTTGAGCCCATCCACCTGGTTGCCTAGGAGACAGCCTAATGTGTTTTCTCGCTCAATTGATGTGATGATATATAAGGTGTTTGGAGAATAAATGAGAGATCTTTTGGAGAGAGATCTTGCCCTTCCATGATGACCGTGTAAGCTGCGTCGGTTTATTCCTCGCGACTCTGTTCCAGTCCAGTTAGGGAATCTGTGTTGGACCGACACTGCCTCCAACAAAAGTCATAGCTGATGTGGTGATTTTACAATGCACAATGTGTCAAAACATCATACTGTACTCCCACAAGAATGTGTAGTTATTTTTTGTCACTTAGATTGTGCCTTTACGTACATGGCTTCTTTCCTCACTATTGTGGTTTCATACCTGATAACACGGTTTCAAAGTGAAAATTTATGAAATGGAAAAGCATTTTTTTATTTGTTTGTTTTTTACTTCTCTTTTGTTTTAATTTTTAAATTTAATATTTATTTATTTATTTATTTATTTATATTTCTTACATGACTTAGCTAGCATGCAGTTTGGGGGTCAGAGGACAGCATTTTTGGAGGGGGGCGGGAGTTTTCAAGACAGGGTTTCTCTGTAGCTTTGGAGCCTGTCCTGGAACTCTTGTAGACTAGGCTGGCCTCGAACACACAGAGATCCGCCTGCCTCTGCCTCCTGAGTGCCGGGATTAAAGGTGTGTGCCACCACTGTCCGGCCCAGCATTATATTTTTAAAGAAAATTTAGTCTGTGTATTTCTTTGAGAATAAATTGTATTTAACTTTTAAAAATGATTGGTTTAATTATTGAGATTATAATTGCACCATTTTCCCCATCTCTTGCTGCCCTCCAAATCCTCTCATACGCCCCTCCTTGCTCTCTCTCAAATTCACGGCCTCTGTTTCCATTGGTTATTGTTACATGCACATACGCATATGCACACAATGTATATTCCTAAATACAACCCGCTCCGTCTGCATAATGTTATGTGTGTAGAGGTCCGGGGATGACCATTTGGTATGGAATAAACAACTGGTGTGTTCTCTGGAGAAGACTTTCTACCATTCTCAGCATGAAAAGGCCTTATGGAATCCTCCCCTCCCCCATCCTCTCCACCCCAGCGTGCCCATTGGTGTCATCCTGTTCAGCTCATCTTTAGGCAGTCATGTTGGTGAGACCTTACGGATATAGCTTCTGACATTTCTAGGAGGCACAGTCTCGCCGCAGACTCTGATCCTTTGGCACTTATAGTCTTTCCCCTCCTTCTTCTGAAATGGTTCTTGACTCTTAGGTGTCCCAGTTGTTTTGTAGATTTACTCAAGGGACTGAGCTCCACATTCTGCCTTTGATTGGTTGTGGTTTTCTGTAATGGTCTCTGTTACAAAGAGAGGTTTCCTCAATGTGGGTGAGGTCTACACTTACCTGTGGGTACGAGGACAAACATCTAGGACGTAGCAGAGACTATGTTGGTTTAGTAAAAGGATAACTGTAGGCTTTCCTCCAAGATCCATGACTTCCCTAGCCCTGGAGAGATGGCTAGCTCTCTAGAACCAAGCGTGGTTCTCCCTCTTCTGGAGTGGGTCTTAAGTCCAATTAGAGAACTGTTGGTTCCTCCCAGGGCAGGTTTGTCACTACTGCGTCTTTATGGTTATCTTGCCATCCTTGCCATTGTTGTGGTTCATAATCTTCACAGCTGGCTAGAACTGTTGGTTGCTTCCTTCATTTGGAAGCTGGCACAACAGCTTCTGGGACCACGAGAGCTAGTCCAGAAGACGGCTTTAGGGAGCCAGTTCTCTTCCTCTTCCCTGTGGGTTCCGAGCGTGGAACTCAGGGCATCAGACTTGGAGACAAGCACTAATCCACTGAGCCATCTCACCCAGCCTTGGTTTAGTCTGTTTTTTCGTGTTTTGAGACCAGTTCTCACTGACTAACCCAGGCTAACTGGAATTGGAGATTCTCCTGCCTCTGTTTTTGGAGTGCTGGGACTACAGGCATGAGCCATCACACTGGGCTTTATCCATTTTTAATGAACTAAAAATGAATTTTAACCTAAATTTCTTTTGGAATAGATTGTATTTAACTTTTTAAAATTATTGATTTTATTATTGAGATTATAATTGCATCATTTCCCCATAGCTTTCTGCCCTCAAGATAACTAACTAGTGTTCACAGATGAAAACACTTGAGTTGAATGCTTAAGAAAGATTTATTTGAGTGATACACAATTGGGAAATAATAAATGCAATTTGTAGATAAAAAAGAGACAAAAGGAAGGGAAAGGACTCTTGGAAGGTAGTGGTAGATGCTGAAGTGCCAGGGGGTTAAAGTGGCCACCGTGAATGGTTGACTCAAGAGATGCTACACTGAGCAATAAAGAAGAAACACAGGAAACCCTCTTTGGGGAGTTCAGAGACGGTTCTGGAAAACATGCAAAAACATCACATTCATACCCCAAATTGAGAAATTAAGGCCTGCACTACCTGTGTGTCCCAGCACCAGGGGTTGCGCACAGGAAAATATTTGGGGTCCATCTGAGGGGCACAGTTCAAAGCTGTCACATATGACAGTTGCTGACTAACTAGGAACTTCATCAAGTGAGCAGAGCAAGCCCTCAGATAGATACCATAGCGTCAGCATAGGCTTTCTACAAGGTGCTTCATTGCTGTTTTATTAATTATTATTATTATTAAACAAAACCATTAGATTAAAAATTAAATAAAGACATGCAACAGCCTGAAAAACAAGTTTAACTTTCCAAGCCATTGTAGGAAACTATAACTCATTAACTGGAAGACACCCTGTCATGTAAGCCTGTACAAATAAGCCAGTGTCTGGAATGTGGCATGAGTCGTTCAGAAATGAGGAGTGTGGTTCGGGATGTGTCATTTGTATGGGTCACTTCGCTTTCCTGGGTAAAGTCCAGGACTTCCTCATAATGAGCCTGCTTTTTAATTTTTCTAATTTTAATTTCCATTAAAGAGACAATTTACCGGTAACTAAAAGATTTATGTGAGTACAGGATGGATTTAAGATAATCGTGGAATGCAGAATGAATACACAAAAGGGTTACCAAAAAGCGTAGTCGCCATCACAGGTTTGTCAAGATTAGTGGAGTCTCAGAAGGCAGCAATCGTTCACTGGCAGGCAGCCCCTTTGTGAATAACAGCTCAGTCCTACTCACAAGCATTTACATATTTGCAGGCATTAAGTATTCCATTTTGTTAGAGCATGGGAAACTTTTGACATTAGGAAATGAAAATGTCGTAGCTATGACTTGCTAATTGCTTGGCCTTAGCTGCTGAGCAGTTGGCAGCATCTTCTGAGCTGGAGTGAGGGCTAAGGCTGGATGCTGCACTCACCCAGCTCTCAGCAGGCTGGAGCACACCTTCCCAGCAGAGCAGACCTTGGGTCCTCTCACTTCTGTGTGATATTCCTGGATGCTTAGTATGTCAACTAGTCAGAAATAGACTGAAGTGGCAAACGATGAGTTTAATTTTTTGCCATCAAGTATGTGGGAAATAGGCAACAATATCTTTTTAAAAAAATAAATATGACCAGGAAACATTAGAGAGGCTCTAAAGTTAAAGCCCTCTTTGGCGTTCTCTAAACAGCCACCAACTGAAACCAAAGCTTAAAGTGAGAAGAAGCCTTCAGTGATTTAATTTGATTTCTCTTCCTTTTTTGGATGGCGAAGGTGGGGGTGGAAGGGAGAGCGTAAGGAAGGCTGTGGCCTCCTCTGCAGTTTTCCGGGGGATTTATTGGATGTGTGCTTCCCTCGTTGTCATACATTATGCACTCCCTCTAGTGTCAGAGTTTGTCTATGATCCCAAACCCAGTTTGACAAAGTGCTGCTGTAGACATTAGAATAGGGTTCAGGCTCCTAATTATGCCATATTTCAAAGATATTAAAGGCCACCCAATAACACAAAGAGCAGCCCTGTGCGACGTCTCCCTGGCTCAGAGAGGATGCATATTTTAACCTGTACTATAGAAAGCCTCTCCATAGCTCTCTCCTCCTCCTTCACCCAAGCGACTTATAAATAAGCCTAGCACTTTATTAAGGTTTTAAAGTCTTTTAATAAACTGAAGTATTTATTAAATTCTAAAGTCTCGAACCAAAAGAAACATCTGCACAAAATCAAATAAGCCACCACACAAGAAAGGAAGTCTCAGGTGAGAAGTCAAGCCTGCAGAAGGACATGTTGTCAAGATCTTGTACACATTCACCACCCAGTTGTTTCCCAGGCCTTTCAGGAACCAGGAATTAAGATGCCCATCACATAGACACGGCTGGTGGTGGCCTGTCCACTCTAGTGCCTCTCTTTCTTCTCCCAGGCTCTTCAATCTCTTTCCCATCTAATGCCTGTAGGAAAGCAGACGTCAAATCTCAGATGCAGGGTGACCCTGAGTGACCTGCAGGGAATCCCACTGTCCTTCCTCCTGGTGGCTTAGGAAGAAGCTTGTGACCCACCCAATTCTGGTCAAGGTCATGCAGCAAGGAAACTTCCTCACCCTTCAGGGCAAGCCTCCGGAACCTACACTTTGTTTTAGACATGAGCTGATGTGAGGCTTGGGCGTAGGCAGCATTCGATCCTGTCACTCAGCATGAGGATGAGATGAACAGTGTGTTTGTGGGGTAGAGGAGGGTGCTGGGGTAGAAGCTTCCAGAGAAATCAGTTTTAGAGCTCCCATTATGGCTGGGCTTATCGGTATGGGGCCAATATATGTACTATTATTCAAGGCTGCTTGAGAATTTTTTTATTGCTTGTGGTCAAAATTTACTGCTTGTAGTACCATGTTTTAATTGTTGTCATATTTAAGTAAGCCATCTTCTGACATTGAAGACCCAATTATATACAAACCCAATTGCACATTCCCCTTCATGCTTTTTCAGAAAATACAGTCGAACACAGTGGTCAGTTGGTGAAGGCTGTGGCCATTATGTATTATTATTTGTAAATGCCCTCAGCATCAAGCGTAAACTGCTGTAATTAGCATCTATTCTCTTTCAGGGCTTTTGCAGATCTAGGACTCGGGAGCTGCCTGGTTTGTGTGGTTTCTGTGAAAGCATCCACAGGGGATGAATTTATCTGACAGCTTGACAGTTCCTGTCTGTAATTGTTGGAGTGTCCCCAGGACATGACAACTGGCTGCCCCCAGACTGAGTGATCCATTCAGATGGGGCCATTCTTGTCTGGCCCAGCCTTCAGAAACCACATGGCTGTGTTCGTCACTATATTTCACTCATTAGAAGAATGTTTCTGAATTTGGAGAGGAGAAGAATAAGGTTTTCATTAATAAAGTTTTAATATAATTAAAGTATTTTCAATTAACAAGTTTTATTTTGGAAGCATATTTAGGTTTACAGAAAAATTAATCAGAAAGTACACAGCCCCATGAGCCCCTGCATCCACCAACACCCACACCTGGGTAGCTTATTTGCTGTAATGGAGAAACCTTTCCAGACACATGATTATCCAAAGTCTGTGGTTGACATTGGGTTGGTCCTGCAGAGTACATGGCTTTTGATGAGTGCATGATAGTCACTATTTACCATTCTAATATGATACAAAATAGGCTCGTTGCCCTAAAAAATCCTCAACTCTGCCTCAGTAGATCTTTTTGATCATTTTGCGGAGTCACTGCTGACTCCTTCCCAGCCTGTGAGCTGGCTGGTTTCAAACCGTTACTATTCTGCTCAGGTTGACGTCTCTCGCTTAACGCCTACTACTCTGCATTTGAGTTTCCTCTATCTTTTCCCTGCATTTGAGGTCATTCCTTTATTTACTAGACACGATCCATCAGATGAGTGTACCACAGTTTACTTACCTGGTCTCCTCCTGAGGCACATCTGGGCTGCTTCTTAGGGACCATGTTGACTTTGTACAAAAGAGCCGAAGTGTCTTGCGGAGTGGTTGCGTCTTCATTTGGAGTGGACCGTGTTTTCGATTTGACCTTTTCGAGTAGCGCCTAGCTATATCTCATTCTTTTTTTTTTTATTAAAAATTTCTGCCTCCTCCCCGCCTCCCTTTCCCTCCCCCTCCCCCCACTTCCTTCCCCCTCCCTCTCCAGTCCAAAGAGCAGTCAGGGTTCCCTGCCCTGTGGGAAGTCCAAGGTCTAGTAAGGTGAGCATCCAAACAGGCTAGGCTCCCATAAAGCCAGTACATACAGTAGGATCAAAACCCAGTGCCATTATCCTTGGCTTCTCATCAGCCTTCATTGTCCGCCATGTTCAGAGAGTCCGGTTTTATTCCATGCTTTTTCAGTCCCAGTCCACCTGGCCTTGGTGAGCTCCAGTTAGATCAGCCCCACTGTCTCAGTGGGTAGGTGCACCCCTCGCGGTCCTAACTTCCTTGCGCATGTTCTCCCTCCTTCTGTTCCTCATTTGGACTTTGGGAGCTCAGTCCATTGCTCCAATGTGGGTCTCTGTCTCTATCTCCATCCATTGTCAGATGAAGGTTCTATGGTGATATGCAAGATATTCATCAGTATGGCTATAGTATAGGGCCATTTCAGGCACCCTCTCCTCAGCTGCCCAAGGAACTAACTGGGGACATCTCTCTGGACCCCTGGGAACCGCTCTAGAGTCAAGACTCTTGCCAACCCTAAAATGGCTCCCTTAATTAAGATATATACTTCCCTGCTCCCATATCCACCCTTCCATTATCCTAACCATCCCATTCCCCCAAGCTCTCCCCATCCTTCCCTTCTCACTTTTCTCTCCCCATCTCCCCTTTCCCCCATCCCACCCCATCCCCAGTTCCCAATTTTTGCCCAGCAATCTTGTCTACTTCCAATATCCAGGAGGATAACTATATGTTTTTCTTTGGGTTCACCTTCTTATTTAGCTTCTCTAGGATCACAAATTATAGGCTCAAATGTCCTTTATTTATGGCTAAAAACCAATTATGAGTGAGTACATCCCATGTTCATCTTTTTGGGTCTGGGTTACTTCACTCAAGATAGTGTTTTCTATTTCCATCCATTTGCATGCATTCTTTAAATCTGCAGTTCTCTCGCGTAGCACATTGTGTTACACTTGCTTCGTTTGCTCACTCGCTGGCTATGCATCTTTGCTGAGCTGTCTGTTCAGGTGCTTTTACAGGTCTTTAACTGATTTAAATTTTTTTCCTATTGTTGAATTTTAAGTGTTTCTTGAATAGTATGGAAAACATTTTTAGTTAGTTCTTTTATGTGTTGCTTTTGGGGGCAAGAGTCACTGTGCAGTCCAGATAGCTCCAAACTCACCCTCGTCCTGCTTCCTTCTCTCTAGTATGGGCATCAGAGTGGTCTAAGGTCATCCCCAGTTTTGGAATATGTTAGATGTGTACTTTCAAGAAAGGGTCTCCCAGCCCGACACTTGTCTTATCATTGTTTGGACATTGTCATTTCCAATGCAGAACATTTCAACAGCGTTCATCTTCTCCACTTCTTCAGCAGAGATCATCACTGCATCCAAGGCCATCTGGGATTTCTGCATTATCTTCTGGCAGTTTTATAGTTTGGCCCTTATAGTGAGGTCTGTGATACTTTCACATTCGCTGGCCAGATTTATCTATGTGTTTATTCAACCCTGGATGCCTAGCTGTTTCAGCACCATTTTCTGAAGAGACATCTTTTCTTCATGGTATTGGTGTTTTCAGATATCAAATACAGACTCTCTTATACCCAAGAGATCTATTAGACTCTTACTAACTTGGTGACAAAAGAGGCCAGTTTGCTTCTAAGATCAGGTCTGAGGAATGGGAAGCTTTGAGCTTTTGACAGTTGAGATGTGGAAGGCAGCAGAAAATAATAATGATGATGATGATAAAATTCATGTGTTTGTTTTTGAATGGGTTATTTATTTGAGATAGCTAGTTGAGTGGTGGTGGTGCACAATTTAATCCCAGCACTCAGGAGGTAGAGGCAGGTGGATCTCTGAGAGTTTGAGACCAGCATGGTCCAGAGTGAGATCTAGGACAGCGAGAGCTTCACAGAGAAACCTTGTCTCAAAAAACATAAGCAAAGGAAGAAAGAAATAAATGAATAAATCAATCTGAGATAGCTGGTATACATCCAGGTAAAGATGTGTCAATGGACCATGGCTGCAGTAAAGAAGGAAGCCAGCTGGGGTCACGTATGGTTTATTAACAGACGAATTGGAATCAATGTACTGCACTCACTGGACAAAACAAAGCTGCTATGCTGCTGTGGGTCCAGCCAACACACCGCTGCCGCTCTTGCCGCCACCGCCACCTCCTTCCAGAAGGGATAATTATGCATCAAGTCGTCAGTCATGTGTGTTCCTGTGGCTCGCTGCCAGCTCACCCGCACCCAAGAGTGCATGCTTTGCCCAGCCTGGCCTTTCACTCAGGTATCTGGGTCATGCACCCTCCACTAAAACTCTGCCCTTTGGGCCAAGCCACTCCTTTACAATTTGCTATTGGACCGATGACAGAATTCCTGCAGCATGCAAGCCTGGAACTGGGCTCTGTCTCGGTTGTTTTGGTACACTGACGTGCATGTGGTATTGAGAGCTCCAGGGCAAGGTCACTGAGTAGAGAAGTGAAGACAGGGATGAGAAGACATGTTAAAGAGGGGAAAGCAGAAGAGACCTGAAAACAAGGCCGTGGAGTGGCTGAGGAAGAGAGAATCAACAAACTTAACAGAGTGTTTCTTCTAGGAGGTGGGAATCTATTGCTGAATGATACTGCTGCACCCCATTAGGTGGCTACTGAGAAATTTCCATTTGGGGGATATTCAATCACACTATGAACCCCAAGTTTTCATTTGCATTAATTGAATAAAGTTAACCTTGGGTCAGGAGGCTAAGTTAGCAGCTAGTTGAGAGAAAGCAATCACAGAGTAGCAGAGAGCATCTGGAAGAGATAGAGAGATGCACCGGAAGTAGTAGGGAGGGATTTGGAGTGGTGTGGCTTTTTTTGTTTTTGGAGGAGCAGAAGGACGCCCTCTTTTGGAGAGGCCAGCAAGGAGAGGAGGTTGGCTAGGCACTATTCAACTTCTCTGAGCTAGCAGGTTTTACCCCAACCTTTGAATCTCAAGTCTTATTTATAAATAGGACAATAGAGATTTAGTTAAAGCTACCTTCAGCGGCAGCGCCAGAGTCGGTACCTGTGGGAACAGAATTCCTACCAGACTGTGGCCTGAGAGGCGGGGCCGCTGCCAGAGAAGCAGGCCTGTGACTGTGGAGTCACAGCTGCTGGCTGAAATAGCAGTAGATCAAGCTGCAGCCAACTGTGCTGAAGAAAAAAACAACAATTTCCATTGAATTTGGCAAAGCGGAGTTCATTGAAGATCCCGGAGAAATTGGTTTCAGTGGGAAAGACAACAGCCTGATTGAAGTTAATTCAAGAAATAAGAAAATCTGACCCCCCCCCACTCTGTGTGTGTGTGTGTGTGTGTGTGTACTGTTTGTACACTTGTGGAGGCCAGCAGTTGATATTAGTGTCCTCCTTAATCACCATTCTCCACTTATTTTTTAAAACAGGTCTCTCTCTGCAACTGGAGTTCATTGATTTTGCCTGACTGGGCTGCTGGCCAACATATCCCTGCCGTTCCTCCCAAAAAAACCAAACCTCACTCACCAAGCACTGGGGTTACAGACACATGCTGTGCCTCTGTTTTACGTGAGTTATGGGGATTTGAACTCAGATCCTCATGCACGCATGATTTGAATCAGTCACTTTAACTGATGGTGCCCCCTCCGTACCTCCAGGTCAGAATTTTGTGGTCCTGTTTCCAAGGATGCTGATGGGCATAGTTGTGTGTGTTCCTTCAGCTGTGTTCAATTGCTTGAGTGCCGGTGCGCAGTGAGGCCAGGATGTAAGCAGGTTTACAATGTTCCAGGAGTAAGACAACGAGTGTGAAGATGAGCCAGCGACTGTAAGCTAGCAGAGGAAGAGCCCGCGGGTGTAAAGGCTAGGTAGGCAGTGAAAAGAAGTCTATAGAGTAGTGGTCGGATGGGATTAAAGAGCTGAGACGGATGCCATGGGAGATGATAGCTCAGGTGGTCCACATGGGTCCGGGATGATGATGAGAGTACATTCATTGAGAACCACTCAGTCCGAACAATGGCCGCAACAATGGTTAGGTTGATGGTGGAGAGGACAGGCCGGTGGAACTCAACCTTCCTAATGCTGCACCCCTTTAATTCAGTTCCTCATGTGGTGGGGACCCCCAACTATAAAATTATTTTCATTGCTACTTCATAATTGTAAACTTACTACTGTAAGGAATCCTAATGTAAACGCCTGACATGAAGGATATCTGATATGTGATCCCGGTGAAAGGGTCATTTGACCTCCAAAAGGGTCATGACCCACAGGTTGAGAACCGCTGGTGTAGATAGTCACAGGTGGTGTGGAAATCAAGGATGAGAAATCAAGAGTTTTCAAGAATCATCTATATGGATTCTGAAGTCACTAATAATTAATAAGGGATCATGTTGAGGAAGAAAGACTGGATCAGAGGCTAAAATTGGATAGAAGTGGCCTGGAGGTGTGTGAGGGCTGTGACAATTTTACCACAGTCTTTGAAGGCAGCAGCACATGAAACATGAGTCTTGGCATAAAACTGTAGCTCGCTTAACTTCTTCAGAGGCGGTGAGGGCAGCCATTTATCTTTGCTGGCGGATAAGCATAATAGCTCTTTTATAGATATAGTTAGTGCAGGGAACCATAATACTGTAGAGTTTCCTGCAAGTGCCGGAGGGACTTGAGCAGTCGGGGTGAAGCAGAGGGACTGTGCAAAGAGGTTTGTCTCATGAAATGGGGGATGAAAGATGGCCTCCAAGTCCACTCAACCCCAAAATCTCTGCTTTCGACTTTTATACTCAAGGTTTTCATATACATATATGTGTGCAATATGAAAACTTTGAATGTATACACATGCACACACACACACACTTGTGTATATAGTGTGTCTGTGTCTTCAGGCTCCCATGTGGAAGTCAGAACACGGTGTTGTGTGCCGTCCTGTATTGTGTACTCTATCTCAGTTTTTGAGACAAATCTTTCACTAAACCTGAAGCACACAGTTTTGCTAGTCAGAGAGCTTCTGGTATCCGCCTGTCTTCATGTTCCAATGCTGGGGTTACAGACACTCATGGGTGCTGGGGATTTGAACTCAGATGCTCTTGCTTGTACAGAGCGTTCTTGCTTGGTGATCAACCTCTCCAGCCCCACACAATTATTGCAAACCTTTCTGTTTGTAAGTTTAAGATTCAAAGGTGATTCCAAACACGTCCGTTGCAGCAACATTCAGTTTACTATATGGGTTTTCATTACGGAGAACAATTATGATAAGGTGAACATAGCTTCAATCATGACCTATCTGTAACTGTGGAATAATGAGTTGGGCTATAAAAATATTCTAGTCTATTTCAAATAAACTTTTCCTTTTTTTTTTTGGTTTTTCGAGACAGGGTTTCTCTGTATTTTGGAGCCTGTCCTGGAACTAGCTCTTGTAGACCAGGCTAGTCTTGAATCACAGAGATTCACCTGCCTCTGCCTCCCAAGTGCTGGGATTAAAGGCTTAAAGGCGTTGCTCCGCCATCGCCCGGCTCAAATAAACTTTTCATGGATTCCACTTTTATTGGGAACAATTTATCACTCCTCTTTCATTTGTAAATGAAAGTTTCCTCCTGGTTTCGGCAGAGGAAACTGAAGGCGGAGGTGTATAGCACAACCAGACAAATATAGCCACTGATTCCTTACCCTTGTTTTTTTGATGATTTAATTTGATTGTGGCATATGTTTTGTCAAGATGTTGTGACATTACCTCAGGGTAGGCTGACGCATTATTCTGACTTTACAGTCTAAATGTTTTGACTCAGCGATTGTCTCCTTCAGGACAAACACTGAATGCTGACAAATCCTTTAGCTATAAAGCCTCCTGGATGACATAGCATTCATCCCCATAGACAAAACCTGACCCTGGAAACCTTGGTTTTTGTTGGCTTTAAATCGTCGAGAAAGGCTTGGTGTTTTATGGTTGGCTCTCTGTGTGAGAGTTTTAAGATCAATCTTGTCTCTACGGATCTCCTCCTGGGACTTGATCTTGTCTGCTCTTAACAACAGACTTCAAAAAGTGTCCCAGGAGAAGAAATCGAGCGAGCTCTATCTTCCGTGCTTCAGTGAGCAGCATGCAGAAACAGACAGGCTTTGTTTGCCTGATATTTGGGCAAATTTTCTCAGAGATAATGTTACTGGCCTGACTCTCCAAAGTTCGAGCATGCCCAGGGTGTCACCTGCTCCCAGGATCTCATGCTGATTGGATTTGACCTCCTTGTAGCCGGATGTGTGGAGTGGCACACTGGCAGGTAGCCGACAACTGATTTGATTCATGTGGAACTCTGGACCTGCTGGGTGCTATTTTCCTTCCCTCTATTTCCCAGAGAAGGTTCGAAAGAATCTTTGATGGATTTGTGTGGGAGTTGGGGTTCATAGCTAAGATGCTGGACAGTGGCTGGTATTGACGAGGCTTAGTTGCCAGCTCCCACCAATGCAGCTCACAGTCTGTATTGCCATGGGTCTCGTGGCCATTCTCTGAAGATTGTTTGACCACTGGGACCAAGAAAGAGCAGAAGTTGAAGAAGTGTAGGCATTTAGGCCCCAATACCCAGTCATCAAGCACAAATCTGCCCTCACATATGCGTATTGTGGTGGGGGTTATTCTTTATTCCAATAGAACAAAGTGTTAACTCCCTTTACCCCATACCCCATAAATGCAAGCATGACAGACAACTTCCATAGGCACTGAGGCTGCTGGGACGCTATATCTGGAGGTGAAAGACTTGAAGACCTGGCTCTGCCACTATGGTGCAATCATCAGACAAGCACTTAACTTACATGACTTTCGACCTTTCACCTCCTCACGGCACATGGGGATTCTCAAATGGAATGTTCTAAGGACTGTTCAGATACAAAGGCTATTGATTATGGAGGCGATTGTGTATACCAGACAGACAATCAAAGATCACTGCTGTTTAGCCTCTTCTTACAGACAATAGGGGCTGAGTGCTTCCTACGGGATGAGCTCTCTGCATATCCAATGCCCAACACAATTCCCGATGTGTAAATCCTGACGTATTTGCTACTTGTTTGATGAATGGATAAAGGAAGTGCAAGCATGTGATGTAATCAGATGTTTAGAGACATGAGTGTGAGGGGTTAGCTGACTTTTCCCCGAAAGCCCCAATAGATGCTCATACACACTCACACCAGTTACTTCTTTGGGATAGTTTAAGTATTCCTATGTGCTGTGGTGTGAATAGGTGGTTCAGTGTGTTGGTGCCATTGATAGAGGAAGGTCATTGGTTAAAAATAAAGAAACTGCTTGACCCATTTGATAGGCCAGCCTTTAGGTGGGTGGAGTAAACAGAACAGAATGCTGGGAGGAAGAGGAAGTGAGCTCAGATGCCATGCTCCCCTCTCCCGGGCAGATGCAGGGCAGCTCCTCTGAGAAACAGATGCCATGATCCCCTCTCCCTGGCAGACGCGATGAAGCTCTGACCCAGGATGAACGTGGGCTAGAATCTTCCCGGTAACCGCTCCTTGGGGTGCTACACACATGAATAGAAATGGGTCAAGCAGTGTTTAAAAGAATACAGTTTATGTGTTGTTATTTCGGGGCATAAGCTAGCTAGGCAGCCATGAGCCTGGCTGTGGGAAGAGGCCCACAGCTCCTACTACAGTGCCATGACAGACCTATGGCCCAGGGCTTACTGGAAAGGTGTCTTGGAGAACTGAGGCGTGTGGAAGAATAACTTGAGAGAGGGGGTGACTTGAAGAGCCTTCACTTTGACATATGCCCCTTCATTTTCTTCTACATTGGTTCCAGACACTCACAAGGACAGTCATGGGTCTTGGTGTGCTGGGGAATGTCAACCAATGGTGGTTCTCACTTCTAGTGAATGACCAAGAATGTTCACTGAAGACATGGTTTAGCCTCCAGTGTTCTATCCACACTCGGAGGAGAGAGGCTTTACCTCCAAGTTCAGCACGTCAAGCTCTTACCCCTACAATATAGAAAACTAGAGTGTCGTTCCATCTTGACAGACCACAACAAAAGCAATGCCAAAATTCCCAAAATGATTATTTATAAATGCTTGTTTTCATTCAAAAGTTGAGTATAAATTGTTAATGGTCACAGTCAATCTCTCTCTTTTTTTTTTTTTTTTAAAACGGGGGGATATGATATAGAAATGAATACATTGGTATGGACTTTGGAATATTGATACAAATTTAAGGTCAGTTTTGTTATCCTATTTCTATTTTTGTTTAAAGTATTATGTTTATGCAGACCATTTAAAAATGTAATGTATAATTAAGAAATACAGATTAATACATAGCCATCTATAATAATCAAACTTTTAGTCATGTTAGTTAGGTTTTCTAAATGAACAGAGATATATTTCATATATATATATATATATATAGCCTCACCCAGCCTTGATGCAGGGAGAGGAGCTTGGTCCTGCCTCAACTTGATGTGTCACGCTTTGTTGACTCCCATGGGAGACCTGCCTCTTTCTGAATAGAGGAGGAGAGAATGGGGTGAGGTGTAGATGGGAGGTGGGGAAAGGGAAAGGGAAGAGAGAAGGGAGGGGAAACTGTGGTCAGTATATAAAATAAATGAAAAAATTAATATAATATAAAATAAAGGCCAATTGTAAACTAGAGTGGGAATGGAGGGTCCTAGGCACAAACAGTCACAATGGGAGGCCACAGGCACAGGCAGACTCCTCCATTTTGCCCACCAGGAACTGACTAAACCCCCAAGCACTGGAAAGAGACTGGTCTGGAGGACCATTGCCCTTCTCTAGGAAGTGGAGTTCAATGCCTCTCCCTATGAGGGTGACTGGTTTCCAAGAAACAGAGAAAGGGAAATCGCAAGCCTACAGTGGAGAAAACTTGGCAATGATCAATTATGTAGATGTGATGGTTTGATGCAATGACAAGGTTACTTTACCTCAGTGACATTTATCCCCCAAGTAGATAGCCCCAGTCTCATCATAAGAAAACACAAGGCAAACCCAGGCTGAAGGCAATACAGAGTAACTTGCTAGGACTCTATTATGAGGTTTGAAGGCCATGACGAAGGAAGATCGGTTTGTGGAAGCGTGGGGACTACATGCAGGTAGGATCTTGCTGGGAACTGGAACAGAACACCAACATTTAGAAAAGGTTTGTGGAATGTGAACAATACCAGGAGCTTACTTGCTGGTGATTTCCTGAGGTTGATTTCTTAATTTTGATACGTGCACAGAATGTATGCATGATGCTAACCTAAGGAGAACAGGGATTGAAAAATACATGAGGACTCTGTGAATTACTTTTGCAACTTTTCTGAAAGTTCAAAATTTTAAAGTTAAAACAAAAGTCTCAAAAAGTTAAAACAGAAGCAAAATTTTGTGGTTATCAGAAACTGTGTATGGATGTGAGGAAGGTTTGACCTAAAGGGGAAGGGAATGGATGATGTTGAAGAGATGAAAATGTTCTGTGTGGCCCAGATGAGTTTGTCAGAGCTATCAGATTGTATCCTTAAAGATGAATGCTTATGCACAAATTGATACACCTGAAATTATATTTCAATAAACCTGACTTTTAAACTGCTTTGTGTCAGATGTCAGATGAGATGGTCATGGGCCAAATGCTTGCCTTGCAAAAATGAGGGCTGAAATTTGGGCTTCAGCATGTGCTGCACTCCCATGGAAAGATGGGAGGTAGGGGTAGGAGAATCCACGCAAGGTTGTTGGCCAGCTTATGCATCCATGCATGCTTACATCATGGCTTGTGTTTGTTGGCACTGGCACATACACAAAGATAAAAATGTCACATATATATTAGCAGAGAATAGAAATGGAGGTCCTACTAATGGAATCACCAAGCTCTTGTCCTTCCTCTGCCAACAATACTTCAACAGAGACAAGAATCAGATTTATCTCAAATTGTTTCTTTAATAAAGTGCAAAATATGAGAGATGACCAAATATTCATACTTAGTGATATAGTAGGGATATTTCTAGAATTCTCAGCAGTTTTGGCTAGCATACAGAGCTGGGGATCTCACATTGCCACAGAGACTCAGGGAGTAAGGTGGGCCAGCTTCACCCTGACACCAGATGGTTTGAAGTCTTCAGGAATCTTCTCCTGTGCGTTCTACTTTAAAAACATAACACTGTAAAAAGCCCAGCGTCACCCCCAACGCCTATACCAATAACGACTATATCAACCCATATGCCTATGTGGAGAGCTGACTCATTTGGGGGAATGTGGAATTAGTATTAGTCTAGAGTCCTTAAAGAGGAGGAGTAATAAGATAGACAAGTGAATAAAAGATGGTAGACAGATGGTTAGATAAATGACAGACCATTACATAGGTAAATGGATAATAAGATAGATAGATAGATAGATAGATAGATAGATAGATAGATAGATAGATAGATAGACAGATGTCCATCTATCTGTATTATGGAATGAGAGGAGAGTGAGAGAGATGGATAGATGATGGATGGATAGATGGATGGGTGGGTGGATGGGTGGATGGATGGATGGGTGGATGGTGGATGGATGGGTGGATGGATGGATGATGGGTAGATAGATGGATGGATGGGTGGGTGGGTGGATGGATGGTGGGTGGATGGGGGTGGATGGATGGGTGGATGGATGGATGGATGATGGATGGATATGTGGATGGTGGATGGATGGGTGGGTGGATGGATGGATGGATGGGTGAATGGTAGATGGATGGGTAGATGATGGATGGATGGATGGATGGATGGATGGGTGGATGGATGGATGGGTGGGTGGATGGACAGATGAGGGAGCATCTACTAGGGAAATTGACTCACATTATGGAGACCATCTTTAAGCTGGAACCCCTGGTGTGCTGCTAGCCTGTTTCAGCCCAAGTCTCAGACCACATTGCCAGGGGAGGGGAGCTGGTGGTTTAGCTCTTAGGTCGTTGAACCTAGGAATCCATTAGCTAAGTTCCCTAAATATGCAGTTCAGGGATGGGGAGGAAGAAGAGATCCCAGTGTGGGAGGTAAATAAGACAGTTTTGAGTTCATTCTCCTTGGGCTTGGGCTGACTGGATGGTGACCGGCACAATGAGGGGGAGTCTTCGCCTGGTCTCTCAGACTCACACACTACTCTGCTCAGGAAAAACTCACAGATGGGCTCCAAAATAACGCTGTTCTAGGTGTTCCTTAAATCAGGACGGGTTTCACCTAATTTTGACCACCACAGAGGCCCTGACATCACACTAATGCTATATCATGATTTATTTGTCTCTTATTGGCACCTACAATGTTTCTAGGATTTTGCCCTAGGTAAATTCCTGCAAGCATACTCCCTTGAGTGATTGTTGTTTATTTTGACAGATATCACAAAATTGTTCTTTCTAGTCAGAGTAATGAAGTTTCCTTTTCACTTCTACATCTGACAGTGGTTTTACTCTTGGGTGTAGGAAAACACCAACTAGGCGAGCAATGGCCATCATCCTATGGATGTATAAACGTCGCACTGTTTCTTTTCTCTCATCTGTCTGCTCCTGTCCCTAGTACATTTTTCTTTGTATTGCTGATTTTTGGCTTCTTGGTTGCAGGAACACTTCATCTATTATCTTCTTATGCTGTCTTTCATATTGTCTGTTTTCTGTGTTATTTATCTTTTAAGTTTATTAATTTTGGCCCCTTTAGAAAACTTTTACTTTCATGTGATAAAACTTATCATTGGTTTCTGATAGAGAGTATGGATTTGGGATTGCGTCTGGCAAGGCGTTGTCGACTTCCCAGTGACCTTTATTGCTTTCTTTCATTCTTTTACATTTTGAACAGAATTTATTATGTTTAAAACAATAGGGACAGACTTCCAATATCTCCTCTTCCTTATAGCAGGTCGGTTTTCGCATGAGTGAGTGATCCCTCCATGTCTCTCTGTACAGAAATGGGGACAGGCCATTTGACGAACCAGAGGGACCTTCAAATCTTCTTTTGCCACAGTTCTTACCTCTAAACCCAGCCTTTCTTGCAATGTGTGCAGTAGGAACTCAGGCCTTCGGGTGAGAACTTCAAGAAAGCCAGTTCAGTCCGTTCCCACAACCCCAGTGACCCAACCTGAGTACCCAAGACCTTGTCACACCAGTAAAGAAGCTGTAGGGGTGTGCTCTCCTTAAAAGATGCTGTGGTTAAGATGAAGTTTCTGAACACTGTTTATCCAGGAAACAAGCCCTTCTCTGGGTGTTCCACTAGAGGGCGCTTCAGCTATGCATATTTGCATATATGGGTAAGTAAACAAGACGAGTTTTGTGCATGGGCTGTACACACATGCCAAACAGCTGGCTTTTCCATGAACCTTCTGTGCCATAGACCTATAACCAGTCTCTCTTTCTCCCCATTGCTTCCTTGCTCATCAGAGGGCTGCCCCAAGGGCGTGGGGACTAGAGATCTCGCAGCATGGGAGCCAATAGCAATGCTGGGAAGGGGGACTTATGAGTTGGACTTGTGCCTTGCTCTCTCTCCCTGGATGATGTTTTTGGAGAAGTCTTGGGTTTCTCCAAGGATTCCTCTGAAACACAAGGAAGCAATGCTTAAATCTCAATGAAAAGTCTCAGATAGGGAGGGACTCACAGTTCTGAAGTTCCTATGTGTAGTGCAGTCAGATGGAGCTGTAAGAGCTAATGCTACTAAAAGTGACCAAATGCAGCTGGGCTGTGGGAAGTGGGGTGGAGGGATGGGAGTTGCTAAGTCAAACACTTTGTAACTACGAACCATGGAAGAGAAGCTATGGGATTCATATTTTGAAGAGATTTTTTTGAGCAAAAGAATTTGCAGTAATAAGTTAAAAAGATTGTCTTTGTCCAGAAACTCCAAGTAGAATAAATAACAATACAATAAGTTAGGAAGTTGGTAATAAGAGCCTGAACTAGATGGGATGGTGATGGACACTGTCTTACAATATTTGAACTAAAGATAAAACAAAAATTTAATGAGATACTGAGTGGCAATGTCATAACATTTTGCTGTCTATTAGAAGCACTGAGAAGACAGCTACAGAACTTCTGTTGTCTGGGGATGGGAATGATGCAAACACTAAGCTTCTATTTCTTTTCTATTTCATTTCTAAGCTTCCCAAGTGCTTCCACTGCGTAGTCAAGTTCAGAAGGCATGGCCTAGATCTATGGTTCTCAAAGCTAAGCAAAGGCCAGAATCACCCGAAGGGCTCTTGAGCAGACAATTGGGCCATTCCCCAGAGTTTATGCTTCAAGAGTTCTGAGATGGGGACCCCGACTGAGGGCTGGAAACGTGGTTAGTCTTAATTCAGATGTGTTTCCTTGTCTCTGTGTGTCTGTTGAGGTAGGTGGGATATACATGGTTGTGCACAAACATACATGCATGTAGGTCAGAGGTTCATACTGGGCGTTTTCTTGATATCTCTCTCTCTCTTTAATCTCTCACAGAATTTAGGGATTAATTCGGCAAGACTGGCCACTAAACTCTGAGGATCTACCTGCCTCTGCTTCTCCAGCACCCGACTGACAGCCCAACATTTACACAGGGGCTGGGACTCTGAGCCCAGGCACTCTTGTCTTGAAGCAGGCTTTCCTGAACAAATTGTTAAAGACACAGATTTCCTGGCAAGGACTCACTACTCAGACTACCTCGTGGGTTAAAGAATCTGTGTAGTAAACAGCCTCCCTGGTAAAACTGAAACTCTAAAGTCTTACCTGATGAGAGAATAAAGAAAAGAATGGGAAAATAAAAGGTTTTCATTCCGGATTTGATGCGATCATGAGGTCGAGATATGGGGAAAAATCATGCAAATCGTGGCACTTTGCCATAGTTTGTATTTTCAATTGAAAGTCAGATGTTTCATCATCAAAGTCCCTCTGGCCTTTTCCTAGCCCAGCTTCACTCTAAGCTCAGATAGACAGACAGACAGACAGACAGACAGACAGACAGACAGAGAGGCCCTAGGCTATCTCCCTGCAGGATGGATCCTCCCGATTAACTGGCGGGAAAGTAGCCCAGCATCACACACCATGCTCAGAGTGCAGGCCTCTCTCCTGCTCCCTAGGCCATTCCTCCTCTCTCAAATGTTCACTCTTCCTTTAAATTCACCTACAGTGCCCACCTAGATCTTCCCTATGGAGAAGGGTCAAAAAACTTTTAAATTTCATTGAGTTACTGATGCCCAGGAACCTACTTTTCCTTCGATGCCCTTGGGCATAAGATAAAGATGTGCATCTCCCCTGACCTCTTAATTTACTATCAATCAGTTTACTCCAGCAGATTCGGGCATCAAACCTGAAGAAGGTGGAAAGACACCTTCGCTGCTGCGCGACTTGGCACGGTACAGACGGTGAACCAAGGACACAAGAAAGCGAGGGAAGGAGGGGGATCATCAAGGCTCCATCATCTTTATTGTCCCGGTTAGTTAATTTATAAAACAGGAAGTTGAGACACTGGTCTTGTACTTTGAACCAACCATAGCAGAATCATTTGGAAGCTCATTAGAAAGGTGCATCTTAGGCCTCAACGCAGATCCTCTAAAAACAGAAGCCCAGATAAACCCTTCCTTCTCTGAATCACATGATCCTGATATTTATCACAGCATCAGGAAAGTAAGCAACACACCCAGCTACCCCTCTGTGACGGACTGACAGCTCTTGGGCTACAGTTCCCCCTTTAACTAGTTTTGCTAGGAATTTTGCAGTACCCGAAATTAGCATGAACAGACACGAGTACTTCATTGCCGTTGCCAAATCGCTTCGCCTCTGAGCTTTCCTATAGTTGTGATTTCGCCTTATGTGGTAGAGCCAGAAATTCCTCATAAGCAAAGTTAAACCTTTTTGGTTTACAGTCATGATGTTGATAGACATTTGGCTCCAAGTCTATAGTCCTTGCCTACATGTAGAGGCTTCAGAGTCGGGACACACCAGTGCACATGGCTTGGTCACAGGATCAGGTCAACTCAGGAGTCTTTTGAGAGCCAAGCCTAAAGAAAGATTCACTGGAGAACTCAGGCCTTGGCTGACTTCTATTAACAAAGCAGAAAATCAGTTTGCCTCAGTTGAGGGGTCAGGGCCCATTGACGTTCACTGACCATTGTTTCCAAATAATTCTAAGACCAGCATTCTAGGACAAAGTGAATTCTGCCACTGGTTCAGTTAGCCCATCACCTCCACATATATTATGCTGACATGCTCTCTCCCTCACTCTAAAGAACTCTTGCAAGAAGACCAATATGCACAGGCACACCTATGTCTGCCCATGACAGCTACCCACAGCCCTTCCTTTGTCAAGGTCCGTGACTGTTCTCACCCATTCCACTGCAGTGGCCGGGGGCTGACATGATCCCCCTATCTGCATGCAGTGAGAGCACCCCTCATCTTTTTTTTTTTTTTTTTTTTTTGCTATTTATTTTTTGAATTTTTCTTTTATTTTATGTGTATGGTGTTTTGTATGTACGTTTGTCTGTGAACCCCATGCATGTTCAGTACATTTGTTATTTCTTTTTTTTTTCTTGCTGATTTTTTTTATTAATTAATTAATTTAATTATTAAAGATTTCTGCCTCTTCCCCGCCACCACCTCCCGTTCCCTCCCCCTCCCCCAATCAAGTCTTCCTTCCTCCTCAGCCCAAAGAGCAAGCAGGTTTCTCTGCCCTGTGGGAGGTCCAAGGACCACCCACCTCCATCCAGGTCTATTAAGGTGAGCATCCAAACTACCTGGGCTCCCACAAAGCCATTACATGCAATAGGATCAAGAACCCATTGCCATTGTTCTTCAGTTCTCAGTAGTCCTCATTGTCCATTATGTTCAGCGAGACCGGTTTTGTCCCATGCTTTTTCAGTCCCCGGCCAGCTGGCCTTGGTGAGTTCCCGATAGATCATCCCCATTGCCTCAGTAGCACCCCTCATCTTTGCTACCACATTACACCCCGGCTGTCCAGGCTTTGAGGGTTCACTTGATGGACAGACAAGGGGAACTTTCTTTTGCTCTCCTCTCGAGAGCTGCTGGTATCACTCTGCTCATGCTTCTTTAGCAAAACAGCTTATACTGTGAGCCTTCAACACCAGGAATTCATTTCCTTCCATTCACGGAGACTAGTAAGTTTTAGATCAATGTGGCAAATTCAGTTCTTGGTAAAGGCTCTCTTCCTTGAATGCAGACAGCTTCTTTCTCCTTGTACCCCCTGCAGTAGAGAGAAATGTAGCGAGCCCTCTTGAGTCCCTTTCCATAAGAATTCCAATATTGTAGCATCTGGGTCCATATGCCCTCACCTCGCCATAATTACCTCCTTATAGTGTTATCTCCAAATATACAAGGACCCAAGCTGGAGCAGAGGCGTATGATGCCCCCTCCCCCATAGCGGCAAACAAGCCAGGAGGGATGGTTTGAAAGCCCCCAGCTTGGTGGGTGCAATTCTTCTTCTGCTCTGCTCCAGGGAGGCAGAAGAACAGGAATGAGAAACACCTGCTGTAAAGACAATGCTGGTCCTGAGTCAGTGCTGTTCCCCGGGATAAAATGCCCATCTCGGCAGAAAGGGGGAACAAGAGTGGCTATCACTTCATCCTATCCAGAACAAAAAGGATGAACGGGGGAAAAAGCAGCCTTCTAACTCAGGCACAGATTGGGCTGCCATAATTGTCTGTGTGGCCGCGGTGGCACAGTCTTCGCTCAGCATTTACTGGGAGTATTAAAGTGTATCGGGTCTCTGTTGGGGCATAATGACAACAGGAACCATCCCAACTCGGAAGGCAATTATTTATCTGGTGACCTTTTACAAAGTGGCGAGTGTTTCTTCAGGATTTTTTTTTTTTTTTTTACAGTGACTGACTTGCTTCTCTCCCCTCCCCTAATCAATTGTTGCTATCTAAATGCCATGAAGACTCAAAACTGAAATTAAACCTGCGGTGCAAGCCATGGCACTGGGCAGCCCACGGGAGACTGTGGGTTCCTCCCGTGTAATATCAGCACGCCGTTATGACGCGCATTAAAAGAGACAGTATGGGAATGACAGGCCAAGGGATGGCCGTGAGGGCAATACTGCCCAACAGTGCACACTGTCCAGCAGGAGCGTTTGTGTGTGGGGGGGAGGGGTTCATGCCAGTTTCTCCAGTGCAGCACGGCCTTAGAAGCTGACCTGAGTGGGAACTTTTTGGAGGCTAATTCCTCAATGTCCACACCCCTCAGCTCTGAGATACCAGGCCAATTCCTTTACAATTGTGTAGGTCTGAAGCTGACCAGATGGGTTCCCAAACCAATCAGTCACAACACACAGACTGCCCAGGGTGCTGGGCTTGGGAAACTTTGAATTTCTAAGCACATGTGTTTGGTGGGGCTACACGTACAGCTTTGTCTTTAGTACGGGTCTCAGAAGCATCAGAAAGAAGGCACTGCTCCCCTGTGAGTGAATGAGAATGCTGTGGACGAGAGTGTTGCCATGTGGGGTTTATTGCTGTTGTTTAGCTACGGCAAAACTGGCAGAACAGAAGAAAGCTACCACTGTCTGACTTGTGGGGAAACACAAACAAGCAGAGATGCATCCCAGACAGGACACCAATGGCTGACCAAAGAAATGATCCCGCCAGTGGTCTAGCTGTTGTGCCCAAGTTGAGATTCCCCAGAGAGACCACCGCCAGGATCCAGTCCAGTCCAGAATGCAAAAGCAAGGTTTATTCAGTGTGCTCTCTAGCCAGGCTGGGGTCTTGACCACTACTCGACACAGCGCAGTAGGGAGGAGACCTCCTCATCATTTGGAGTTGACATTATATAGGCAAAAACTGTAAGCCAGGTTTACTCAGGGTCAAGGGTTAGTTTTGCTGAGTACAGGGTATGGACTACTTCTGTATGCGGCTACTTCTGCGTCTGTGCATGCGCCCCGCTCTCCCCCCAAGCAGTTATTTCTGCTCCTGTCTAGACCACAAGGCTAGGCGGCTAGCTGCCAGGAACACTTGGTTTTTTCCTGCTTACTCCTATGATGTTGCAAAAGGCTCAAAGCATGTGTCTTAACCAGCTCCTAATCAAGGAAAGCTTTTTAAAGTTTTTCGTATCCTTACATAGCTTGGTGAATCAGTGAGTTTACTGAGGGCAACTACAGGAGCAACAGGTGATGGCTGGGAGCTGCTTCACCAAAGCGTCCAGCCCAACACGGGTAAGCAGGAAATGTGTATCCTTGGGAGAGTCTCTTCTCAAAAAATCATCTACTGTTTATGTAGACATGGAGACAGTAGGGCAGATCTTTGTAACTTTCTGAGTTTCTTAATCTTGTAAGTTTCACTGACTTCCTGGGCCTTCTAAGTTTCACAGGCTTCCTGAGTCTTGGAGACTTTCTCTTCTCTTCAAAATGGGATTATTTCAATTCAGAGGAAATAGCTACAGAACTGCTATTGAGCTAGTCTGTTACAGTCCCAAGGGGATGTTGTCTACCTTGTAGGAGTCACTCAGGGACACACCACAATGGATTAGGAGGCTGGGGCACAAGGGAGAACTCAGGCAAGAGCTTTCCTTGTGGCTTTTTAAGGAAGGGATGCCTAAGTAGGGTAGGTGGAACAGGAAGAGGCTGGTCTGAATGCTCTCAGCAGTCTGAGGGGTGTCTTTAGTCATCTGACACCTGGCAATGGGCGATTAGAATTGGGGGACAGTGAGTCAGAGTCCAGTAAAAGCCTAATTGTAGGGAACCTCAAAGTTGGTTCAAGACACCCCAAGACCAAGTTCTCAGTATAAAAGAGATTTATTTGCCTCAGAGATACAGAAGGCCGGGAATAAGATGCAAAGACAGGAGATAGAGGATCAGGGAGAAGCAGAAGGGAATAAGGGAAAGAGGGCAGGAGTATTTGTCCCAGGGGACGGAGGTCTGCCTCTGGATAAAGAGAAGACAGATGTGGCCCACATGAAAATGGCGGTTTATAAAGGTAAAATGGGAAACCCTTGTTAGGATGAGGCGTTTAATTTTAATTGGGCATGTTAATTAGGTGAGCCAAAGGAGGCTTTTGGTTGGTTGCTGCATGTCAATATTTCTGTAACTGGGCCTTGGTAATCAGTCTTGGAGGAGAAAATGGCCAAATTAGGGAATAGACCTTGGGGCTAGCTTTAGGAATTTAATCTAATGTTTTTTTTTTTAGCAAGACGGAGGGAATGGGGTGCAGGGCCTGCCAGAGCCACATGCTTGAGTAGGTTGGCATCCTTTCTCTACTAAGAAGGTGGTCGGGGTGTGGCTCTGGACTTGTTGGTTAGCATGTGTGTGCTATCTCTAAGAAGTGAATTACCCTCTCCAGGGTCAACAGGCCCCAGGCACCAAGATACCAGAAACACATGGTCCACACACAAAATGAAGAGCTTTTCAAGAACAAAAACCATAGCTCTGTCTTGGGAAAGAGACTTCAATCGTCTTCCTTTTTTATATTTATGAAGGAAATTGAAGTCCAAAGATCCCAGATGACCATACAAGGTCATCAAGTATTGTGACTTCTTCCCTTCTGGTCTCTTCCTATACCATCCTGACTTGTCCACTGCTTTCCAGTCTTGCAACCCCAGGCCTCCCTAGACCTTTCGCAGACACATGCTCTCTGCCGATTCTTTCCCCCAGCATCTTTGACATAAGCTGTGAATGTTTCATTTTTGTTTCTCATGAAGCCCTAACATGGAGCTGCCCTTTCTAAATGAATAATACTCCTGACAAGAGTCTCGGAGCCCTTCCCAAGTTCATTGCCAGGGCCTCATGTAATGTGGTCTCAACTCTGTGACTTTTCCTTTGATTATGCCATGATTCCTGGCATCTAGGAACTTCTTTATCTACCAAGTGAGAGAAGAGTGCTTTGAATGTTACAATGTATAGGTTTTGTACCACACATTACAGGGAGGCTGTGCAAGCCACTTTCCCCTGTCTGTGTGCTGTGGGGAGACTCAGGACGCAGATGTCAGCATCCTAACCTAGGACCCCGTGAAGAACCCAGATGCCCCAGCTCCTCTCCCCAAGACGTTCAGATCTCATTGAACTGAGGTGGGGTTCAGGAATAGAGAAACAGAACAAAACAAAACCTTTCATGTTCCTCAAAGATCCTGCAAAGTCAGGAATGAAAATTAGTGAGCTAGGAGATGAGGACAAATGACAAAACCAACAACACGGTCAGAAAGGTGACACCCGAGAGTCACCTACAAGGAGGGTGGATCCATAAGTGATGCAGAAACACCAACCGGATGATCCGGTTTCATGCAAGGTTCCCTGGTATCCAGCATCAAGTGGGGATAAAAGATTTACATTGCACTCTCCTGTGAAATTGTCCAGGGGTTCTACATGGCCTGAAAATGAAATAAAATCCAAAGCCTGATTGTACTGATTATTATTGTCATGTAACAGATCACTCCCAGATTTTAACCCTTGGATCATGCTTTGGATTCAGTGAGTCAGGAATTGAGATGGGACACAGGGGGGACATCTTGTTTAAGCTTAGGCTTCTGGGGTCTTAGCCGTGAACACTCAAGAGTCAGAGGTGACGTGACAGCGAGTGGCTGGAATCATCCAGAAGCATTACTAACTTTATATCAGGAGGTTGATGTAGCTGTCCACCTCAGCTGAGGCTGTTGACTTGTGGAGCCTTGGCTTGTAGCCTGAGCAACCTAAGTAAGTCATCCCAAGCTAGTAGGTAGGAACTGACTGCTCAGTACAGCAGGTACTGAGAGGACGAGGCAGAGGTGGTGTTGGCATGTCTGAACTAGCTTCAGCAGCCGAATACATCACTTCGGTGTGCCCTGCCTGTAATGTCCAGCATAGCCCTGAAGAGGAAATAGGACCCCTCCTAGATGGGAAAATGCCCTGCAAACTCACAGTGTCAAGGACAGTGCCTACTGGGGTTGGGGCACTGGCACTAAATTTGAACCGTTGAATGTGCCACAGCGGCAGCAGCTTGTTGTCTTGCGTCTGGTCGGGGTGAAGGATGTTCTTTTTCCAGAGGAGGAAACACAATTCCACATCTGTGTGTCTTCATGTCTTCCCTTAAATGCCCCTCTCCATTCCCACCCCAGTTCCCAGCTACCTTGTAGGGTTTGGCTCAAGCACTACCTTGTCACGGTGGTTGTTCCTGGTGGCCCTGGTGTCTCTCTGTGTGCCCATGCCTCTCTGACACCTCAGATGTAGACTAAGTACTGTTGCGCACCGTTTGGTGATTCATAGCTCTTTCATCCCTGATCTTCAAGTTTTTCTCTAAGGCATGGGATCTTCGCTTTTTGTGTCCCAACACTCAACAGGGTTTGGTATAGTGCTACAAAATAGCAGCATTATTACACGGTCGTTATTACTATGAGATATACACACTTAAAAATTCGAGTAGAAAAATTATACTTGCTTACTAGGCTTGCCATAGCTCCTCAGTATCTAAGAAGTTGGGGAATCAACCCACTTGGGACAGAAAGAGCCATTGCTTTGTGCCACAGGAAGACGTGAAACTTAGCCCTAGGCAGCCATTTAAATCTCTCTTGGCTTCTAGTTCCTGTTATAAAAACACCTCCCTGAGGTGTTGAAGAATGGATTTATTAATGTTGTAAGGTGTGTGGAAGACTGAAGGAGCTGTTTGTGAGCTAAATCTTATTATTAATAATGGTATGAGATTGATTATTCATTTCCATAGCACTTCTATTCAGTCTCTGCAAAACTGGAAATTGGTTGTGCTAAATTGGCTTACCTGCTCCATTTGGCCCTGTCAGGAAAATCAATGAGACATGCATGAATATTCCCCTGTGTGTGTAGCCATTTCCAAGGCTAGACAGTCATCAATATTTATTGTAAGTGGTTATGGAGAAAATGGATGAATAGTTAATAGATGAGGGCATTTAGATGTTATTAAATGTACTTGCTCAAGCAAATTTGAGGCTATATTTGGGCTTTAACTTAAAGCAGAAAAATCTATATTTTTAAATTGGATACATGGACGTACTTGACAGACTGTCCCTGGAAAGGTTTCAGAGTCTGAAGGCAGAGACAACTTTTGAATGGCAGGAGCTATATTTTATACCCAGCTGGAAGTTCAGACAATGCGGAAACGGCTCTTACAAAGTTCCGGATTTGACTGAGAACAACATTCTCAGACCAATAAAGGAAATTCCCAATTTAGCACCACACAGGCTTCTATGGGTTCTGGCTGCCCATAAGAAGACTGGTGACAATTTTTACAAGAAGAAACAGTGCTACCTACATAGTCTGAAGGAGTAGACTCTCACTTCAGAGGCACCAGAAGCCCACGTGGCAGAGGCTGCGGAAAGGGTGGGGAGAAGTGGAGATGCGCGGCCTCTAGTCCAGTCAGCTGCTGACCTGTCCCACAGCCTGAGGAAATACATTCATTTCTGCAGGCCTGTAATTTCCTCATCTGCCAAAGCAACCGAAGAACTCTGCTATCTGTGTTAGTCTTCTGTCTCTGTAAATACTTACAATAAACAACTGACAAAGAGGAAAGGGTTATTTTGGTCTCCTTTTGGGGAGTTTCAGTCCATCTTGGTTGCCCCTGTTCTGTGCCCCTATGTGAGGCAAATAAACTCACAGTGGAGCAAGATCCTCATTCCATGGCAACAGAGAAGCAAAGGCGGGGGGAATAAAGGGAATGGGGCACTATTAGCCCGTTTTAGGCATCCCCAGTGATCAGACCACCTATGGCTAAGTTCCTAAGGATGCTGCTACCTTCTAACAGTGCCATAGACTGGGTACTGATGCTTTGCTCCATGGACATTTGACTCCTACCCAAACCACAACAATTTCATTTCTGGAGTTCCCTTTCAAAATGTGTAGATGTTATGATGAACTCGGTATATCAAGGCTCTACATTTTTCTACCCTACCTGATTTCTCTGCCTTCAGACCTATTCCGTGAAAAGCCCCAGACTCTGGGCTCCTGTTTTATACTCTTATAGGATCCAGATAACCCCTGGCTCCTAGATCTGACCCAACTAGGTTCAGAGACTTTGACCCCTTTTATTACTTCTGGATTCAGATCACCAAACTGTAGAATTAGAAAATCTTTTCTGAGCTGGGTGGTGGTGGCACATGCCTGTAATCTCAGCCCTCGGGAGGCAGAGGCTGGCGGATCTCTGTGAATTTGAGGTCAGCCTGGTCGACAAAGCAAGTTCTAGACAGTTAGGTCATTACACAGAGAAACCCTGTCTCAAAAAACAAATAAAACAAAACAAAATGAAAGAAAGAAAAAGTCTTTTCTGTAAAGGGGCCAGCCAGATAATGAACATTCTAGAAGGCCTGTGTTGCAACTACTCAACTCTCCCCATGAAAGAAATGACCAGATGTATCCAAAGAAGTGTGGCTATGCTCCAACAAAGCTCATGGATGTAAATCTGATTCTTAAAAAATTTTCATATCTCACAAAATATTATCCCCCTTTGGGTTTCTTCCCAATCAGGTAAAATATCAAAGCCATTCTTAACAAAATCAGGAGAGCTGTCACATTGTGCCTGAGAGGAGCAGCTGTCCTGAATCTATACTTCCCTTTAGGTCCACCTAAAGGTTTACTAAAAGGTTTTCATAGTAAAGGAGCTGAGACAGGACACATCCTGCAGGGCCTGTTTTATCTACATCTCTACATGGTCTTTTCCATAAACAGCCTCTTGCTCCACCCTTTCATTAAGGTTGAAACAGAAGCAGTATCTCAGAGAAACACACTTTACTGGGGAGTGTGTCGTCTCACAAGTCTCGTGTCTTGCTCCTTAGGTGTCTATGCACAGTGAGCCCCTAGAATAGTACAGATAGGATGAGCCGTGTCCTCTGTGTTGGCCAGGTCTGTCCAGAGAATCAAAAGCTCCCATTTTACAAATTTATCACAAGGAACCGAATCTCACAATGATGGATGCCGACGAGTCCCATAATCTTCTGTAGAGTAGATGGCCTATGTTCTAGTCTGAGGCTCAAGGAGAGCAATGCCTCAGGTAGGTAGGTGAGGTACCTTCATATCACTTTTGTGCTATTCAACCTTTCTTTTGTTTGGGTGGTGCCCACCCACATTAGGGAAGGCAGTTTGCTTTACTCAGTCTGTGGGTTCAGTGCTACTCTCTCTCACAGACACACCCAGAAAAAGGCTTGACTGTGTGTTTAGGCAGACCATCATTAATCAATGTCACATGTAAAAGTAGATGCTACATGGCCCTAGCAGCACGGGGGCCCTGTCTGAATTACCTTCCCTTCAGTCTTACCTACTATAAACCCAATAGAGATGACTGTCTGGCAACCACACTGGAATGAGTGATGCCGCTGATGGTCACTGCTGAGTTCATTCCCAGGCATGAACAGAGAGCTGAATGAGTGTGAAAGACAGAAGACCAAGCTACAGAGAAGGGAAAGTAACAGCTTTATACATTCGGGATTGAAGAAGCCTCAGGCTGGGTGTCCACTAAACAGACACTGAGTATTTTATAGGTCCCCATCTCCTATGTCCCTCCTTCCTACTGTCTCCCCTTGCAATGTCTTCTGGAAGCAAGAAGCAGCCACCTCAGGGAGCCTGTTTTCTCACTCCTTGTCTACCTATGTCCTCCTAACTCTGCTTCAATAGGACCTACTAAGGTACTTGTATGTGTGTCCCCTTCCTCTAAATAACAACCGTGTATCTTTTCACCTACCCACAAACCCCTGGTACTGCCCCCCACTTTGCTCAGCTAATGACATTGCTTATTTTTTCACTGAGAAAACAGAGGTTCCAGAGGGGAACTTGTGAGCGTTCCCAGCACTCGTCCTCTGCTCCCCAGCATCTGTGCACTCTGCTTCCTCCCCCATCCTGTAGATCTATCTCCTCATCTCTACATTCACAGTCCACATGTGTCCTGACTTCAATCCTTGTCTTCTATTTACGTGCATCGCTTTGTCAGTTCTTCATTTTGCTCTCACAATGAACTCTCCTCCCTTTTAAGTTATTCCCAAATGCATGTAAGTACAGTATTCTTTTCCATCTTCAACACCTGCGCACATCTGCCCACATCCAACCATATATCTCTCAAACCATTAGCGCCTACAGCTACTTCTCAGTTTCTTCGCTTCTTTTTAAAAAGAGCCATTGCCAATATCGCCAAGGTCTTGCCTCCTCATCTCTCTTTGCCTACTCAGCCTTCACCACTCCTAGTCCGGGAGAATTGCTAAATCACCCACATTGCCAGCTCCAGTGGGCCGTACCCCACTGGGACACGTGACATAGCTGCTCTCCCCATCTTCAGTGGCCGGGATGTGTCCGTTCTTGTTTTCCACTCACTTTGCTTGTGACTCCTTCGCTGGTCCTTTCTCCTCTTTGGACACTGAACTCCTCCTCCTCCTTAGAACTCTTTTCTGTATCTGTTGGCACTTTTTCTTAGCATTGCTTTTTTTTTTTATTTTTTTTTTATTTTTCTTAAGTCACTGTTGGAAATAAAACCCACAGCCTATGAAGGTACACTAGGCAGGGACTCTACTACTGAGCTACAACTCTGTCAGCACCAACCCTATAAGCCTCTAGATCTTGTCTGTTTCCTGGCTCTAAATACTGTGAACATGCTTACAACTCATAAAAAAAGCCTCTAGCCTGAGCCTCCTTTGCGGATTTATATGTGTAACTTTGAGTTGCCTGCTGCACGCCTACCCCTACGTGATTCAGTAGCCACCTCATACCAAGAGAGTCTGTGATATTCCTTAATATATGGGTCTCTTTCTTCATCTTTACATGCTGTTCTGCTAATGTGTCTGTCTAAATCACTTTGCCCTATTTTGAAAGACATTCTTCCTATTAAATTAGAGGCCAGGCCTATTCTGGAATGTCTTCATATCAGATCCTTACATCTGCAATAAATTTGGTTTCCGAAAAGATCAGTGCTAGGCTTAGGACTTTACCTGTGACTCTTGGGCACATTTTCCATGCCTCTTTCTCCTTTCACTTGACGCCAGCTCCAGCCTTCCAGTTGTGTAGACCCAAACAAATCATTAGTAAATCCTGTCTTTTTTCGGGGGGGTAGGAGGTCTCTATTCCTAAACCTGTCAGGATATTGTACTTTGCTTTTGAGATGAGCTTCCCAACCATTTCTCACCAACCTCTCTGCTGTGTCTGGTCTAGGCGGATCTCTCTTCTAGGCAGCTGCAGCATCTCCTGTCTAGCTTTCTGGCTTCCTGTGCCACCATACTCTAGGGAGTAAATCTCACTGATTTAGGGGCAAGATAGATTCTCAAGGAGCAGAAGCTAGACCGTGCTAGTACTTTGCTCTGAACATACTGAGTGGTGTCACACCCACTCAGAGGGGGAGCTGAACAGAGTCCCCCACTGTCTGCCCCCCCATGATCACTGACCCCCAGTCACCTGCTCCACTCCCACTGACTGCCCTTTTCCTCAAACACTTCAGGAATTTTCTTCTCTGGAATATTTTTTCCCCATGTCTCAATTCTTCTCTTCTTTCCAGTGTTTGCTGGAACATTCCCTTCAAGTGAAGCTTTTCCAAAGCCCAAAACTGTGATCTTTCTTTGTTTTTCCTTCATGGCGTTTATGGCAAAACTAGATAAGAAAGATTCGTGACTAACGTGTCTTGTTTTCAAGGACAATTAACCTTCTATGTGCACGTATTTGAAACACCACCTACCTGGTGTGTCAACACCACAAGTAGGCAGATGCCAACAGACACACACATCAGATGGATTTCAGAATGTCATCATTTTTCTTCCTTTTGAAGTGAGCAAGCTCAGATCTGCCAAAATGTATGGCCATGAATTGGCAGCAGCCAATGTTGCAAGAGATCATAAATCTTGCTCAAGGGCAGTGTAGAGGGCTCTGCAGGCTCATCCAACATTCATGGAATCCCAGTTATTTTCAGCCTGGATGGTCTTATAGCCAGGGGAATTGAGACTTGGTCTCAAAAGAATTAAATTAATGTTTTCATACCCTGATCTTACAAACAATCAAATATTTGGAATGAATTTAATTGAAAAACATGGAATACTTCTTCTAAGCACGCATTTCATTTAGCCTTTGGCATGGACAGGGTCCCTGAAATGCTAAACGTCTCTCCCACCAAGGAGAAGGAGGGGATTCAGGGCTCTCTCCCCCGTGGCACTTCCTGCAGGGCCCTTTGCAATGCCTTGGCGTTAGAGTTGCTGTTGGCTGCTGACTTCCCATTGGCCTGCTGTGCTGTGCTGTGCTGTGCTGTGTTGGGCTCTGCTGGGCTGTGCAGGGCCCAGTCTCACTTCCCCAGGTTCTCCTATGTTCACCTCTCTCACACACACAGATGGCTTCCTCTCTCTTGTCCCCAGGTGCCCTCTGCTACCCAGCCAGGTGTAGAACTGGCTTGGCTTTCCCTGTTTATATTTTGGGAGTTGAGAAGGACCTTTCCAATGGTTCTGTTTTAAGTGTTGTCTCCAAAGGCAGCTAGTCTCTGTCCTAGCCCCACCTTTGCAAACATTACAGTAGGATTTATTACCTAAAAGATAATGATAGAAACATAAAGGGTTTAAGGAATTTTCCCAGTGGCCCACAGCCTGTGCCTAAGCCTTGAACCCCAGGCTGTTTGACTCTGGCTTTTTCTTTTCACATTGTGCAGTGTGTGTCTCTCATACAGTCAGTATTGTTAGTATGTTGGCATGTATTTTGGTCCATTTTCTGTTTCCATAATGAAAATATTTGCAATTCAAAACTCTATCTAGAGAATAAGTTCACTTGACTTGTGTTTCGGGAACCGAGGAACCCAAGAGCGTGTTGATGCCTTGGGACTGGTGCCCGAGGCAGAAGTCAGAGGAATAAGCAGGAACAAGCAGGGGTCCCAAAGCAGTCTCTTCACAGCCACGCTGTCCAGGGCACTATCTCCCTTCCTCTGAGAACCAAGCCACTAACAGGAAAGATAACCATTCCTCTCCAGAACCACACCCTTCAATACCATTAGATCAGTCACCGTATTTCAGCCTGTGTCTTGTGGGATGGTCCACAGCCACCCCACCCCTGCATCACACATGCCATCCATTCTCTTCGGGATGGCCCCATCTCCGTCTCTGTAGCCTTTAATCCTTAGCTCAGTGCCTTCCTACTGTTCTCTGCCTGCAGTTGCTTTGCGGAGCGCCCCTTCCTCCCTGACAGCCTTATCACTTCACATACTGTTTCTAAGAGCCCTCCATGCCCACAGCTATCTTTCTTTTAGCCTCATCTTAGGCTTTACCTTGCCTTTGGGACCACTAGGCATAAGAACTGGAGCACGGCCGGCCTTAGATTCAAGCCATCAGACAAAAATTGCTGCCTCGGTGAGCCAGCACCTTCCCAGGCTCTCGGTGTGGTTCCACTTGCCTGCTTGCTTTCACACCATCTGCTCCGCTAAGAGGCGGTTCTCAGTAGAGTTGTCACAAGCATTACAAAGCGTTAGCAACAGCTGGTTAAGCATATTTATGCCGCAGTAGAAACACGAGGGTTGGATACAATAGTACAACATGGGCTTTTCTGGCAAGCAAGAGTGATGGGAGACAGATGTGCTGCACGATGCTTCTGGGCTAGACAGCGGCACGACCCGGGCAGATCTCGGAGCTGAATACATCCAGCGCAGTCGTATAAAAATAAAACTCAGTACTGGGCACTACCGGGTCTGGAAGACAAGCTGGGCAACATACTCTGGGGCCTGGTTGAAATGATGGCTCTAGATGGGAGACATTCAGAAAGCCAAGCAATTTGTCTGTGCCTCTGTTTCCTTGCCTAAATATAAAAGCTACCTTATAGGGTTTTAATAGAATTTAAGTGAAGTAAAGAACACGAAGTTCTTCATTGAAGCACACAGGAAAGAGAGTCCAACAAATATGCGCAATGATCATTTTCATCTTGGTACACAGGCTGGGCGTGGCACTGAAGTTCTGTTTTCATCTTCCCCACCATTAGAGCCGTGGTACACAGGTGGGGCGTGCCCACTGAAGTTCCGTTTTCATCTTCCTCACCATTAGCAGAGCCGTGGTACACAAGGCGGGATGTGCCCGCTGAAGCTCTGTGGCACTGGCTGTGGGAGAGAGGTTAAGGAGTAGTGAAGAAGGTGTGAATCCTCTTCCTACCCACGGGTTAGCTGGACTCCAGACTCTACATTGTGAACACAGTGAAGAAATCTGGAGAAGAGCCCATCCTTGTGAACACTTTGCTCCAGTGAAATGACAAGCCACTGAGAAAGAACCAAATGAACTACCAAAACCAGAACATCAGAATGAGGGTGAGCCGGACGGCCCAGCAGGAAGGGTGCTTAGCCTCAAGTCTGAAGACATCATCAGTCTCCAGGGCCCATAGGGCGGAAGGAGAAAACTGGTTCTTGCAAGCTGTCCTCTGAGCCACACCCACTCCTCCACCCACCCCAGCCACTGCAGAAATAAGGAAGTGTAAAAATGTCAAATGCATTAGGATGTGACATACATTCTACAATGGCCAATGGCTGCCCTGACTGGGTAGTTTCGTTTGGACCACCTTTGAATAAGCGGGAGACGGCACATAAAGGACCCAAGACCCAGGCAGAAGGCACAGCGTAGTGAAGACCTGCGGTTAGAGGGAGCTTGGGTCTGAGGCCTGGAGGATTAAGATGGGAGTGGTTGCTGGATGGATTTAGAGGAAGAGAGGCTGGGTTAGATGGAGTTTTATAAACCAGGACAAGAGGCTTGAGTTTTATTACAGAGCTCCCTGTGTGTGGTTAATCCTGATGCTTAGTCTTCATCTCTGATGCAAGTGGATTAAGAGACTCCTGGGAGATTACGGAGACACACATGGAGGTGTGTCTGAGTGTGCCTTGCTAGAGAGTGCGGCTCCAATCAGTGGTTTGCTTAAAGGGATTTGACTATTGAGGGACAGGGGAAACGACAGAAAGTGGGTCTGGTTGGAGGAACGAGGGGTATCTTTGAAGGAAACACCCCCTTCTTCCTGGGTACCAAGACTTGATGGACAGACACCTCCAGAAACATGACCTAAAATACATCCTTTCTTGCTTAAATTGCTCTCTCAGGTAAGAGGTCACAGCATGGAAAAGGCTGACTAATACGGTTCTCTAGTGACAAACTACTGTATTTCCAGATAAGGAAATACAGGAAATAACGGCTTTCAGAACATTGGATAAAAGGCAGAAGAAACCAGTGATTTCTGAGAGTAAGAAACCCCACGGAGTGTGTCTGTTTGTCTTTGTGGCTGTGTGGGCTCTTCTGGAACATGGAGTGGAAACTGGAGCGAAAACCTGACAAAGGAAACCCACTGAGCTGAGCACGGGGTGTGCAGACGCAGGGCTACTGGAGTCACAGGGCAGTGGAAAGTGTGGTAGGAATGATGAGAGAAAGGATCTTGCTAACATATGCCACTTCTAACATACACCATTTCTATAGACATTTAGGGAGCAGACACTTGACTGATTGACCTTCAACCAGAGGCTGAAGAAGAGAAGCCTGGTAAGGATGGGGAAAGATTATTGCAAGCAGAGAAACACAAAGGCTTATGGGAAGGGAGGGTAGGGTGTTAACTGGCAGGCTTACAAAGAGGCTAGTAGAGCTTGTGTGTGTGTGTGTGTGTGTGTGTGTGTGTGTGTATAAGACAAAGAGACAAGCTGAAAAGAAGTTCCAGAACCAGAAAGCTCCAGGTGATTGAGAATTTTTTTTCTAGGACCAGTAAATTAGTAGACATTCAATATAAAGCTATAGGTTGTAAGTAACACAGTCCAAGACGGCCTCAGAGACTGGCCTCTGGGAGCCTAGCTATCGCTGTGACCCAAGTCTGAAATGGTTTATCGTTGCTTTAAGATTCACAGAGAGTCAGCAGAGTGCCGAGGTCCTTGGGTGGCCCCAGCAGAGACAGTCTGGCACTGAGATTTGGAGGAATCTTCCAGATAGGAATGTTTTAGGGGAGGTCGAGACTCAGTGTCTCAGGAGCTGAAGGAACCACTTGGATCACACTGCGCTACTTGGGAACACAGCCTCCTCTACCGTTCATAGAATGTCTGAATTCAAAAGGGGGGCTCAGGATAAATGGGAGTTTTTAACATTAATCACCACCTAATGATGGCAAAACCTGGGCGGTGTCAGGTTTGATTTGATAGATTTGTCCTGGAAGCGATATGTGTACTGAGAGTTGGGGAAATTAACGGTTTGATTGTACGGAGGATCGACAGGATACACTGGTGCTGACAGGTTAAATTAAGACGAGGCTGTTCCAGAAGGTAAAACACCAACTTCCTGTTTCCTGTGTAATGTTTCAGAGGTCTGGATACTTACGTCCAAGGCTTGCGAAGGTGCATAAGTAGCTGAAAATGCAGAAGATACAGTTTTGAAGGGATGGCACTATGCCAGAGTCACAAATCATGTTTAAGTGGCCTCTTCATGTGCATGTTTAGAATGTATAGAATTATAACTGTAATGGAATAGGGTAACCTCAAAGTGATTTCAGGTGTCTGTCTGAAGTTTCAGTGTGCCTGCCGTTCCTCGTGGGCAGTCCCTGATATCTCACAGGCCTCTCTGTTCCTAATGTTGGCACAGTGAGAGGCATGAAGCTGTGAAAAGAGTATACATATAAATCAGCATTCATGATTGACACCAGGCAGTTGATAAACACTCACCATCTTACAGTGTACCTAGCGAGGAATATTAAACACATAATTATTCGTCGTAAACATGGCTTCCATGAAGGGCACAGCTGACTGCACTTCCTAACCGCTAAGAAGATGTGGGAAAATGTTTTAATTGGAATGATACGGTATCTTTGAGAGACAATTCTGCTGAGGTAATTTAATTACCTTGTTAATATATTTCTGTATAAAATATACACTGTTTTTATTGTTCTCCATTTTCAATTTTTCCAATCAAAAAATTTTCACATGGAAAAAAATGTGATGGATTCTATTGTAAAGAGAAAAGTGCCCAGCACAGGTGGGTCCGGGTTCCCACCAAACTCTGCTCTTTAAAGTGACTGTCATGTGCTCCCTTCTGAAGCTATTATTAGTACCAACTCCCACTTATTTGCCTCAAATTTTCCAGAACTTTTGACACTATTTCCCATACATTTTTAGTTTTACAAAGTTCTCCCATACCTGGTGTAACTTCTTTGAATTTTACCTTGTGGTTTATTTTCTAAAAATGATCTTTATGGTTTGAAGAAAAATCCATTAGGAAATCGTGGAAATACAGAAATGGAGAGAGACCAGGGTAGTTGGAGAGAGGATTGGTTTGGATGAATATGAGACGAGAGCTGAGATGGGAGAGAGACAGAGCATCACTCTCATCCCATGCTTGGCAAACTTCTGACTACGGCTAATGGAAACATTTCCCATTGGTTAGCTCCCTGGGTTTGTCATCCTTGAATGGCCTGGTGACATGACCCACATTTTCCCTGGCAAGAACTTTCCTAAGTGTGGAACTGTAATCTCCTCAAAGATTTTCACAAATTCCGTATCATGAGCAGGGTCGGTCTTCTGAATCTTCAAGACATAGCTGCTCACACATGGCCGAGGTAGGAGCCTTAGTCTAGAAGGGTGGGAGCGGTTGATGAGCTTGGCCTGAAAACCCTGTGTGCTGTTGGCTGTCCTCATCCAGCTGTCCATTGTCCGTGTGAGGGATCCAAAGCAGTTCTTTTTCTGTAGATGTTGACCCCACTCTTCTTTGTGATGTCTGCCTCAATTGCTCCCCCCTCTCACAGTGGGTTATCTGCCATTTTTAAATGAGAATTCAGGCGTTCTTTGTGTCTGTGAACTTTAGTCTTTTGCGCATTACATGAACTATACGTGTCTCCTGAGTTGGGGGAGGGAGGTCTTTTTTCTCTCTGTGGGATCCATCGATGAACATAACTAGATCATTTTGATGCAGTCAAATTTAACCATTTCCTTTCACAGATCCATCATTTTTATTCTCATATTTTTATTAATTAAATGTGTTCTTTGTCAATTTCACACATGCATAATGCGTACTGACTGCTATCGCCACACCTTCTCCCTTCTCCTTGCTGCTTCATCTGCCTACTTGTTCCCCAATTCCCTCTTTCTCGCCTTCATGTCTGTTTGTGTGGCTTCTCACAGACTTTAACCACTGCCATACAAATGTTTCTTCAAAAAATACTTTCTTACCCTGGAGTCTTGAAACCACATTCCTATAATGCAATCTAAAGGCCTTCTTGTTTTGCCTTTCCGTTTAAGAATTTAATCTACTTAGAATCAATTTTGCATGCTTTGTATGTTATTCAGGAGAGGTCCAATCTTATTTTTTACCCACAAACCAATTTTCTCAGATTCATATGTTGGAAAGAATCATTTTCTTTGCTGGTTCTCATGGCTTTGTCACATCGGATGTCTCTATATAAATCTCACTTTTGCTGCTTCTTTTTTCTTGTTCTCAGAACTATTCATCCCCATCTTCCTTCCTCAAGTGAATTCTTTAGAATTCCTGGTGATGAAATAAAAATGTCAGTTTTGCCTGAAAATGTATTTTATTCTTATTATTTGAAGAAGATATTTCTGTTGCCTGGCTATGGAGTTCCAAGCCTATAACTGTTTTCTCTCTCAGCCTGTTACCCTACTGCACTTGGCTGTGATACTGTTAATATAAACAAAGCCTGGTCTTTTCTTTAGATCAACATACCTGTTGATCAGGGACTCATGGGATAGGACTCGGCACCTCCATCACAGGCCACTGCTGTGCACGCTGGCTGCTCTGACGTCCCTCTGCTTTCTTCAGCAAGCTCTAATTGTGTTACCTAAGGGGTGCTGCTTTCTGTCAGTTCATGCCCATCTCAAGTGGTTGTCAATACAGTGGAAGGCCATAGAGATCGGAGATGACCTTTCCATCACTCTCCTAGACCTCACTGAGAAACTCCAACCTGAAACTCCACAGTACCATTTCTGCTTTCTATCTCTTTGCCACTGCCTTGAGTTTCTCCACCCAGACTATACTTTCAAACATCCTAATGCATTTGCTAAGTCCTTGTGACTTTACCTACCGCATCACTAAGTCTTTGAAATGCACCTTGAATGGCTGCCTCCCCTCTTTCCCTGCCTCTGTAGCCCAAACGATCCCTTTGGGCTCCTGCGGTACAGAAGCCCCTTCATCTGCCTGGCAGTTCCTTTTAAGTTTCAGTTCCAATTCCCCACTCTGTATATATCCAGGACTTGGCCTTCCAGCTCCCCTGCACATAACGCTCAAATGAAGAGCACTAGGCCGTGAAGGTCTGAGAAAGCCCCAGACTTGCTTGGTTTCAGAATCTGTGTGACTGCAGAACAGATGGAAATCTACTTCCAAATGCGTGGAGGAGAAGAGGCCTTCAGTAGAAGATGTCTTAAGGCAGCCTTGTTAGCCATCAGTGCATTGAACGTGGATTAAAACATGAACACCCGACTTCCATTGTAAATCCTGTCTGGGTATCTTGAAACCGTCTCATCTTGAAAAAAATTACTGGATAAAAGCTTCATAACACCCTTCCAATAGGGTTTAAGCTGCAACAAAACAAAAGACATTTTTCCAAGGCGTGTAGTTAATAATCATCAGATCCAGGGTCAGGGTGGGAGATGTGGGCAGGAACTGTGGGGACAACCTGGGCACACACCTCCAAGGCCTGCGAAAGTGCTGCTGATGGTGGGAGACAACTGGCAGGTTTGTAGATAGGCACTGACAGAAAATTACCTCTCAGAAAGAGGTTATTAGGAGAGAGAGCCCGTGACTGGATCATCATAGCTGGGTCTTGAAGTGGGACTGCGTTAGAAGAGAAGGCCACTGTGTACAGCATGAGAATCCTGGAGGGAGGCAGACCCTTCAGTTGCAGAGATACAGGAAAGTTTCTACCTCCATCGGGTTTAGCTTAGTCTTCAGGACTCATGTGGCAGGAAGACACTGATAAGAAGTGGAAGATGTGGGATACCTAACCCCAAGTTGATGGTCAAGGGAATCCCAGAGACCCCTAAAACAGCAAAGACTGTACCATTGCTCATGACTGTTGTGGAATGTTAGTGTAAGATATGTTGTATTTGTTTATGCTGTAGGATATTTGTTTAATGATGCAAAGATGTGTTGTATTCTTGTGTATCACATTTGTTCAACTCTGTGAAGCTGTGTTACTTTGCCTGTCTAAAACACCTGATTGGTTTAATAAAGAGCTGAACAGCCCATAGCTAGACAGGAAAGGGATAGGCCGGGCTATCAGGCACAGACAATAAATAGGAGAACTCTAGGCTAGAGAAAAAGAAGAAAGGAGAGCAAGGAGCTGGAAACGGAGGAAAGCAGTATGCAAGTGACCAGCGACCCAGCCACATAGCCAGCCATGGAGTAAGAGGGGAAGAAAGACATTTAGGATAAAGAAAGATAAAAAAGTAAAAATCCCAGAGGCGAAATGTAGAAGAAAAGAAACAGGATAATTTAAGTTAAAATAGCTAGCGAGAAACAAGCAAAGCTAAAGCTGGACATTCATAAGAAACAATAAGTTTCTGTGCATTTATTTGGGAGCCGGGTGGCAGGCCTTCAAAGAGTTTAAAAAAATACACTTGACTGCCCACAGAACCTGATAGTAAGGCCCTGTTTCTAAGACACCATATACGTTGGTCACGGGACATGGAAAAATGGAATTGGTACTGCTAGGAAGCTTCCTCCACCCTGGCTAGCCTTAGGAAGGTGCTACGCAGGCTGCTGGGGGAGAACAGGTCAACAGTCCTAGCCAGCTGTGAACCCCATGAGCAACGATGACCGGCAAGGTAAGCTATGCCCGTGAGTCATTGGTGGTGTGAATATCACAGTGACTTCTGAACAGATTAGAGGATGGCTCTGCGAAAGAACATGTGTGCTTGGTACTGCCAATCAGGCCGAGAATCCATGGTCAGGGAGCTCACAGGCCCCAAGGGTGAACTTCCTACAATTATTTTGCTAATGGCTCTAGTTTCAGACTGCCCTCTGAATTTGCAGATCTCTAAGCACTGATTAGTGCAGCTCTCAGACCTCACTAGAGAAGTCTCGTTGTGCTGCGGACAGCAGCTGACAGAGAAACTTAAAACCATGAGCAAGCGAGTGTCTGTGGAGAGCTCAGTCGCAAATCTCTCTCCCCTGCATCCGCCCTCACAGGGACCACACAGAAGAGGGGGTGGGAAGACTGCAAGAGTCGCAGGTAGGCGAGGACCAGAGCATCTTCTGGGAATGGCAGGACCACGGCACTCACGAGCTCACTGCACCTGTGACTTCTTGTGCCAAACTCTCACAAGATCAAGTTAGTTATCTCTGTAGCACACAGGGAGGAGGGGCTCACAAGCTCCCACCCTCACTGAGGAAGTATTAACAGCTGGTATCTTCTGGGAGACGGAGAGTGTGTAGCCTCAGGTAGGTTGACCATGAGTCAGTGAATGACCTGCGAAGCCATTAGCACAAAAAACACAAATCAGTGAGTTATTAAAAAAAAGTGGACACTAAGTTAGAAGGGGGTAGGGAATGGGGGTGGATCTGAGAGAAGTTAGAGAGAGGGGTGGGGTGGATGTGATCAAAATACATTATATACACGAAATAAATAAATGAAATAATAGAAAAAAAAAGGAGATCATTCCACATTTTCTTTGTTCTGGGCAACAGGAGAGTGTGCTGAATTGCCATACTGAAAGCTATAACAGCCAGGGCAGGTACTTGTCCCTTCCTTGACCTATGGGAGAAACAGCAGGGCAGGGTGGGACCTGATCGGTGAGGAGGCCCCAGCAGATCAAACAGGTACAAACCAGGGAAGTTCCACAGCCCGAAGGCAAAGAGGGAAGAAAAAGTCAGCCCCAGACTCAGCTATGGATGAAAGGGGGAAAGAGGGCATAAGGTCAAGCAGGGTAACTTCAGGACTGAAGATGCCCGCATGTGAGAGGGGGAGAAGCCTTGTACCCAGGGGGCTGATAGAGGACATGAAAGCATTTTCAGGAGGAAGGTGTCCTCAACAAGTCTTCAGAGAAGTCCCCCAGCTTAAGTCCCAGCCACGGAAGCAGGCACACAGAATGAAAATCCTGGAGTCTCCTTTTCTTAGTCTGAAAAGGAGATATAACTATAAACCAAGAGCTCAGCGGGACTGAGAAGTTCTGTAGGTGCTGCCTTGGTTTATACTAGATGGTCATCTTAATCAGGACGGAGGTGAAGTCAAGGGCATGTATCCGATTTTACCCTTAGTAAAGATGGCTGCCAGCCACATTTGCTTCCATCCTAATAAGGTTATCAGCTAAGATGGAGGAAAATCCCATGGTTGCTATTTAAAAACATCTGTTTTCCTAGTAGATCTATTTTTCTCAACAAGAGTTGAACCCAAGTAAGAATGCCTATGTGTAGTTTTTCTTTAACTCTAAGCCTTTTAAAGTTATAAGCTTGAAGCTAAAGTTTTGTTCCAGAGTTTTGACTATAACCAATGAACTTACAAATCCCAAGATAAAGAGTGTTTACATAATAGCCTTAGATTTCTTGAGAGCATCACAGTGATAAGAGACTTTTGGGAGTGTAGATCAGAGAATATTTAATGGAAGAGATTGTGGGATCATTTGTTTGTGAGGTGGCAGAAGTTGTTACAGATTTCAGAGAATTTGAAAACCAAATGTTTTCATTTTAGGCCACTGAGCTGTACTGAGGCTAAGCCATTTGCAGTAAGACAGTGAGACTTTAATAAAATCTCGAAGTACGGGGAGGAAAAGAGAAAAGGCCATATAAGGTCCAGGAGAGGGTAAGGAAGTTAGGGGCCCAGGAGGGCATAAGGATGAGACGGAGCAGACAATTCTGAGGGAAGGGAAGGAAAGGGGCAATTATAGGTCTGGAGCCTGTGAAGAAGCCGCAGGACATCCCAACGAGAGCTGAGAGGCAATAGGGTCGCAAAATATAGGAATTCCACCTGGGGGAAGAGTCCAATATGGTAGAAGCCAAGGAGGGCTTAGGGAAGAGTCAGAGCAGGCAGCTCAGAAGAGAAGAGGGAACCCCAGGAAAGAGCTGAGAACTAAGGGGGTAGAGGAGGGCGAAGAGTCCTGGTGACAAGGATTTTAATGTAGGGCATCCCCAAGTGGACGGAGAGACATGTCCCGAATCAGAGAGGAGAGGCATCCCTTTCCGTGTGACAGTGACCCGGTAGGCTGCAAGGAGAATGCTGGAACACCAGTGTGACTTACGCATTAAAAAAAGACAAAACAGGTAGTCTAGGGTGACCCTTATCCAGCAGAAAAGGAGAGGTAAAAGCAGCTGAAGAAACAGCCTGGGAGAGGCTTTTGGGAAAGGGGAAGCGTTCCAGTAGAGGAAGAGGAGCAAATGTCTTAGCAAGTGGACAGTTGCCCACGTGGTGGGGCCCCAGAGGGCTTAAGAGGCTTGAGATACCCACATGGTGGGCGCTCCAGAGGGTATCAGAGGCTCTAGGAGTCAGAGAGAGGACATTTACAGACTAGGAGGGGAGAGGTAGATGGTTAGGACCGGCGGAGGGAGAAACGGCTGAAAATTTAGACTCTTTAGAATTTGGAGTCAAATACAGTGGTGTGTGGCAGAAGCCAGAAGTTCAAATGATCCATACAAGCTTTTGTAGAGTTGAAGCTGCAGCCTGGCTCAGAGAGGTCAAGTCCCTTGGAAGGGGATTCGTAAATGTCACTACTGTGATTTCTGTACCAGATGAATGAAAAATCAAATGAGGACATGACCGTCCCAAGGTGTGGTTGAGGAAAAGGTTTACTATAAATATGAAGGAGAGAACAGGCAGAGGCTTTTGGAAAAATCCAGAATGAGCATGGCCAGCTGACTGGACCAGACTACAGGGGCTGTGGGGAGCAGCAAGCAGACAAAGAGAGATCCAAGAGCAGAGCCGGCCAGACAGCAAGAGACCAAGAGGAAGCATAGTCAAACTTTATGTGGCTTCGTTTAGAAGAGAAGTCCAGCTGGGTTGGAGAGATTTAGGGTAAGGGGTGGGGTGAGAAGCACTGGGAGGAGCCACAGCAACTGAGTGAGAATCCAGATTTCTTTGAGACTTAACATATCCCAACAGGGGATTTCCAGCCAGATACATGGGAAGCTCTCCCACCAGCCTCACATTAAGAGGTTAGTACAAGCCGGGCAGTGGTGGCGCACGCATTTAATCCCAGCACTTGGGAGGCAGAGGCAGGCGGATCTCTGTGAGTTCGAGACCAGCCTGGTCTACAAGAGCTAGTGCCAGGACAGGCTCCAAAACCACAGAGAAACCCTGTCTCGAAAAACCAAAAAAAAAAAAAAAAAAAAAAAAGGTTAGTACAATCGAGATATAGACTAGGGAAAAGCAAAGAGAGGAAGGTGGGCCAATCATTCTCCTGAACCCAGATGCAATAGTCTCTAGTGAGACATTAGCAAACTAAGAGCAGTGGTGCACGGAAATCTGACCTGTATGGACCAGGTTAGGATTTTAGAATTTATTCTAAAAGAGCGATCTTCTCTGGCAAGTCCATGGTGCTCCTCATTGTGGTACCAGAATCAAGCAAACAATGCGATCATCCCAACAAATTAGTAACTGGTCCACACATTGTGACTCTCAGAACATCTGCCATGCATCTGTTAAAATTAATAGACAGAGAAAACATCCGATGAAACTGTAAACAAGTCAGATCTTTAAAAAAGAATAAAACGGCTGGGATTGAAGGATGTTTCTATAACATTGTGCTTGGTATCCGTCATATACCTTGGTAACAGGTATTGGCATTCTGTTTGTTTTATTTGTGAACGAAGCCACATTCTCCAGCACATCCACTCTGCTCTGACATACACAACCATGTAGAGATTCTGGAATGATGTATGAGAATGCTCTAAGCAGTGTTTTCTTTAGAACAGAAACATTTCGAGTGTAAACTAGTAAATTAATCAATAAATTTTGGCTCTTTCATGTAAGAAATATCACAGAGCACTAGAAGATAAATGTGTGCTAACACACACCGCATAGATGGGGAGAGGAAAGGTCATGAGCTGAGTTGGGCTATCACCAAGGTTCCAACCTTCCATAAGTCAGAATGTAAGTGCATTTAGAAATGGGGTCCTTACGGTTTACGGGTGTCATCTCAATGGGACTTAGTTCAGTATGGCTGATGATGGCCTTTTAAGATACGGACACACAGGTCAGGAGTTAGCGCATAAACACACGGGGAGAAAGTGAGCTCAGGAAAAGGGAGGGCTGAGAAGAAGCAAGCCTGCCAGGCTCTTGATTTGGACTTCCAGCTGCCAGACAGTGAGAAAACAAATCTTCTCTTGCTTCCAAGTCTATGGTACCGACTATGACAGTAGTCCTGGCAGATTAGTATAGGTTTCAAAATATGTAAGTCCATAAAACAAACCACAGAAATTAGTTTGATACTCTTTGAAGTTGAAAATGAATCTCATTCGAAGGAAGCTTATTTAAAGAATGCGTGTGTGGCTTAAACTATAACATAAGTAAGGGATAGAGAGAGAGTTCTTTGTTCTGTCAGTGTCTTTTTTGACAAATCAGGAATGGAGTAGGCCAGGCACATGCCACCAAGCCCAGACATGAAACACTCAGGACAAGCTCTGACCAGAAGCCACCTCTCCCTGCTTCTGAGTTTGGAGCCTCACTGGCAAGTCCCTGTATAGATGCTCCTCCTTGGGACTGGTAGAACTCTAGGCTCAAACACAGCCAGATGTCTATCGCCTCCTGTAGACCTGGATTACTAGTAGGTGTGTTGGTACTGGAAGTAAGAAGGAGTTGGCCGTGCATGGGTAGCTATTGTCCTAGATCCTTAGCCATTGTGGGGACTGGCCAGATGTTTCAGTGTGTAAAGGCACTTGCTGCCAAGCCAAATGACCTGACTTGGTAAAGGGAGAGAACCAACTCCTGCAAAACCAGAACCTATAAGTTTCCCTCTGACTTCTGTACACAAGCAGTAGCAAATCATCTCTCTCTCTCTCTCTCTCTCTCTCTCTCTCTCTCTCTCTCTCTCTCTCTTTCTCTCTCCCTCTCCCTCCCTTCCTCCCCCCTCTCTCTCTGACACACACAAACACAATGTATATATACATCACACAATACATATATACATCACAATATATATATAAATGCATATATACATCACTATATATATATATATATATATATATATATATTTTACTATGACTGCTGATCAGGCATGTACTTCTTCACCCTGAAGTTTTGTAATGCATGACAATATGACTTTAGCAGGAATACAGGGTCCAGTAGAAGTTGAACCTTTGTCCTCATGGAACATTCTGTCCAGTAGGAGAAACAGATCTCACTGGGAATCAGATTGAGGCAGCCATGGCATCTGGGAGGGAAGCGGAGTCTAAGCTATAAAGGTTTAGCCAGGGAGGCTTGAGGAGGCCCTGCTGAGGGCACAGACCCTGTGTTAGAGGTGTATGGGATGCATTGGAGCTTTTATTAGCAGAAGAGGAAAGAGAAGGACTCTACAGGCTCAATGGATGACCTGTGTGCTGCCTCAATGACAGTGGAAGAGGTCAGACAAGAACCTGGGAGACAGAGTCGGGAACACAGAGCAAAGTGTCTAAGGAGATACGCAAGACCACAGAAGGAGCTTTGTGCTTATCTTAAACCTAACAGAAGTCATTGACTAATAAGAAGATATGGAGGTGGGAAGTAAGAAGCCATCAGATTGCACTGCGAAGAGGCCATTGTGACCTGGATATGAAAAGAATATTTGGTGACCGTGTTAGGACAAAGGGACAGGGTGGGTGGCTTAGGAGTTTCAACCGTATAAAATCTCAAGGCAGTCCTCAAGGAGATGATGTCTTGAACTAGTGTGGCCAGAATGAAGCTGGAGAGAAATGAATGGATTTAAAAATTTATTCAGGCGACAAAATTGGCCAGTTTTGGATCTATTGGTGCTCAGAGCACCCCTGTGAGGTAGCTTCTATGATGAGACCAAGTGTCTGAAAGAAGATGAAGACACAGAGAGTATAAGTTAGTCAGTCAGCTAGGCCAGAAAGGGTTCCCTCGTTTGCAACTGGGCAAGAAGGTGAAGGCGAGCAAGAGGGAGGTATGAGGGTGGTTCCAGAGTTCTGGCTTGTGCCAACTGGAGGCGCTATGGGCAGTCACTCTGGGCCATGCCCTGCAGCATGCATTATGGGCTATGCATTACACAAAGCGACTTTGGAAGAGGTCCAGGAGTAGGGAAGGGATTTAATTTTAGTTTAGTTTTGAATTTTGAACATGAGGAATTCAAAATACTTATGAGACATCCAAGAAATGTCAAGAAGGCGGCTGCATGTGTCGGTCTAGGCTCAAAGGAGAGCTCCAGGCTGGGGGTGTAAATGTTAGTCACCAGCACAGTCATCAGTATCACTGATGCTGTGGGCACTAATGACATTGTGGCGAGCAGAGGAAGAGAAGGATGCATCTAGGACCAAGCCTCGAGTATTTAATTGCCAGTAAAAAGAGGAATCTGGAAAAGCAGAAAGGCATAAGATCTGGAGAAATCAAGAAGCCAAGGTTTCCCTCTCTCTCTTTATCTCTCCCCCCCCCCTTTTTCCCCTCCTCCCACTTCAACCCTCTCTCTCATCCTGGTTGTCAAGTGGAGACCTGAGTCTCTTGAATGTCAACATTGTCCCTAACTCCTGAAACTTTCTTTTTGGTTTTTCATGCCCTAAGAGACGGACAGAATTCTGCAGTGAACTAACCAGCTGAAAAAAAATATTCGTATGGCCTCTGTACTGTTGGATGATCTGCTTATTGCAGGAACTCAGTATTTACTCGACCCTATCCCCAGTCACATTTTCCCTCCTCAGAGTCCCCTTTCGTGTCGCCAGGGTCCTAATATGTGAGTTCATGATTCACGGGCAGGCGCGCCTAACTTATGACTTTCATTACGTCTCGTGGAGATTGTGGCAAGAGTCTCATAATTGCTTTTCCTGCTTCTGGTCTCTTCTCTCTCCAATTTGTCTTTCGGTTGCCAGATTAATCTTTTTGAAACATAGCTCTAATCCAGCCTCTGCCCAGCCCAAACACCACTAATGGCTCCTACTTATAGATCAGCCATGTTCAGGTGGAATAGCATTCCCTGGTTGCCCGGGGGTTCCCAGCAATATGGTAGGTGTCTGGCCAGAGTGGTTGGTCACCCTCCCTAGTCATATCTGACTGGTTCTGGATGACACCTGTCTGTACTCCATCCCCTGTTGCTTCATTTCAGGACCTGAGGAATGAGAACTCACTGTTTCCTAGAGAAGAAAAGCCACCAGATAGCCAGGCCTTTGAAGACATGAGCTCAGATTTTAGGCTGTCTTTTTCATGGCTTTCCTGACCTCTTTCTTGTTGTTGTTGCTGTTGTTAGATCTTTTCATATTTGCTTGTGTTTTATTCGTCACTTAAATTTTTCTGCTGTCCTCAACTGGGCAAACCCAATCTCTGTTTGAAGGGTTGGACTCTCTCTTCTCCAGAAACCATGCTTTATTCCCTTAGCTGGAACCTTCTCTTTCTGTCCTAGACAGTTCAACCTGCTCCGTTCGAGGGTATTAGCTCCTTCTGCTTTATGTTTCTCTTCGTTTGGAACTTTCCATGCTGGGGTGCAAATTGGTCCCCATTAACCTCAACAACATTTATTTATTAGGCGCCTATCACAGACCAAATAGAATCCTGGGTGTTGATACAATAGCAGGAAATAAAACAAGCACCAAGTGTCGGGAATTGTGTTTAAAGGGGAGGAGGGAGCAGGTAAATACACAGTGTGAGACACTGGCTCATTCTGGGAAAAGCAGGGGGACATGCAAGGGTGGGGAGCACTCTAGGGCCACACGGTAAGACTTCACCAATATGCTGGTGGGGGAGTGGAGCGCAGGCAGGGAGATGCTCTCCAGGAAGAGCATTTGGAGCATGGGGACCGGGAAGTGCGAAGGCCCCGAGCTGAGCCTGTTAGGAAATGACAGCGGTATCACCTGGGTCACAGAACAGAAAGGTGGGAGAGAGAATGTACAGACCAGTGTAAGGATTTGGGCTTTTACTCATGTATATATTCAACTAATCACATGAACACGCATTTGTTTCTGTTGGCAGAAAAATTGCACTTTTCAGACCCAGCTCCACCCCACATTGTTAACAACTGAAGATTGATTTGGATCAGAGAGGCTACGGTATTTACTTCTAAGTGACCATTTTCTGTAGTTGGTGGCCACTATTGCTTTACCTGTTCCCATGTGGGGGTGACCTCACCAACTTGATACAGTCTACAGTCGAAAAGGACATCTCAGCTGAGTAATTGTCTTCATCAGATTAGTCTGTGGTCATGTCTGCTGGGACTGTTCTGGTTGTTTGTTTTGTTTTGATTTTGTTTTTTATTTTTTGAGACAGGGTTTCTCTGTGTAACAGCCCTAGCTGTCCTGGAACTAGCCCTTGTAGACCAGGCTGACCTTGATTTCACAGATATCCACCTGCCTCTGCCTCCCGAGTGCTGGGATTAAAGGCACATGCCACCACTGCCCGCCTGACTGTCTTGATTGTTAAATGACATACGAAGACCCAGCCTACTGTGGGCGGTACCATTCTCTGGGCAGGTGGAGCAGAGCTGTCTAAGAAACGTGGATATGCATGAGCCTAGAACTGAATCAGTGCACAGTATTCTTCCATGGTTCCGATTTCAAGTTCTGCCTTCCCTCGATGATTGTATTGATCTGAGTGTAAGCCAGATGAACCCTTTCCTCTCCTAAGCTGCTTTTGGCTAAAGTAGTCTATCACAGCAATAGGACATGGGGTCATCATGGCACACTTATTGCTAGGAACTTGATAGATTATTTTCTACTGTTATGGCCATGCCTCAGCTTGTCCAAAGCCCTAGGTAGGCCACAGTGGAGTACTAAGCTAGGGCTAAAAGATTACAGATCCCCTATATCATTTTTCAGCCACTGTTAGTAGCGCTACTTTAAACACATTCTCAGCCTTGATGGTAAAGAGTGATACCGTGTTGGAGGGCTGGGCTTAGAGTGCCAACCTGCCATAGCAATGCAGGGTGCCAGTCATCACCCTACCAAAACAAGTCCTAGTTCCTGTCATAAACTCACAGATCTAGCCAATGGAGTCAGGTCACGTATCTCTGAGCAAATCAATTCTACGCGTTCAGCTCTGAGGTCCAGTGTATCTTAAGATGCATTCAGTTCTTGATACAGGAGAGAAGGCTGGGAAACTCTCAGGTGCATCTCCCCAGGTGTCTCGGGCTTATTTCTTTGATGTGAGGGAAGTTAATTGGTCAAAGGAAGCTGGGTGGTCTGTCCTGAGTTACCATCTCAGCACCCCACTCATGAATAGCACTCAGAAAACATTTGGGGAATGAAATCTGATATGTTTAAAATGACTCAATCAATCTTTCATTTGTTGTGAAGGGTTTTCAAATGGGCTACCGGGGAGGGAATGATTTTCCTGCTCACCTTCAAGCAGCTGGCGTTTGTGCACTGGCCAGCGCTTGCTAGTGTTCTCGCACTTCATTCAGACACACTCCCCTGCATCCTGTGTTCTTGCATCCCTGTTAGCTGGCCAAGAGAGTGACTCAGGGGCCTGGAAGGAGAGCAGAGACAGAGGGTGGTGGCAATGTGTTTGTGTCTCTTGAGTGCAGAGCTGTAATGAAGCAGAGTGGAGAAAGGAGGCCCTACGGGGAGATGAAGCTGCTTCCCCAAAGTGGCTCCTTCTAAGAATCCCAACCCCAAAAGACAGTAAGGCTAAGACCCTGTGCAAGAGTCCTGGCAACACCAAAAGCGCCTGGCCAGGGCTTGGGTGTGTCGTTTCGCATCTGGAGTTTGGTGAGCTGGGAAATTGCCTCAGCTACTCTCTTGATTTACAGTGGCCTCCAGAGACTCCAGGCAAACCTGCCTCCCAGAATTGAAAACAGGGCTGGCCACATGAGAGAAAGCTTCCATTTTCATAGCCCTCTTGGGATCGTCATCATTTCTTCGGAGAGCCCTGGAAACCTGGATTTATCTGCTGTGTGATTTTCTCTTTAATCTGTCCCCTGGTGCTCCATTAATTAGCAAGCCTCTTATTTAAACACGAATGGCTCTTCATCCTCCTGCCGCTGATCACTGTGAAGTCCTAATGCTGAATTAGGTGCTCCTCATTATTTCCATGGCAACCCACAATAATCACCCATTGAAAGTTTGCGCCTTCACGATAGGCTCCTGGGAGAGAGAGTGTGCTGTGAGAGGCAAGCTCTTATTCAAATACAAATGCCCCAACAATAGCACCATAAATTACTCGGTGAAGTAAATTGATTTGACACATGGTCAGTTAGATTTGACACATGGTCCTCTCCTCCTTTCTGTCCCAGCTTACATGGTCATAAACGTTTAAAGGAATATTTTCTATTTACCTCTTTATAGTAACACTTCTTTCAGATGTCTGCTTCAGATAACACATCAAAATTACGATACGTTAATATTTAGATGTCGGCTTCTGATAAACACACTGGAAATACGATATGTTAATATTCTTGACAGTCTACTTCATTTAAATAGAGTATCTTTCTCTACTTTTCTCGTCTTTACAGCGCAAGTCCTCTGAGTAAAACACAGGTATCGAATGTGCTTATGAGCACACACACACAGAGAGCACACACATGAGCACATACATGAGCAAGCACTTTACAGAATAGTCTAGAAACACTTCAGAGCAACGGTTGCTGCATTCTTTGATATCATCAGTTATTTGATCTTTGGATGGTGATCAAGCGCAAACTATAGCACAGATTATGTGTTTGAGTGCAAGCCTAGTCTAATTTCCTAAGTTAGGCCAGTCATAGAATTCCTGTTATCCCGATGAGTGCCAGAACATTTCCTTTTGCTCTTTTCTGAAAAGTTACTGATGCAGCCATGACCCAGGAAACCTTGCAGCAGAGGTCAGTGACTGTGAGCTTTCCATGCTGTCTTGTCGCCTCCTTCTTGGCAGTTGAGTTCGACTCATGCCGGTTGACAGAGAGCCTTCTGGGACGTGGCCACCAGCTAAGAAGCACGAGTCTGCCTGTTCACCCTGTTGTCATGTGCAGAGTGAGATTCTCCTAGCTGAATCATGACATGAAAAGGCAGGTGTCTGAGTTGTTTAAGGTATTCTTCCAGGATACAGTTTTTTAGCCCTTTGTTCCATTGGCCGGAAGGCCTGAAGGCCCGGTTTCCAGGTGGCAGGGCCCCCTGCTCTCTCTGCCTCAGAGGTCATCATCACTTTTCTTCACCCCGCTCCCTTCTTTCTATGCTACTGATGTTTGCCCAGTAAACAAACATCAGTAGCATAGATGAGTGACAAAAAGGTAGTATTAGGGTTAGGCTCATTGCCACAATGAGAAATGTAGCCTCCATCCAGGCTAGGTAATACTGGTGGCCGTCAATGACCCCCTCGCCCCGGCCAGGTCCATGATCCAATTATAATGACCAGGATGCAGACTCAGTGCTTCCCAGTGTGATATGATGCACTGCCACTGTGTGATATCCATAGCTGACAGCCTTTGAATGCAATGCTCACAGTGCACAGGCCCCACAAAAATGACTTACAAAATATCATCTAGGGTGGATTCTAATCCTCTTTAAACCAATGTAATCCTAAAATATCATTCTAAGCAATTTGTGTGTGTGTGTGTGTGTGTTTTGCTGAAGGCCTTGTACAGATCTACATTCCTATATCCTTGGCCTTGGCCAAGTAACTCTCCTCTGAGTTCTTTCTGAAAATTTAAGAGTTGTCCCTTGCTTCTTGAGACACTCAGGAAACGAAGTTGGACATTTCTCATTATGAAACGGTTCGTGTTCCCAGCTCCCTGGAAGGGCTCGAAGGGTGCTTTTGAGAGCTGAAATCTGGCTATTTTAGTTGAGAACATTAATCACGCTGGTTCTGCTGTCGGCTGAGGTTATAGCATCTGATCTCCCATTTCCCCTGTCATAATCATTTATGCTTTGCCCCTTGACATGACACATAAGTCCTTTTTATTATATTACATATTAAATATACCAGAACACACTAAAATCTCTTTGTTATCCAGTAAAGTATAATATACATCAAGTCTGTCTTGATCTGCTCTTCAAGAGGTCAGTTATTAATGTGCCTAATGCTTCATCTGAGGGACTGCTACCCATGGGGTCATGTAGATGCCCAAACTCTACAAAGGCTGAAATAAGGCTATATGAATTCAAAAGAGTTCCTTTGGTTTGTTTTTGTTTTTGTTTTGCTTTGTAGGTGAAAGTTTCTGGGAGACTAGAACCATCCAATATATGAGAAAGCAAGTCAGTTGTCACTTCCAGGTTCTGGGTGTGCCAGGTGTGGGTTGTCATCATTGGGTCCCATAATCTACCTGATACTGTCTTCAGTTAGGTAACTGACTTGTCCTATGTAGCATAAATACCATACAAGCAGGATTTTGATCTAGATTTGCTTTTTTAAAACGCCATGGTGCCTTTTCATTCCTCTCCAAAGAAAAACCAAGGTCCTACAGGGACCATCACTATCTCTACAGACTCATCTTCTGCTATTCTCCACCATGAGAGCTCAGTTCCAGCTCTTTTGGCTTCTTGATAATTCTTGACCATGCCAGGCATCTTGCCTCCTCAATGTCGGAGGATGTGCTTACTTCTTTCCCACAGCAACTCACCTCCTTGATATCCATGTGGTCATCTTCACTAATTTTGTCCTTGCCCAAAGTTTCCCTATGAGGTTTGTGACTCTCCTAACACTGGCCTCCATCTATCCTCTCCTAACCCCCTTGTGACTCTCCATAAAACTCCTTATCCTATGACTTGGTAAGCGTGATACTTATTTTTCTTGTCTTTATAGCAAAATACCTGACAAAACTAACCTAAGAAGGAATTGTAACATGAGGGCCTGTTGGTTGGGGTTTCTGTCCTGCCTGGTTCCCACAGTCATTAAGTCCCAAAGAAAATCACACAGAGATCTCCATAAGTTATAAACTGATTGGCCCATTAGCTCAGGCTTCTTGTCACCTCTTATATCTTATATTAACCCATTATTCTTATCTATGTTAGCCACATGGCTCGGTACCTTTTTCAGTGGGGTAGATCACATCTTGCTTCTTCAGGGGTCTGGGCAGGACTAGGGAGGAATGGGCTTCCTCCTTCCCAGAATTCTCCTGTTCTCATTGCCTCACCTTTACTTCCTGTCTGGTTGTCCCACATATATTTCCTGCCTGGCCAATCAGCATTTATTTAAAACATAGTTGACAGAATACAGACAATTCTCCTGCACCAAGGAACCATGATGAGAAATGGTCAACTTAATGTCTTGAGTGTCTCAGCAAGTTCCATAGCTCCCAGGGATCCATCCGTGGTTGCTTAGCCTCCTGTTCTTGGACAAGAGCATCAGCATGGCAGGAGCATGTGGAGGAGGAGGAGGCTGCTCATGCCATGGTAGACAGAAGTAGAAGGAAAGGAAGAGAGAGATGTAATTGAATCATTGAAGTCACAGCCTGAGAGCCACTTCCTCCTAAAGAGCACTATCAGTTGGGGACCAAGCATTCAAGACACGAACCCATGAGAAGAGTTTCATGTTCAAATATAACAGTGTATAATTTGTTTTGCATATGACTAACCCCTCTAAGTTCCATGAAGACAGGACTCTTGCCTGTTTGTTTAATGTCTAACACATAGGAAAGATGGTAGTAAGAGCTCACTTGTTTGTTCCCTGCTGCCCATACCACAAAATAATCACTCAGAATCTTTATTACTTAAATCACTGCTTGGCCAATCACTTAAGTGTATTACTAGCTAGCTCTTATATCTTTGGTTAACCCATTCCTAGTATATTTTAAAATGAGTCTCGTGGCCTACTGGCAAGGTTTCAGCTAACCACTCACATCTTTCCCCTCTGGTGGCTCCATAGTGTCTCTCTGACTCTGCCTAATCTCTCTCTATATCTCTTTCAGCCTGGCTTTACTCTGTTAAGTGATTGGTTGAAAGCAGCTTCTTTGTTAATCAATAAAAGCAACACATAGAAGGACTTCCCACACCAAAAGACCATTTTTCATTGAATCAAAAACAGGCTGTCAGGCTCATGGACAGTTTCTTGGATGTCACATGTATCTGTAGTTGTAGCCCATCGGGAAACCATTCCCCTCTGTAATGGCCATAGGATGCTCTGTTCTATGAGAGGTCATGCTGTTTGAGCCGGGCTACTTCTAGCCTCTCCCAGGTGCAATGGTAGGCACAGGGGCTACATCTTCTTGGCAAAGCTCCTGGAGTTACTGACATAGAACTGAGTGTGCACAACCCACTCCAATCCACCCAGTAGTGTGAGCTCTCTGATGGAGAGCAGCAGAGGTTATTTCCCCACTGGTGTTGTTTAATTTGCAGGATAAGGGTCTGGGGCCATTTTTCACCATGTGGCAAAGGCCAATTCAACTGGCAGAGAGAAAAATGGAATTTGGACGCTTTTATTCAATCTCTGGACTCACAAACTGCTAAAACAATCTCTGGATATGTCATCTGTTATAGCTAAATGCACTTGTGTTATCATTTAAGATAGGGCTTCACTTCAGATTGAAACCTAAAGAATCCTGAAATCTAAAAGGCTTAAAGAATCCCAAGTACAAAAAAATGAGCAAACAAAAAAACCCAACAACAACAAAAAGCTCAATTCTGCTGCTAAGCTCTTAATTATTCCTTCAAAGAATGATTTACATGAAAAAACAGAAACAGTGCAATAAAGATTGAATTTAAGTGTAATTTATGAAAAGATGTTTCAGAAGTATTGTCTTTTGTTTGATGGGGAAAGGCATCTTTATTTTTATTTTTTATTTTTTTGTACTTAATTCAGACAACATACTTAGCACTACTATTTTTAGTAAGCTCTAAAATAGTAAATGAATGTGTGGTCCAGATTCTGCAGCTCTGAATAAGGGAAGACAGGGAGGACCTTGCAATGCTCGGGTACTGGCAGAAAAGGATTTCACTGTGACACAGCCCTTGTCTACCAGCTCCTTAAGCAGTACCTGCTACAATGCTGAGAGCACATTTTCACTGAAAAATTAAGAAAATAAATGATTCTTATTACTTTATTTAGTAATAGAAATCAATGCTCAAATATCAAGCTTTTACTAGGAAAACTGTACCTCATGAACACGTGCACGTGGCATGTATGCATGCATACCTTTGCATGAATTTGGTGTGAAGGTTTCTTGAGTTGTTCATGCAGTGTTTCTGGGTCCTGGGTAAGAACTGCTTTGGGTAGGGTTGGAAAGACAGCTCAGGGTTAGAGCACTTGGTGCTTTTTCAGAGAATCTGGATTCAGTACCCAGGACCTACACTGTGGATCACAACTGTCTATAGTTCACAGTTCCAGGGTAACCAATGCCTTCTTATGGGAATACATGGAGTGCACATACGTTCATGCAGGCAAATACTTATACACATAAACTAAAATATTTTAGTGCCTTAGAATAAAATAAAATAAAACAATTAGAATAATCTTGTGATGACATACAGCCTATGATGATTTAAATAAGAATGCCCTCCATAGGCTCAAATATTTGGATGCTTAGTCGCCAGGGATTGGAACTGTTTGAAAGTATTACAAGGATTAAGAGGTGTGGCCCTTTTGGAGTAGGTGTGGCCTTTTGGGAGGAAGTGTGTCATTGGCGGGCCAAGCCCAGTTTCTCTCTCTCTCTCTCTCTCTCTCTCTCTCTCTCTCTCTCTCTCTCTCTCTCTCTCTCCCTTCAGATCAGGATATAGCGCTCAGCTACTGCTCCAGCATCTGTGTGCCATCATGTGCTTCTCCATGATAAAATGGAGTAACCCTCTGAAACTGTAAAGAAGCTGTAATTAAATGCCTTCTTTTATAAGAGTTGCCTTGGTCGTGGAGTCTCTTCACAGCACTAGAACAGTGATGGAGACATAGCCAAAGGAGGCTTACTATCTGAAATGTGATAATGAGAGGTGATAAATCCCTTAAGTCTAGACTGTTGAGGCAAGTTACTGTATTGGCAGCTGGGTGGCTAAATGGCTTGGGAGATAAAAGTAAATTGCCATGACTGAACTACACATGCATGTGTGCACGTGTGTAAGCATGTGTGCACACACATGTAACTTAGTTAAACCCATTGATCCTGTCTCAAATATGTAAAACAACATGCTCAGCCATCCTCCTTGTGTGATGATCCTCCTTATGGTGACGATCATTTAGAAACCTTCACAGAGCATGCTCTACAGTAGGCAGCCTTTCAATGCTTGTTGCTAATGGTGTCAAAGTCATTTACAAAAGGGAATATTTTAGACAGAATGAGCTCATTTTGTTCACCGTAGCATGAGTAGGAATGCTGCCAACCAGCAAAGAAGAACAAAGCAAATGTTCACAGCTTCTTTTTTTTTTAAATATTTATTTATTTATTTATATATTATGTATACAATGTTCTGTCTGTGTGTATGCCTGCAGGCCAGAAGAGGGCACCAGACCTCATTACAGATGGTTATGAGCCACCATGTGGTTGCTGGGAATTGAACTCAGGACCTTTGGAAGAGCAGGCAATGCTCTTAACCCCTGAGCCATCTCTCCAGCCCTGTTCACAGCTTCTTTGAGTTCTGTTATTGATGACTTGGGATAAAATGGCATTCCTTTTAAGTAGTCACCAATACAATATATAATCAGGAACTGGCATAAAATTTGTTTTAAAATTAAAAGCCAAATAAGTTAAGAATTGATCAAGTAACCTGATGGAAGACCCAGCCAGAGTTGTTATCTACTTTCTGTTTAGAGATTATCATAAGTCATCTGTTAGTAAAGGCAGTTAGACTAATTGTTCAGACCATGAGGACTTCCGCTTTCCTGGGGGAATTCCTAATTTAGACAGGGGGCTTTGGATGCATACTGTTACAGAGATCCACAACTGGTCAAAATGCAGAGAACAGGCAACTGGGGGGGTCCAACCTCAGCCCCTATACCTAAGGCTCAGGGAGAGTCACAAATGAGGGGACAGAAAGAATGGAAGAGTCAGAGGACCCAGGTACCTATTACAAGACAGCATCTTCTAGACACGCAGGGAACTGCATCTATGAAATCTCAATATAGTTGCCTAAAGAAGACCTGCATAAGGACAGCACTCATTGACATGCTGACACAAACAGAGGAAACCTCACAAAGCCCATACCTAGATGAAGAGCTATTAGCTATCGCTGGCTGTGGAGAGAGGGAGAATCAATTTTCTCCAGGCACGAGTCTGCAATAGGTTATCCAATCCCAAGTGGTCAGCACACCTGTGTATATGTGAGCAGTATTTAGTGGACTTAGTAGGCCCTACATAATGTGTATTGTGGAATAAGTCCAGAGATTCTGTCATATTCTGAGTGCTGTTGCAGATTCTAATGACCAATAAATATCTGTACCAGAGGTGCTAAACGTACCCACCAACTCACTTCCGTACCTTCCACAATACCGGAAGAGTTCCCACAATACCTAGATATTTCCCACAATGCCTGAAGATTTTGTAATGAGGGTATCACTGATGGTGAGATAAAGGAATGGTCCAGGCCAAGGCTTAGCACTGAAGCTGAGCGGGACCAAGCCATACATCATTCTTCCTGTCTTAAGTGACCTTTCTCTAGATGAGGGCTTCATCCTCAACCTTCACAAGACACCCAGCATCCTAACTGTATGGTAATAGCCTGTTACATTTGGAAGGCTACAGGCCTCATCTGTTGACTTTGATTTGTGACTGGAAAGCGTGGTCCTTGCCGGGGCTGCTTCCTCTACCAGTCAGTCAGTTCTAACATCATTAGAAATGAATACCCACGGGGAAGGGAACTGAATCAGGTATTAGCAATATTTGTCTTTGAAGGGCCAAATTGCAAGTATTTTTAACTCTTCAAATCATACAATCTTTGTAATAACATCTCAGCACTACCATCACAAGCCCAAACAGCCGTAAACACATGAACTAACAAACATACTGTGTTTCCGTGAGACTTGACTTACCTGGTTGAAGTTTGTCCACTTTGGACACCTGATTATCTCCTTCCTTGTAAAAAGAAAGCCTGCCATGCTCATCTTAGCATTGCAGGTGCTAAACAGTAGCACATCGTGGATACCCGAGAGATGGTGGTAGACTCAATGGACTCAGCAGAGGCGTGCTCCTAAGGATCAAGCTAGACTTACTACTCCCATCCCAGAACAGAACTGAAGAAAACAGTCTCTGACTTTCTCTACAAAGAGAAGTTTGGGGTTGGACGAAACAAACCCTCAAGTCTCATTCAAGTTAGAAGATCTTGAAGAAAAGACAGAAGGCAGAGCATCAAAGCTATTGTGCATATCCCTTGTTGACACATTGGAAGACTCTGGGTACCACCTATGTTCTGCACAGCATAGAAGACAGTGTTTTTTTTGTTTTTGTTTTTGTTTTGTTTTGTTTTTCTGACTTGGAGCCCAGAAGATGATTTTGCATGCCACTAATCAAAGTCATCCTCAGGCCAAGCTAGCTAGAATGCTTTGCACTGTGTCCACTGCAACAATGCATCTTTCAGCCACTCTCCACGTGGGCTGTTCTCAGCAAACCACCCAACACCTGCTTCAGACCTCCATCACAGAGAGCAAACAGCGGTCACAAGGAGCAGGTGAGTTCCTATCGTCCAATTTCAATAGCACGTGCTGAGCGTGGCTTCTTCTCAGAGCTTAGATTTTTACAGAATAGAGAGAAAATGCCTCATCATGTCCTTTTAGGTAGAACAAGAAGAGAGAGAAAAGGCAATTGAAAAGACCACACCATCCTCTGCTTACTAAAGCCAAAATAACCAAAAGGCAATGTATGACCACGGTAATCACAAATGAAAAAACTCGGGGCCTGTTTCAGAGCAATGTTCAAAGCGGAGAAGGTGAACTAAATGCTTTTCTACATTTTAGGCTCCCTTTTTGTTTTCCTACATGTAGTGCTCATGAGAAAATGTCTCCTCTAGATCAGAGCACCCCCCCCCACACACACACTGCTTGTGAGGACAATGTCACAATGAAACCTGGAGGAGGATCACGAAGAACCTTTGAAAGAACAGGGGACATCAGGACTTGAAAATCCATGGTTTTCACTCACTCACTCTCTGGGATTTATAGTCTTTGGTCAGAGGTTCTTTCTGCTCTAAGAGGACTGTGGGACCTTAGTGGGACACAGAGGCTGCCGTGATGGTGCCTGGTTCAAAGCCAGCTTTGCATCATATCCTCAGGCCAGTTGCCATGGCAGTCTGTGCCTCAGTTTTCCCATTTGTATGGGAAATTAGTGGCAATACCCAATATCATGTAAAATTTGAAGCATATCACCCAGTAATCATGTGAGCTCAGTGATAACCCAGCCCACTAAACAGGAAGCCTGAAATACGTGGTTCAGGCTCTGTCCTGTTGGCCACAGCCCTTTGACTGAACGATGTAAACAATGTAGAATAGTCTCAAGAGATTTTTTTAAAAAATTAATTTACATCATTCATTCCTATATCTGGAGGCAGAGATCCTTTAAATTTTTAATATTTTAATCTGTGGACGTATGCAAAGTTAATTTTTCTTTGTGGTCAACCAATAAGAAAGCCTAATGAAACAAATTTATATTCTCATTCAAATTCCCAGGATGCTCCCAGGGTTTGGGGACGTCATGTTTCAACAAAATGGCTTAGACGGGAGCTGGCAGTTTGATTAAAAACTTCCACGAGAAAAATTGCCCTCTAACTCTGGGTCCCTAAAGCCCAAGCGGAATGAGTCAGGTGGTACCCACCCTCTAACACATATAAATGGCACAACTGTTTGTGGAACACAATTTTAATTCGGCCTTAAAGCCCCGACAGTCAGTTTTAGTAACCAATCCCCTCTAATGCTAGAATAAGTGCCTTGAGGCAGAAAAGAAGGTATTTGTTCTGACTTTACAAGATCAATAAGTGCTGGAAGCCACTGAAATGCAGGGCCCCAAGTATGGCCATATGAAAATGTAGAATTCTACATTAGTCCAATGCCTACCAATATGGCTTAAGATAAATGGAAGAGGTTAATATTAGCAAGTGAGAAATTGTAAGTGTGGTTTCACCTCATTCTTTTCCATGATCTTAGGACAAATTTATCTGCGAAATAATTTTTCTTAAAAGGTCAAATCAAATTAAGACCGAGGTTCGGAAAAGTGCTGCAGAAACACCGGCCGTTTAATTGTATCTTTCCTACTAAAAGCTCTTGAATGCTAGCACACATTTAATTCTGTCAGTCACTGAACAGAAGAGCTCTCCTCCCTGAGCCAAAGGCCGTACGATGCAAGGCATGTCATTAGAGACAGACCTTGCTCTTCTGAATTCTGTGTGTCTCTCTGCAGGTACCTCCCCTACACAGGGATCTGAGTCCGGCCCTGGCCTCAGTGATGGCTAGGTTGAAAATGCTATTTTCTCTTTGTAGTGATGACCAGATCAAGAGGCTCGTCATCTTATCTCCCTTGAGATCGAAGATAATGGAACCTTCTCCCCCAAGCAATGAGGTAGCAAGGTTTTTAGCCTTGCTCCCTCAGGAGTGGTAGTTTCCACGTATTTTTCAAAGACGTTTCACTGAGTGTGTTAGGCAAGCACACCTGTATGGCACTGGCTCTCCATTTATTCAGATACCTGCTTTCCCCTTTTGCAGTCCCTGCTATGGAGGCCAAGCCTTACTGAAGTTTGATGAAGTGCCGTTAACATAAGCAGAGGAGCCACACCCTTTCCTCCTTGGCACCGGTTTTATAGTCAGGGTTTCTAAGCTCCCAGCTTCCTGTTGACAGGTACTTTTCTGAATCTCTCAATGCACAGGGGCAAAGATTCATACAACTACAAAGATTAGATCCAGGAATCCAGTAATTCTCCGAGTTTTATGCATGACTAAATTGTAACTGGCCTGGATGGTAATGAAACTTTCGCTGATGCTGAAGTGGGAAACTCGGAGCTCCACACCCCCATTAAAAAATATTACTACCAAACAGCAATGGCAGCAGTGTTTAAACTTGCGATGCTCTGCTCCAGGGAATGGGATAGTAAGGGGGAGGAAGGGGGTGGGGAAGAACAGAAGGACAAGAATGACAATCATGAGGACGACAGCAGTGGCAGTCGCTGTGGTCGGCTCTGCACCCTGGAATTCGCTGTCTTCCCTATCAGCAAGACCATCTCCCAATATCCTCTGCTTCTGACCTGTAATCATGCACTGTGTTCTTTTCACCTGACCACTGACAGTAATCCAACCACTTCATGCTACTCAACAAAAGAGGCTCGTCTGTCCCAAGGGAGGACGAAATGCTAGTTGGTGAACTTATGGACAGATTGAGGTCCTAAAGGAGTTTTAAAAGATAATAATGATGACAGACCGTGTTTTCTTTATGTTCTCCTTAGAGCAGATGTGAGATGTCTCTCACACTTTTCTTTGTAGACAGCTTTCGTGAATGAAGTCTAGAGAAGGTATCCAATGCTCAGTTTATTTAAAGGACTTTTTTTTTTTAATTTTTGTACTTAAAACTGCAGTGTGTTGGGCTTAGAGGAACCGAGTATCATTTTTGTTCACAGATCTAATTTCATCGTCTGGAACATATTCTATGAGGATTGGGGTGATTCAGAACTGTAAACTAGCTGTTGGCATTGACTGATGAACTCCTGGGTGGACGCAGCCCTGGCTAGCTTGTCATTTACATCCGTGCCTTTGAATGAAAGTTTAGAGGGCACATTGATTTAATTTGTGGATGACAGGAGTCTGGAAAGGATAGAAAAGGCATTGACTGATAGAATTAGGTTCTGAGAAGATTTTGACAGGCTCTAGCTATGAGACAATCTAACATGATGGAATTTAACAGCAGTGGATAGAAGACCATGTGCCTATCCCACTACTGGGTGTCCACCCAAAGGGAAAGAAATCAGCATAACAAAGAGACACCTGCTGTGCTATATGTAACATTCCTCTGTTCACAGTAGCCGAGATACACAAACAACCAAAGTGTCCATGGACAGATGACTGCATAAAGAAAAGTGTAAGAACACACACACACACACACTGAATATTATTCCATTACAAAGAACATGAAATTCTGCCATCTGCCAAAATATGGATAAATGAAAGGATACTGTGTTAAGCAAAATCTATGTATGGAAAAACAACATACACTTTTATTCTGGAAAGTGGACTTCAGAGAAATAGAACATAAAATAATGGCCAACAGAGGCAGGGTCAGAAGGGTTGAGAGAGATAGAGGAAAGAGAACTCAGATACCAAAAATAGTTACTAGGAGGAATAAAGTCTAGTCTTTTGTAGCATAATAGACAGTACTGTACAGAATAGTTCACAGTAGGATATTATATATATGCTATAAAGAACTAGAAGGGGGATTAAAATTTTCCCAATCCAGTCAGGCACTGGTGGTGCACGCCTTTAATCCTATCACTTGGGAAGCAGAGACAGGCACATCTCTGTGAGTTTGAGGCCAGCTTGGTCTATAAAGCAAGTTCCAGGACAGGCTCCAAAGCTACAGAGAAATCTTGTCTCAAAAATATAAAACAAAAAAAAAATCCCAATACAAAGAATTCATAAATGTTTAAAGGGATGGAAATTTGAATTTCCATGGTTTGATCATATATATCCTGTATGTATGTATGTATATATATATATATATATATATATATATATCCATATCCATAGATGTGTACAATCATTATACATCTGTTTATATAAAGCAGAGACTCCTAGTATATCCATGCAAGTACTGGGGTGCCTCTAAGGGTGATCTGCTATGGTTGAGCAGCAACAGATCTGTAGAAGATTCTAGGAGTTTGACTGAAAGCTGATTTAGTGAGTCTGAGGAGGACACGAAACCCCATGGGATTAATTTAGTTTAACCCTAACCCTAGCTCTTACTGTGATAAAAAGTTTCGACAGAAAGCAACCTGGGGACAAAAGGGTTTATTTGGCCTACACATCCATGATGCAGTCCACCTTTGAAGGAAACCAGGGCAGGAATTCAAGGCAGAAATATGAAGGATAATGAAGCATGAACAGGGTCCAGAGTCACAGGAAAGTGCTGCTTACCAGCTTGTTCTGCGTGGCTTGCCCTCCTTGCTTTTTTCTACACCACCTAGGACTATCTATCCTGCAGTGTCAGCACCCACCGTGTGCTAGGCCCTCCCACATCAAACATTAATCAAGAAAACGCCCCCACAGACTCCTCCTTTATAGGCCGAACTGATAGAGGCACTTTCTCAATTGAGGGTTCCCCCTCCCAAGGTGACCTTAGCTTTTGTCAAGTTGACAGAAACTAATTGGCACAGGGGCTCTGGGTTACAGAAATAGACTAAACACAGCACTCAGTTACCTTGGTGGTGGTGAGGGTGGGAGGAGCCAGGAAGGAAGAGGTCAAAACTGAAGTCCATCCTAGGGAGTTTCTCCCTCATTTAACTCAGCATGACCTCCAGCACTTTCCTGAGCTGCGAGAAAACTCTGAGACATCTGCTGTCTGGTAACACTTTTTAAAAAATATATTCGCATACATTTGGTAGGCTAAGCAGGAGATTTTAGCATAGGAGCATTGTAACATTAAAGGGCCATTAAGGGAAAACCGGTCGGCAAGGGAACAGATTCTCCGGCTTGAGTGCATGTCTATCACTCCTGTTGGACAGAGTCACTGACCTGGCTAAGGGAGCACCCATCGGAAAGGCGAGACCACTCTCAGGAATGTGCGTTGATTTTAGCAATACTTAAGAAATAGGTGGAACTTAATAAAGCACTGGTTATTTTCAGTCCCGGGAGAGGCTCGGCACTTGTGGTATTTCACTGGGTCTCTCTCTGTCTCTCTGTCTCTGTCTCTGTCTCTGCTGTTGTTTCAGATGCTGGTCCTTGAATTTCCTTGCTCTTTCCCTAAGGTCCCTCTCTCCATCGCATGCGGACCTGGTGTAGGACACCCTAGCAGAGGGCTCTTTCCAGCTCTCCTGCATTCCCCTCCTCCAGGCATCTGCTTAGATTTACAGATTACCCGCCTTGGAGGGTTTTCTTTAAAACTCCAATAAAATTTCACTTTCACTTGAGTTCATTCCTAAATTGTTTTATTAACCAGACTAAGAAATCCAAGAGGAGGTCGCGGCTTCTTCTGCACCGGAAGCATTTTCCTTTAGAGCTAGATGGCAAGGTGGTCGTTTTCTCTGTGTGCTGTAATTACTGTTGAGAAGTCCAATCACACTTTTTCATTTGTTTGTTGAATAATTTATTTTAAGAACTTCTCACATGAATACTGCTTCTCCATCACTCCCACCCTCCAAGCCATCCCATTTGTCTCCTCCCGAATTCATGATTTCCTCTTCATTATTGTTGTTATATCCTACTGATGTTAATGAACACACACACACACACACACACACACACACACACACACACACTACCGAGCCCATTTAGCTTGTTCATATGTAGATGTGCCCAAGGCTGAACACCTTAAGGTGTCCGTAGAAGTTGGAAGGGCTTGAAGGCAGTCCAAACTGTTGCTTGACTGATAGTCCTGTGTTCAAGACAATCAGGGCATCAGGAGAGGGTCAAATAGTCATCAACTAGGGAGTCAAGTCACCCTAGCCCCTCTCTTTAAATGACGTCTTCTGTCGAGGATTCAGCAGCAGTCTTAGGGGCCACGGTTGTGCTCCAGGTAGCAGGGCTCTTGGGGGTTAAAGCTGAAGGTAAGGAGGGGATCCCTATCACCAAGCTGGGCTGCCTGGTCAAGATCATGAAGATGTACCTGTTCTCCCTGCTTGTTAAGGAGTCTATTATTGGCTTTTCCCTGTCCGCATCCCTAAATGACATCCCTAAAGATCCTGCCAGTTCAGAAGCAGACTCGGGCTGGCCAGCCGAAACACAGTGTTTGTCACTATAGGGAACTAAAATGATTTTGGTGGCTTTGTGAAATGCTCCAGGGAGGTAGCCACTGCTATCCATGGGGCTATCGTCCTGGCCAAGCTTTCTGTCATCTCTGCGTGGAGAGGCTGGCTACTGGGGAACAAGACTGGCAAGCTCCCATTGTTCATACAAGGTGACGGGCCACTGTGGCTCTGTGTTGGTGTGTCTTATCCCTGCCCCCAGAGGCACTGGCATTGTCTCTGCTCCTATGCCCAAGAAGTTACTGATAATGACTGGTATTGGTGACTGCTACACATCAGCCAGGGGTTGCCTTATCACCCTAACAGCTCTGTCAAGATCACCTTTGATGCCATCTTCAAGACCTGCAGCTACCTAACTCTGGGCCTCTGGAAACAGACTGTGTTTACTAAGTCTCAGGAATTCACTGGCCATCTGAGAAAAATCAGAGTCTCTGTTCAGAGGGTCCAGGTTTCCACTCCAACTCTGGCTGCCACATAAGTGTGTGTGTGTGTGTGTGTGTGTGTGTGTGTATTTTATAAAAATACATGTATTAAAGTGAATATAGGGGGCTGGAGAGATGGCTCAGAGGTTAGGAGCACTGATTGCTCTTCCGGAGGTCCTGAGTTCGATCCCCAGGGACCACATGGTGGCTCACAACCATCTGTAATGAGATCTGGTGCCCTCTTCTGGCTTGCAGGCATACATGGAGGCTGAACACTGTGTACATAATAAATAAATAAATCTTAAAATAAATAAATAAATAAAGTGAATATAGCCTGTTTTAAAAAGGGGAAAAAAGAGTGCTTGCAACAAAGGCTTAACATTAACATCAAGTGATTTAACAGTATTTAATAATGCTTATTCCTGAGAGTAATTTAAATAAACACATGATAAGAAAAAGCTTCAAATGAAAACGTCTTTAACAAGTGCAAACCTTGCAGAAAATGTACCACGAATGAACACTTGAGCATTTTTTTAGGCTCTCTGTCTTTCCTCAGGAGAAAGCACTTCAGGGAGAGATTGGGTCCTCCGTGTGTCTCAGAGTTCCATGAGTCTAAGCAGAGAGACAGGTGATTTGGTGTCAGGAGGGTAGGTAAGAGGAAAATGTCTTTAAAGCCTGTTTTTACCTCTAAGGCTTCATCGTTTCCTTGCTTTCATTTTTCAAATTTGGTCACTCTTGCAGAGAAAGTTAATTAACAGAATATGCAAATTAAAGAGCAGTTATCATACTAATTAACGTTTTCATATCACCAGCTAGTCCATTTCTGAACACGTGTAAATCAAGACATCAGTGTCTCTGGAGCTGCTGGAATGTCACACTGGAAAATTGATTATGTTGCTATCAAAACAGAAGAGAGCAGTGTGGCAACGGTGGCCTCTGGAGCCTGCTCAGCTTTCTGCATGAGGACAGGTCAGTAGAACAGTGATGGCATGGACAAGCCTGGAGGACAGAGCAACAGAGGGACAGGGTGGCGGCATGCACTCCAGCACCAGAAGATGGCTTCTGTCCCCTCTAACTTTCCAGGACTCTTTGAGAGTCATGCCACCAGGTTGGATGTTGCAAGACTTTGCTGACAGAGTCTCCTGGACTCATCCAGCAGCATCCACAGAGGTCACATGATGAGGTAGTTTGTAATTTTTAGAGAAGGGGATTTTGACAGTAAAGGAATTGCTGAGTTACCCACAAGAGTTCCTAGGCATCTCCCAGATATGCCTTGCACAGCACTAGTTGACATGCACCTGAATTTATGGGGTCATAATGGCTCTCTGCCCCTTTAGTGTGGAAACAAAGCATCAAGAATTCACAGAATCAGAAAAGAAAGCCAGAGAATCCAGAAAAACCCTCTAATGTCCATTCGCGGTACATTTCTGTGTGGTCTGTGTGGTCCGTCAAAGGCTTTCCCCTAGAAGTGTTTGCTATCGTAGGTTTATCATTTTTAAGAATAAAATAAGAAATTAGGTAGATAGGTGGACTTTAAGTTCTTTTCAAGTTCTTTTCTGGCTTGAGAGTAGTATTTTAGTTATTTGTAATGTTTAAAATAGAGGGACTAGGGAGGTAGAGAGCCTTTGCTTAGCCTACATGATGCCTCAGGTTTGATCCTCAGTAACACACATACACACACACACACACACACACCCATCAACAGTATTGCCATATGAGTTTGTTTATAAGAGAATCAGAATTAGCTTCATTAAAAAACAATAATAGATTATTGCCTTAGCCAGATTCTGATCAGTTTCCAATTAAATTAGTTCAAGAGACTTCACCTAGAAATTAGTTCTGTAGGTGTGCCTAGGCTAGGCGAACCACCAAGGGAAGCTGTAATACCTGGAGGTCAGCAGCCGTGGGAAACCTTCTCTCCCTAGGTTTGGAAGGCCAGGGCAGCCCAGGGAGGCTGGACCCTGGAGGAGGCTCCCCTAACATCCTAGAGCTATTATTAGAAAGACAGACAAGTAACATTCTTCTTCCCATGCCCTTGGTGAGGCATATGAGACAGTCATACTCAAGTCCTGCAGTTCAGGCTCTCATGGGAAAAGGAAGGCCTTCTATTTTTCTGTGAATGAGTTGTTTTCTTTCAATCAAATCCCAGCTCTCACCACTGGAGGGTGTCAAGATAGGGCACAGTGCTGGCTGAGCAAGGCGTGCTGGCACTTGACTCCTGAGAGGCACAGAAATGAGCTGCGCTCAGGAGGAAGGGGACTTGTCTCCAGGGCCAGCACGAGTACTAGAGAATATCAGCACTGTTGTCTTCCAGGGTCAGGGCAGCAATTTCTGCCTGAGGGCTCTCGCCAGACCCTTTTGTTGGCATTGTTGTGGAGGACCTATTTGATAAAGGAAGAAAACAAGCTGTTAGTGGTTATTCACACTCAAAAGCAAGGTTGGTATTTTTCTGACCGTTCTCAATTTCATATTTCAGTTAAACGAGAATATTGGAACTAGTTCTCTGGGAGGAAAGAGGGGAGAGGAGGCCTCTCCTCCGCTTCTTCCTGAGTCTGTTTGTTCACTGTGGATGCTCGGAATATTGAAGGCCGCACTGAGGTTTAGTTCCTCCAGCCAGCAGGGCTCAGCTTTACAGACAGAAAGGGTCAAAGGGGGAAGGAAAAATTAGAAAGGGTCATGCAAGCCTTTGTCTACACATTTGATATACTTATTTTTTAATAAACATTTAATTTCGTGAGAGGAATGGGACGCCCCAGACAGACTCAGGTCAGTGTTTTCCCAGTTGAACCAAGTGACTGCATACATCCTTCCTGCTTGCTGCTCACCCAGAGCCCAAATCTCCAGGGGTGAGTGAGTGCACGAGGAGCCCCAGGAGTTCTGCCAGGCCCCCTGAGTGGGCAATGCATTCTGGGATGTGGTTGATGTGAAGTGAGTCTTCAGATAATGCCAAAAGCTTTCTTTACATCCAGTTAGCTCCCTAGCTCCACGAATAATTCCAATACGGAGATAGCTCAGACGGGAATGTCTAGAGCAAAGCTCTTTTGTATGAAATCAGCTTCAGCGCAGAAATTGTTGAAGTGAGTTTTAATGGTTGCAGTTGTGGTGGTAACAGCCTAGAAGAGCACAGTTGGAACCTGTAGGCACTGTCCTGTGTCAGGACCTGTTGTGTGCATTAAGGAAGCTCCCTTAATACGGCCACAGTCTGATGAAGTGAGTCTTGCTGTTGTTCCATTCAGATGAAGAAAGACCATATAGGTATGGTGTGTGTGTGTGTGTGTGTGTGTGTGCGTGTTAAAGAAACAGTGAGCTGATCAGTTATTCAAGTGCTTGCTTAGCATATGGGCAGCCCAGGGTTCTACCCCCACCACAGCACAAATGGGCAAGTTAGCACAGGCTTGCCATCCCAGCTCTTGGGAGGCAAAAGCCAGAGGATCAGAAGTTCAAGGTCAGTCCAGCCAGGGATGCTGAGATCCTGTTTTACCAAGAGAGGAGGAGGAGGGTAGAAAATATACTTTTGCATGTAAATGAAAAGTCAGGACTAGAGGTCGCCAGCCAGAACAAAGCTTCTAAGGAAACTGTAATTTTCCTCTTGCAATTCAACTGAAATGCTCTGTCTCTCCTATTTTTTTTTAAAAAAATCATTTGTAAAAATAAAAATTAAAAAACAAAGAGAGAGAGATTGGCGGGACTACCATGGACCAGAGGACTCCTAGGTGCTGACACTGTGGCTTGTAAGGGAGTGAGAACGGGTTTCAGTACAGGAGATAGTGGGATTAAAAATGAAAAGGCCGTGTGTGCTTGTGACTGGGAGAGTATTTATTAAGACTGTCTGGGTGGCAAATAAAAAAAAAAAGGAAATAGATATGGATTTTAGCATTTCTCGGTTTGTTTAAAGGTGATATATAACTCTTGCAGGGTAAACCACTGCCCTCGAGCTCTTTAGGCCAGAGTCACACTCCGCTTGACAACTGTAGCATCCTGACTGGAGCCAGGTGTAAGTGGACACTGGTGCTGTTGGTTGTTTTACTCGTTTGACTCTTTTGTTCCACCACCCAGTCCCCAGCATAAATCACAGAGGCTTATTCTTACTTATAAACGCCTAGCCTTAGCTTGGCTTGTTTTTAGCCAGCTTTCTTAAATTATCCCATCTACCTTTTGCCTCTGGGCCTTTTCCTTTTCTTCTGTATTTCTTTTCCTCTTACTCCATGGCTGCCCGTGTGACTGAGTGGCTGATCCCTCTCTCCTTGATATTTTGTTTTTCTTTATCTTTTCTTTTTTTTTTTTTAACAGTTGTTCACCATATTTAATTGGCATGTGTTGCTGACAGCAGAGGGGTTTTCCTTCTCGAAGCCTCCTGGGATCTATACCTTGCTTCGGAATGCTCTGTAGCTGGACTACGGTGACGCTGCAATTGGATACTCGCTGTGGCCACCTTAAGGCCTGCTGCCACTAGAACTTCAGAACGTTCCTGACCACCTCAACATAGTGGACATCTGGAGGTGGCTTCCTCTGACCCCCAGGTTGCAGAAACTTCTGAATTGTAGGAATGTTGCTGATTCTTGTCTTAAATGCCTGCAGCAGAGGGAAGTCAGACAGAATGGAAGCGCTGAGCTCCTCCACCATTAAAATGGCTTCTAACAGCTGTATGTCTGCCCAACTGAACCGGTTGCCAAAAAGAAAATCCTCCCTGTGATCTTTCAAAATCTTTTCAAAGACAGGGAGGTAACGGGTTTTAGCTTTCTTCACTATTAAAGCATAGCTCTCCTCTTTTTCCTTCGGGGGTTTAAATGCAGCCTGGGCGATCATTATCATCAGGTCCAGGGTGCCATCAGTATACATGTCAATCCTGAGTCTCTCCTTCAGGTCCTTCCCACACAAGTTGTACTTGGCAGCGAGGTAGCTGAGGATGGCTCTAGACTGTGTCAGCGGCATTCCATCAATTTCAACCAAAGGGACTTGATCAAAAAGCAGGCGCCCATCCTTTTGCAACTTCTCATATTGTTCTCTTGTCTCCAGAAATTCTTCTTCAAAGTCCACTCCCGCCGCAGCCAGCAGCCAGCGGACGGACTCCATCCTGCCTCTGCCCTGAAAGTGGCAGAGCTTGGGCTTGGTTTCCATGACTCCTGGTTCAGTTTCCTTATTCTTCTAGAACTGGTCTCCAGGCACTCGATATTTTGTTTTTCCTTTCTCCCAGATTTCTCCTATTTCTTCTCTCTGCCTGCCAGCCCCACCTATCCTTTCTCCTGCCTCACTATTGGCCTTTCAGCTCTCTATTAACCCTCAGGTGTTTTAGACAGGCAAAGTAGCACAGCTTCATAGAGTTAAGCAAATGCAACATAAACAAAAGCAACCCATCTTTACGTCATTAGACAAACGTCCTACAGCACAAACAATGGTAACATAATAAAGTAACAATGCAAATCACATAAGATAATGTAACAAATCTGGAATAATATTCTACAGCAGCTGGGGAGGTAGTTGTTGACACAGAGAATGACTTGTAATTCCCAATGACCGCGGGCTCCCAAGACAGGTTCCTGGTGGCCATGTGGCCGGAATCATGCCACCATCTTTCTCTCTCTGGTTTGTTTGAGCATGCTGGTTAGAGCCACCATCGGATCCCGTACGATGAGAAGAGGGTCTCCTCCTTGATGTGACACCGGGTGCAGCCAGAACATCAAAAGCTGTGCCCTTCACTCTGCTGCAGCCATTCAAGCCTGCTGGGAGGTGTGAGTGGACTGAGAAATGGAAAGGTGGCTGCTAGAGCAATCCACCCCTTTGTTGAGCTCCTCAAATGATGCTATTAGGTATGGAGCATTATTTAGAAATTGTTAAAATACATAATTTGGGGCCTTTGGTTATATTAGCTGTTCCGTAATTTGTATTATGCATTTGTTTTGTTCATGTGCAAGCTTTTTAGACCTTGGGAAGTCATAAAGAACAAAGCGCTGAGCATCCTTGTGCCCGAATATGAAGGCTGCGAAATGCAGTTCTGGCTTGGACAGATAAGCCAGGCAATTTAAGTTATATTGAATGAAGTCACTTTTTAATAGAGCTTTAATTTCAGCCAAGTTGGAACGGGATGATAGGATGAAATTCAAAGTCCTTAGCAATTTCTTTTTAGGACATGATTTTCCAGATTTGGCTGGGAAGCAACACATGACAATCTATTATAATAGACGAGTGCTGGGGGCTAAAATAGAACCTTGCCATCGACATCCTCAGGCCCGCTCTCTAGTTTTTACCTCATTTCCTCATCTTCTAATTCTGCCCAGCTCTTATAAAACCTGTGACAAAAGCAGTGAGTTCGTTGATAAGCTGCAAATAGAAGAAACTATATATGCAGATAATAAGCACACCCTCGGCTAATTAGCCCCACGTCAAAACAGAACCATCGCCAGTGCCAAGGAGACTCCTTTCACCTGCTCCCAATCACATCTGCCTCTCCCGTGCCCACAGATAGCCACCATATTGACTTGTAGTGCCAAGGAATATTTTCCTTGACTTTGAGCATGAATCTGTTTATCCATGGGGTCATGTTTATCCATGTAGGTCGTCCCCTCCCTTGGGATCGTCATGGGTCCTCTGTTGTGAAAACTTCCATGTCTCGGGTTTCCTTTGCATACTCTTCTGTTGGCTGTGCATGTGGAGTGAAATGACTGGGTCACAGTATGTGTGTGTGTGTGTGTGTGTTCAATGTCACTACGTCAAGCAATGTTACAAAGAGGTTTTCATGCTTTATTGGAAGCATACCGCAGCCCCAGAGTGTCACATTTTTGCTAAGGCGTGATTTTGTCTAAGCTACTTGGGTTAAGTCCATTCTAGTTTTTGGGGGGAATTTAGTTTCATTTGTTTGGGTAGTTTTGAAATCCAGCACCATTGACTGTTAATTTTCAGGCACTGGGGCCTTTCACCATCTTACTATTGAATCCTTTGCCAGCCCCAGTGCTAGAGGAATCTTTATGCTTTAGATAAGTCATGTGTTGCCTGTGATCTCCCTCACACCCCACACTTAACGCCCTCTTTGTTGTCTTTCTGGATAAACTAGTACTCCTGAAGCTCATTTTATCAGGATTTTCTCTTCTGATTAGTGCTTTTGTGCCTTTCAATTCTTTGGCTATTCAAAGTCTCAGGAAATCCTTTCCAGGGTCAGCCAGCACCAGCCCTACTGTACCATTCACGCTTAGACACAAAAAGCTACCGGGAACTCACCCGGTAGGGTGCTTTAAGAGAGGATTTTGCAAGATCTATCAGGGTTTGGAGGTACCACAGTGAGGTGGAAACTTACTTCCTGTTGCTTATGAGAAGAGATATTAAAGGTAGATTTAAAGCGTCCTTCCCTCCCCTTCCTTCCTCTCTCATTTGACTGAGACAGGGTTTGGCTATATAGCCTCTTAGGTCTCCAACTAATACACCCTAGGCTGGCCTTGAACTTAATGGTCCTGAGATTACAAATGTCTGCTATCAAGCCCAGCAGGAAATATTTAAAATCATGTAATACTCACATGTGCCAATGAAATGAAAAGTATGTAAGCAGTAAGGTAAGCACACGGGCTCTGCTCAGTCCTCTCCTTCCGACTCTAGGACGCCCTGTCTTGCTTTCTGCCTAGAAGCCTGGCCTGCATGGACTATGGGAAGGATTCGTCATTTGGTTCTGCTTGACTCAACCAAGGGGGTGTGCCCAAGGGAGACCAGTGGGCAGGAAGCTACAAGGGTTTGGTATTATTTCCACGTTTCTTCCTTCCCAGTGCCCCCAGCAGAGGCTCCTGCACCAGCCACCCTTCCCTGAGTTCTCATAACCTCTGCTCCTTGCCCCTTACAGGCAAAGGGGAGGGGTTCTCACTATTTTCTCTGTGATGACAAGACACATGATTCCTTGTCAGTTGTTTTGAGCTGGGCCCATGGCTTCACAAACCACACTTTTATTAAACAGTCCTCAGTTCTCCAGTTTACGTGTCTTTCTGATCCCTCCTGGGGTCTTTGATCATACGACTTTAATTATCTGTTTCTATGTGTGCCTGTGTAACTTTATGTGAGCCATGCATGTACAGGTGCATAGAGAGGCCACAGATGATCGGATTCCCTGAAGCTAGAGTTGTAGGTGGTTGTAAGCCTCCTGATACGGGTACTGGGAACTGAACTCAGGTCCTCTGAAAGAGCAGTAAATGCTCTTAACTACTGAGCTATCTCTTAGCCCCAAGAAATAACATTCTTCACAAGTCTTTCCCCTCTGAGATTTTGAGTCTCCTGAACCATTTTTCAACTCATTGTCCACAGCCTCCATGTTCACCATCGTGATAGCAATGTTGAGTCTAGCATCAATGAGGCTGGGTTTGGAGGGAAGGTCTTCACTGGCATGTCCAGAACTTTCTTTTACATTGCTGTTTTTCAAAGTGTTAACCCTCAGACCACAGCCCTCACATCACAATAGCTTCCTGGTCATGGTTTCATGTGTTATGTTTTTTAAATTGTGCATTCTGCAATTGTGAAATAGCATCGTAATGATGACAGTGGCCACCAAAGTACCACGTTATTTACATACAATACTTTTTGAAAATTTTTATCCCTTTTTTTGTGTGTGTACACACATATATGTGTGGTCACATAAGTCATGATGCACACATGGAGGTCAGAGTACTTAGTTTAGTTGTTTTTTTTTTTTCTTCCACTGTGTGGGTCCTGAGACTGAACTTAAGTTGTCAGGATTGGAAGCAAGTGCCTTAACCACTGAGCTACCTTGCTGGCCTTACCCTGTGTCCTTTTCCATATCCTTTAATGCTGATTCCATTCCCTGAGACAGACACTATCCTTGTTCTTAACAGATGGGAAATCGAGGCTTTACTCAGGATCACGTGGGTCATAGACCACACACTTAGACAGTGGCAGAAATGTGATTCAAAATCACCTTTGCTGACAAACCTTCAGTGCTTCCTACCTGCACAGCCACATCAAGATGCTGAGAGATAAGGGTCTGTTTCGTGCATCCTTCCTGATCCAGTTGACCCCTGGGTTCCTTCTGTGACACTCCCAATAGTTCCTACCTCAACTGGGCCTTCAGTACTAATGACTCTATCAGGTGCCCACAGAGTAAGCCACTGATGAGGGTAAGAGCTGACTGGTGTGTCTGAGTACTGCTCCCATCAGGCCCAGCTCCAACAGCCCTTCAAGCCGGAGTGACTGCTGTCCCTCTAGACAAACTGATCTCAGTGGTGGCTATCTTTGAGTGTGCTTTCAGAACATCCCATCCTGATCAAGGCTCAGCCTTGTTTCAAGCATCCACACACTGCAAATGTGAGAATGTGAGATGAAAGGCACAGACAAGAAGGCTCAGAATCCCAATGACCAACATCAGCACCACACTGGTGATATTCTGAGCTCACAGGAAGGCTTACGCTGTGGGAGTCAGAGCATAGGCACTGAGGAGGTGGTGAGGGCCACCTACCGGAATGAAGGCTTTCTCGGCGTTACTGATGGCATTCAGGCATCCCTTGCACACTGTGCTTGTCTCTGCCCATCCCAGATGCCCTTGAAGCTTCCTTTGATATTTCTTCAGGGAAATTAGAGACACAGCATTGTTTTTCAAAGTCAGGTCCACAGCCCAGCAGGACCTCCTTTCCAGAAATGTGTTTAAATGCACATTCCCAAGCCCTGTCCTTGCCCTGTTGATTTAGAGACCCAAGGGCCCGGCGACAGGGTTCTAACAAACCTCCAGGTGATTCTTACCATCAAGTTTATGGAGCATGCCAGTACAGGATCCCCCGCCCCATCCCTGGATCTATGGTGATGTCATTGTAAATGCTTAATTTAATTACTGTACTTAGGCTACAAATTCATTTTTGTATAGTAAATGCCACAATGTGTTTAAGGTTCATTGTTTCCTCTTTTCCAATCCCAGTCTTCAGAGATAACCACATTTGACAATACAGCAGCCATCCACTTACACCAATTGATTCTTAGTCACACGTCTACAATCGCATACAGTCCTGCATGAGGTCTGTGCCTTTTATTTCTTTTCAGTTCTTGTTGTCTTTACAAGGAAATGTTGTTGGTTTTTTTTCCCAGAAATCCTTTCTCACATAAACAGCACTTTATAATTTGTAATGTATCATGGATATCCCTTCATGCCTGGACAAATGGTTATAACTCCCCCCCCCCTTAGGATTTAAAAGATACTCTAAAAATGAATGCTGCATATTTTACCCAATCGTTTTCTATTGATTGACTCTCAGTGTCTCTTCAGGTTTCCACAAAGATAGAATTAGAGGGCTCCCACTGTGAAAATAATGTCTGGCCTTGGATCTACTTCATAGACTAAATTTAAAGCTGAGAAGGCAAATGTATGGAGCATCCTTGTGCATAAAAAAGGACTTGAAGTGTGCCTGAGATACTCAAGGTAGGCATGAGTGTCTTCAAGCGTTCAACAAGCAGTTGTCAGCTACACTCTGGAGATCAGGCGTCATGCTAGCTGCTGGAGATGCTAAGGTGGACTAGACAGGCGATGTTCTGACTTTCAGGGGATCCACTGTCCAAGTGACAGCAGAGACACAAAAGGCATTCGTTAATCAGTGTGATCCATGGTGGCAGAGTTGCCAGGAATGTCTTGGGACGCTTCCTGGAGATGTCAGGTGTGCCAATAATTGATCAGAGACTAGTTAGGTGAAGGGGACCCAGTGTTGGAAATAGGGTGTCCAGTGTGGGAGTTTGGAGGGCTTGAAACACCTAGTACAAGGGAAGTGGAGAGAAAGCTGGGGAATGAGCAGGACCTTAGTCATGAGGCTTACTGCGCTTGAAAGTTCCATTTTTCTTTATCCACCACATCCTACATGGATCTGATTGTCCCATGGAAAGGATTTAGCCAAAGAGAGATCACATGTCTAGGTGAGGTTATCCCGGGTAAGCCCAGTTGTTTCCCGAAAGGCAAAATCTGGAAACTGTATTTGATGGTACCACATGAATGAGAACAGGAAATGAAGTGTTAGCAGTGGCTGTGAATGAGGGATAAGGGAATGTTGAAAGAGGATTCCTGAGAAAAGCACAACTCTACTTCCCCACCCCCTCTATCAAATGGATAAGGACAGGAAGAGGTGTCTGGTGTTTCTCACACCATCTCAAGGGGCCATTGTTTGAAGGAGAGAGCTCACTGAGCATGGTCCATAAGGTTAAAATTTTATCTGATTACACATGTAGATCTTATATAAACCTTTAAATTTATTTTTCATGATTTTTGATAATGTGTGTGCATGTGTCGGGGAAGGGCAGTATGTGCACATTAATGCAGGTGTCCTCTGAGGCAGGAGGGATTAGATCCCCTGGAGCTGGAATTTCAGGGAGTTGTGGGTGGGAAGTGGGAATTGAACTCTATGTCTCTGAAAGAACAGTACATGTCCTTAAACAATGAACCATCTCTCTAGTTCCTCTTCCTTAATCTTGAGCACAAGTGTTTTTAGTGCCTATCTCAGGGCCAGAAGACACAGACACGACAGTGTACCATAACAGCACAACAGAGAATGTTGATGTCACATTTGAGCATTGTGACTTTATATTAGAGCATTATAGACACTCTGGATCATCATGAGAAAACAATGAATCGCTATAATGGTAGAGTAGAATGCAAGTTAATGCAAAGGTGGGGCATTTTGATGTCACAATGTAGCATTTTGATGCTGCGACAACAGAAGGAAGCAATGTGTTAGCTCAGTGCAGATCAATAATGTAATAGTGGGAACTGTGATATCACAAAGTGACAGCACAATGTACAATTGTGATGCACAAGACATTGTGTTATGATGTGGGATGTCCTTCTGTATGCTGCGAATATGTGTTGCCTTTATTGATTGATGAATAAAGCTGCATTGGCCTATGGCAGGGCAGACTATAGGAAGGTGGGAAAGCCAAACTATATAGAGGGAGAAAGAAGGTGGAGTCTGGTAGATGTTAGCAACTGCTCGATAAACAAGATGTGAGGTAACAGGTCACAAGCCTGAGCCTTGTGGTAAAATATAGAATAATACAAATGGATTAATTTAAAATTTAAGAGCTAGTTGATAATAAGCCTGAGCTGATAGGAAACTGGTGGGAGGGATGAAGCCTCCAGTTACAATGTTGTCACAGTGGAACCTTGTGATGTTACAATATATCTGTGAACACTAAAGTACATTTCTATGTAAAAATGGGGTATTGTGATGCCACAAAGGAGAGGTGATATCTCAATGGACCACTGTGATTCCATTATTGAGCAACTGATGTCAGAAAGATTATGTGAAGTATATGTTATAATTCTTCCATGCTACCTTAACTGTCTCCCATCTAGAAGAAAACATCTTACATCTTATCCTTTGTGGCAGAGGAACTTGGCCTCAGCATGATGCACCACAGGGTGGATGGACATTGCACTGTATCCACAGCAGTGCACAGGGTGGATGGACATTGCACTGTATCCACAGCAGTCCACACAGAGGTGTGCAGTGCACCATCTCCACAGCAGTGCACAGAGTGAATGGACATTGCACTGTCTCCACGGCAGTGCACAGAGTGGATGGACATCGCACTGTCTCCACAGGAGCCCACACAGATGTGTGCAGTGCACTGTCTCCGCAGCAGTGCACAGAGTGGGTGTGCCATGCACTGTATCCACAGCAGTGCACAGAGTGGGTGTGCAGTGCACCATCTCCACAGCAGTGCACAGAGTGGGTATGCCGTTCACTGTCTCCACAGCAGCCCACACCGTGTGTGTACAGTACACTGTCTCCACAGCAGCGCACAGGGTGGGTGTACAGTACACTGTCTCCACAGCAGTGCACAGGGTGGGTGTGCTGTGCACTGTATCCACAGGAGCCCACACAGAGGTGTGCCATGCACCATCTCCACAGTAGTGCACAGAGTGGGTGTGCCATACACTGTCTCCACAGCAGTGCACAGAGTGGGTGTGCCGTGCACTGTCTCCACAGAAGCCCACACCATGGGTGTGCCATGCACTGTCTCCACAGCAGCACACAGGGTGGGTGTACAGTGCACTGTATCCACAGCAGCACACAGGGTGGGTGTACAGTGCACTGTATCCACAGCAGCGCACAGGGTGGGTGTACAGTGCACCGTATCCACAGCAGTGCACAGGGTGGGTGTACAGTGCACTGTATCCACAGCAGCGCACAGGGTGGGTGTACAGTGCACCATCTCCACAGCAGCGCACAGGGTGAGTGTACAGTGCACCGTATCCACAGCAGCGCACAGGGTGGGTGTACAGTGCACCGTATCCACAGCAGTGCACAGGGTGGGTGTACAGTGCACTGTATCCACAGCAGCGCACAGGGTAGGTGTACAGTGCACTGTATCCACAGCAGCGCACAGGGTGAGTGTACAGTGCACCGTATCCACAGCAGCGCACAGGGTGGGTGTACAGTGCACTGTATCCACAGCAGCGCACAGGGTGGGTGTACAGTGCACTGTATCCACAGCAGCACACAGGGTGGGTGTACAGTGCACTGTCTCCAGCAGCTGACAGGGTGATTACAGTTTTTTCTTCTTTTCCCCTCTTTCTCTAAAATGACTATTGACTTCTCTATTCTGTATGTGGTTCTTCTTAGATCTTTCTTAGAGTTAGTTAATATCATGTGACTATAGCATCTATATAGCAGGGTTTGCAGTATTTGAAGCATGTATCACCCACTCTGTCTCCCCCCTGAGCTGAGTTACCAATTGGATATCATAATAGCGCCAAGTGTATATTATATGAGCCACTTCAGCTTGCTGTGACAAAAGTCTGACACTTAGGGGAGAAAGATTTCATTTGGCAGAGCAATGATAATAAGAATAGGAGTCGGCTCTCTGTTCTATGGAGGATTCCTTTTCTTACATCTTAATATATCAGTGATGTAAGGGGAGGGAAGTGGGAGGAGGAATAAAATAAAATAAAAAAAATCAGTGATGTAATCCTCGACACTACCTTTATCTCTTCAGCTGTGAGCATATATAGATGTACCATTATTGACCAATTCTTTCTTCATGGGCATGCAGTTTATTATCAGGTTTTTCTTTCTATAGGCTTTTGAAGACATAGACACATCCATGTGTCCAGATGCAATCCATTCTATAGGGTAAATTCATTGTAATGGAATTAATGCCCCCAGGGAATAAGTTTATCCTTTTGTGCCTTGCTTAGAGGACAGACTTCCACGTATCAATGGTTAAAAAAAAAAATTCCCTGTTTTCTGTTATAGAATTTTTCTTTCCTTTGTAATGTTTATAAACTGGAATCAGCAAGTTGCCTGTCTATCAATTTTTCCATCAGAACACAGCTAGACATGTTTGTGCATGTACTCTCAAAGATAACTTTTATGTTCCACTTGCAGAGCTAGAAAATGACAAGGATTGCCATGGCCCCAAAAGCTGAAAACAGTTATCAATTGGTCCTTTCTAGCAAATGTTGCACAGCTAATGGGTAGAGCTTATTTCATTGATGGTTTGTTTAGGTGAGGTAAGAACTTAACTTCATTTGCTTAATTGATATAAAACTATTCAATAGATGGCATGCCTCTCCCCAACTGGTTTGGGCCATACAACTATTTCCCATGTTTCTGTGGCCTTGCTTTGGGCTCTACACCATGACATGGCTATCTTCTCTTTCCTGTGTTTCCCGTCCATGTCCATCCCCGCATATGGTGTTTAACTGAAGCTTCCATCTTTCAGAAGACAGGTTCTGACTTGTTCTTTTGAAAGCTGTTCTTAAATATTTCTTACATTTTATTGCTTTCCCTTCCTAGTAATTTTTAGACTCTGCTCATAAAAACCGCATAGGGGTTTCAAATAAGAAGAAATCCATAGGCTTTAAGAGACAGTGGAAATATTTACAATATTTAATAGCAGTGATCATTTCCTATCATAGTAAATGTTGCCATGTCTTCACGTTTGCCAATGGATGGTAATGGGTTTTGCTCTAATGATTACTATAGTAAAAAGGAGTTGTTTTAGCTCACTATTGTTTTCCTCACCTTGTCCCATGACTGAAAAGTATGGAAGCAGCAGCTTCGCTGCATCCAACCAGTCGACAAGTGTTCTGTGCTTCAGAAGACCAGCTCTAAGCCCTGTTCGGTGGGAGACATGGACCCTGAACCCAAGATCTTCAGCAAACTTCCCCCCTATGGACTCAACATTGCTGCTCCATCATTTCCTGTTGTTAAATTATTTTTCCATCAGCTACACACCGAGTGCACAAGTAGCAGTCCTCTGTATACACAGGCGAGCCCGACAGAGGACACAGCGTGGAACTTCTGCAGTTCCCAATCCTATCTGCCCTCTGTTGAGCTGCCGTCAACCTCAGCAGAGAGAGCACGCAGAAGTGTGGTTTCCATGGTGTCTTATTTTTTTTTTTTTCTTTTAGGTGAGGCAGGAATTTAACTCAGTCTGCTTCACTGATACAAAACCACTCTGAGGTTGGAGAGTCCTCCCATCTTCACCTCTCCTGCTATCCACCCCTCCATACAGTCAAGGTTCCACGTTATGCTATGCACATCCACCCCTGTGTTGCTTTGAATGAGAATGGCTCCCATTGGCTTGTCTTGGTTGTGATGCTTTATCGTGGCAATAGAGAAGTAACTAATATAGAATTTGGTACCAGGAAGTGGGATATTGCTGTGAAGAAACTGACCGCATTGTTTCCTGAAGGAATGAGGAGGACTTTGAAGTAGGGAAGCAGCTGAATGTAAGCAGAGCTTAGTGGGGAGGTCTAAGTGGGAGCTTGGAAAACAATAAAGCTGAGAGCTTTGCAAACAAACTGTGGAAGCCTTGCTCCAGAGGTTTCAGAGGGGGACAATATCAGCAGCTGGGCTAGAAAGTATTCTTGCAATATTTTAGAAAAGAATATAACTGCCTTCTTCTCTTGTCCTAAGAACTTGCCTGAGGCTAAATTTAAAAGTACCAGAATAATTTCTTTGTCAGAGGAGATTTCAAGACAGCCTAATATTGACTCTGCTGTGTGTTTACTAGTAATCATTCTTGTGCAGGTCTAAAGTGAAAAGGCAAGCGAGGTTAAAAATGCAAGACACAGTTTAAAGAGGAAAATAACACCAGAAAGTGCCATGTTGGAGCCAAGGCTTAAGCTGAAAGAGGTAAGGACATTACAGAGAAGCCTGATACACCATGGAATAAAAGGAACAGTGCATTAGCGTAAGGCCTCACCCAGCTAAATTTCCAACTTGTAAGCAAAATGTGCCTAAAGAATTTTCTGATCCAAAAATGCATCAGCAAATCAAAGCTGCTGCAGATGAGACTTGGGGGGCCAGAGGTCACCCCAAGTTGATAAACAAACTTGGGAGCATTGGTCAAATAGTTATGGCTTTAGATGGATACATGAGTAAAGGGGGTTCTAGAACCTTCCTCAGTGGTTACAGAGATCTGCTGAGACCAGGAGTGTGTCAGGGGTGTTCCTGCGTGGAGGACTTGAGAGACGATTGCATGAGGTTGTGGAAAGTATGGGTTGTGTTGGAGACCCAAGATATCAACATGCCAAAGCCCTGTAATATCTGCTAAGGAGAGCTGCAAACAGGGAGTGGAACCAGCCCAAGAGAGAAAAGTGTGTTGTAGACGGGACAGTCAAAAATGCAGAGCTGCCTCAGCCCTCTGATCTCAGGCATGGAGCTACAGGATTCGGAGTTTGTTCTGCTTAGTCTGGTCTTTCTTTGACCCCATATTTCCTCACAGTGCCCCCACTCCTCCCTTCTGGAATAGTTATGTATATTGTGCCATTGTATGTTGGAAGGATGTAATGTCTCTTTTATTTGATGGAGGCTACAATTAAGATATTACATAGAGTCTCAGAAAAGACTGGACTTCAGTGGTTTTGAGAGTGTGAAAGGCTATAGGGACTTTTGAAGTTAAACAAAATGCATTTGCCTTATGATATGGCTACAAGCTTATCGAGACTGGGGAGTGGGATACGGTCATTTGAATGAGAACTGTCCACGTAGACTCACATGTTGGAATATCCCCGCTTGGTAGATTGTTTAGAAAGGATTCAGAGGTGAGGCGTTGTTGAAAGAGGCCACTAGGGCCAAGCTTTGAGCTTTCAGAAAACTCGTGCCCTTCTGAAGCTCTCTCTGCCTTCAGCCTGATATTCCAGATGTGAGCTCGCAGCTGTTCCTGCCACCATACCTTCACCCCACTGACACAAACTATACCCATTCGGAACTATAAGCCAAATTAAACCCTTTTATAGGCTGCCTTGAAATCTCTACCCACCTGAGACAGACTCAGTTCATCTCCCCCTATTTTTATAAAACCTTCTCTCAGCTGGCTTTCCCTAGGGAAAGTCATACCTATCCGGCTATTATAATGTCATATCTAAATAGCTATTATAGTACTCGTTGATGATGAAAAACTGATCCCTCCACATCCTCAAATTTATATTACTGCCTTTAGCAGGTCATCTTTGTTAGACTGTGGAAGGGCTTTAATGAGTAAATTTTAAGGAGAAAGGATTTGCTCACTTGCTGTCCCTTGCTGTGCTAGTCATGATACTTCCCTGCTACCAGTGATAGATAACAAATCTTTCATTCCTAGAACTAGACTTGGACTTAAACAAATCTGACCCTCTTTTTCCTAGGGAAGCCTATATTTTGCTGGCCTGGGCTTCTTGACCTCCTTCGTGTGAATATCAGACAGATGTTTCAATTTGTGAAGTGACTGGAAGAGCCAATGATGCAAACACACTCAGTGTTACTGAAAATAGCAGTTTGGTGAAAAAGTCTATGACAAGACAAAATTTGTAGTTGGAGGTTGCCCAAGGGTGATGCCATGAACTCACTGTCTCGTGGGCTTCACGGTGAGAGCCATTAGAGTCTGAGGAGTCCCCCTAAGACCTGTGAGCTACAAGCCAGGCTGAGCTCTGCAGTTAGCTGACGCCGGCCACTTGCTCTGCTCTGAACTCATAGCTGTTTTACTTTGAATTGCCCTGGGATATATAAAAGGGAAAACATCACTGAGATACCTCCCAAGGCATTGCTCCCTCAACACAGTGCCCTTTGCCAATGATGTTTGATGGTTCAGGGGAAGGGGTTGGGCATGAGCAGTGACTAGAACCAGGCAGGTAGGAAACGGGGCCAGTGACAAAGGGGCATCAAACAGAAGTGAGGCCCATCTCCAACAACGCGAGTTAGATGTGGGTGAGGTCAGGCTGTGGGTCACAGGCTGTGGCTCTGAAGGTCGGGCTGAATGTGCAGGGAAGGGAAAGGAAAGCAAAGTGGACAGAGAAGAAGTCCAAAGCCTGTTCTTCCCAAAGAGCCCAAAAGGGAAGTGGCACTGTTGAGTGAGTGAGCAGAAAGAGAGCTCACGTGAGTCTTCGCTCTTTTTGCCGTCTGTGTCAGCCAGCGCTATGAGGGCTGCCAGATGCACGGTTCTTATAGCCAGGAGTTGGAGGGCAGGCAGATAGTCACGCTGAAGGCTCCTTAAAGGGGCCGGCCAGGTTAAGGCTAGCCCAAAAGAGAGACCGTGGTTCCTGTTGACAAGAACCATTTCATAGTGGACAGAATGAGGGCAGGCTACTGTGCAGGCACCAGTAGAAATAAATTCCAGCTTCACTGGGGACGAAACGTTCCTGGAGAAGATTAACATGGAAGTCGGGCTTTGTACCCTGACACCAAGCTGTCATTAATCAGGAACAGTAAGAGAGACCATTGGAGCAAAGACATATTTCAGTTAGACTTTCTAAATTTAAACTGGTAACCTACCTGAGATGAGTCAGAGGCAGCACCACATTGGACGAGAAAGTTTAACTCTCCTTGACATCAATGGAAACTTGATCCCATTAGAGCAGAATAAGGAAAGTGATTTTGGGGAAAATGAGACAGTATGTCATAAAAATAAATTTCTCTGCTACAGAGGAGGAAAGCAGCTCATCTGTCTTAGTTAGGGTTTCTATTGCCATGATGAAACATCATGACCAGCAAGTTGGGGAGCAAAGGGTTTATTTGGTTTACACTTCCACATGACAGTCCATCACTGAAGAAAGCCAGGATAGGACACCCAACAGGGCTGGAACCTGGAGGCAGGAGCTGATACAGTAGCCATAGAGGGGTACCGGTCTGCTTCCCATGACTTGCTCAGCCTGCTCTCTTATAACCCAGGACCACCAGGGATGGAACCACCCACAATGGAATAGGTCCTCTCCCATCAATAACTAGTTAAGAAAATGCCTTACACCTGGATCTTATTCTGGCATTTTCTCAGTTAGGTTTCCCTGCTTTCAGATAACTCTAGTGTGTGTGTCAAGTTGACATAAGCCCAGCCAGCACATCCCCTCTTTTATCCCAGTGGATCTGAGTCTTAATAACCCTGTATCAGGGAAGGGAGATGCTCAGTCAGCAGGGTGCTGGGCAAGCACAAGGACCTGAACTTGGATCCCAGCATCCATGTGAAACAGTGGGCATGATGTCACAATCACAAATCAGGACCAGTGGGGACCCTATCTCAAAAACAAGGCAGAGTGTGCTTGAGGAAGGCAACTGAAGACAACCTTTGGATTCCATACAGTTGTCCACGGGTTCACATGCACCTGCACATATGTGTGCATGCACCCGTATGACCATGCTCATACAACGCACATACCAAGAGAAAGTGCAATGTTGACAATCGGGAAGATGACCTTCCCCTCTCTAGTACAACACGTCCTCCAGAGCAGCCCCATTTCCCATGCAGTGTAATGTCACTGCCTATCATTACTGTCGGGTGAGACCACCAACCCTCCGTGCTAGAGACTGCTACCAGGAACAGTATTTAAAATTTATAACTTAATGGTTTTCAAATTCACCTATGATTCTTGATCTGAGCAGAATAACAACATAAAGGAATGGTCTGGAAAAGAGTTGCCTCTCTTACTGCTGGCTCCCTTCACAGATAAACAGCCGAGAGAATAGAGGGTGTAACTCTGCGGACACCGTACGGCCATGCATGGACTTCTATGCAGAAGTCATTTCTCCTTGATAAGATCAGACTCCAAATATCTTCATTCATATCCTCTGGAGACGGTAGTAGCCACCTACATCAGAAACAGCCATAACCAGACACTCAAAGGCTGTGGCATCAACAAGCTGGGTGCAGCAAGCGAGGGGCAAGTCAGCCTCTAAATCTTTATTGACTTTTCTCAACTGGGTCCTTAAGGAATCCAGATTTCTAAAGGCCAAGTTAATTATGTGCGTCCATTAGCTACTGAAATTCCACTGCGTCCATTAGCTACTGAAATTCCACCTTAACATTTCCTCTAGTCGTCAGCGTGACCACACACACACACACACACACACACACACACCAGCGCCCATTTGGAGGGGGAAGGCTAAAACTATTGAGCACCCTCTACGCATTAGGTATTTTGCAAGTTATTTTATTTGTTTCCTAACTTGCAATGATTGTGCAAGGTTAGTATTATGAGTTGATTTCTCAGGATATGAAACTTAGGGAGAAAAACTGTGTGTTTATCTCAGACACCACTGGGAAGGAATAGAGCTTTGGCGAAACTGTAAAGCACCTGCTATTTCTTCTGTCTCATGTTTTTTTGGTAGGAGCTATGCTCCTGCCTCAATCCTCTTTAATACAGCACTGGGGTGGGGGAGGGGATGATGTGGGCTGGGGCCGTGTGCTTCAAGTTATGAGGGGCTTGAGCTTCAGTGATGGTGGATACAAGGCCTTTAGGAAACATGAAGTAGGGGAGTAAGACGGAGATTTCGGCATAAATACAAGATACAAAAAGGATGTTTGCTGTATAGCAAATGATTCAAGAGTGGGTTAAAAACAAACAACGACAACAACAACAAACCCCAAACCTATAGACTCTTTCTGTGCCTAGGCACTAGATAGAAGAGTCTCTACTGAGAATTAAAATTTCTAGTTGTACACCTCGTAAGTTTGAGAGTTAGATTTATATTGTATCATCCAGGAACTGTTCATCCAAGAAATTAACCTAAAATGGTTGGTGATTCCCCTGGTGCACTTAACAAGTTTAAGTCTCAACTCTAACAAAGTTACATAGAATTTCCAGGGAAAGAGAAACACAAAAAAAAATGTAGAAGAAAATGCCACACAGGGGAGTTGCAGAGCTTTAAGGGAAGTTAGAGACGAGATGAGGTATTTGAATAAATTATTCGGAATAAAGCATAAATAAATATGTGGAAAATTAGAGGTTGGAAGATTTGGAATATACCAGAAGAGGTTTATTCGGCAGCATTTCAGGAACTAAAGAACCGAGGAAGAAAGACAGGGAAAAGTGTAAAGACATGGTAACCGAAGATGGATAAAAGACGGGTTAAAATCCCCGCGAGTCCTCCCCAGAATAAGTGAAAGGAAATACCACATCTGAACACATCCTCAAGAAGCCGTAGACCACCAAGATAAATCCTAAAAAAATAACAGCAGAGGCAAAGAAGATAGAAAGTCAATGGTGGTGGGGAGATTAAAAAATGGAAAACCGATTTAAAGGACTACAGATTTCTCAAAGTCCACAGTGGAAGCTGCAAGTGAATGGAAAACTGGCTTTAGACGATTGAGAGGAAATAACTGCAGGTGTAGAGCATTGTGCCAGCTAACGTGTCATTGAAGAGTCATGGTGAAATACAGACATTTTCAGAAAAGGACTGAAAGAATTGGTCATTGCAAGCCCCTCCAAGGCACTTCTGGAGGATGAAGGAGGGAGAAGGATAAGCCACGAGGGCGGCCGGGTGCCGGGGACACAGCCCTGCTGCCCATATTACAACAGAGTGGTGCCCAACGTGCTAATGAACTCCACGTAAAACCTGAGAGGGCTTAAAAAGGACACAGAGAGAATTTAAGACAGCTTTTTGCTGTTTCTGGGTTGCATGCGGCAAAAAATTGTCCTGACTCAGCAGCAGGAAAACCTGGCTGTTTTAAAATGCCGGCTTTCTGGGCTGTGCCGCCATTGCCATCTCTGTCTGGCTCCTGCGGGAGACAGAGTCGTTGAATGGAGCATTTGGAGTAAAATGCTATGGCTTGCTTGATGGCAATGTGGACTGCTGTATGCCTGGAACTGTGTGTGGCTCAGGGGCACCAGATGGCTCTGAGGCAGGAGCAGCTCACCTCCGCCATGCTGAACTGTGCTGGTCTCAGGCAGGAACTACCGTAATTACCATAACAACAGCGCAGTTAAGGTTTAGACTGGGCAGGACACAGGCGGTACCGTATTATCCATAAATGGTGCAACTTAAGTTTTTGAGAAGTGCTTAACATTTTAAGAAATGCTCCTGGATAGTAAAAAAATATTACAGATTCACAATAGAACTGATTCAGACACTGTTGGATGAATGTACGTAGGCTTGAGAGAGAGAAAAAAATATATATAAAGAATAAAATTAATGTCTTAAAAAAAAGGGTAAAGTCTTTAAAGAGACAGAGTACAGATAGTTATAGATTAAAAGAAATAAAGAAAAATAAGCCACGTAAAAATGGAAAAATCACAGAGAGTCTGGATTCTTTGTATTATTGTGTTTTCTTTAAAATTTTTGACTGTAAAGGAGCTAAGTACAGAGAGACATTTCATTATATGGGCTGCCAAGCTAAACCAGAATGGATATAAGGGTATTATGATTTCAGAATATGGGTCTAAGGATATGATGCTTTGGAGAGGGTCTTCTTTTGTTTTCACAGAGGATGAGACTCTGTGGATTGCATCTATCCCGATATGGTATGATAGACCACGCCCTCCTGAAAGGTTGCTGTGAACACCCTCAAAAAATTGCTTCACTCAACTGCCCACTAAGATGAACCTGGCACACAGGTTATACCATGAAAGACCTGAATAACAGCGCCCCCATTCAGCAGGAAGCAGTTTGGAGAGAAAAAACTGCGCCCATATTCCCAAATATTGTTTATAAATGTTCCTTTACATTTAAAGGGGGAAATGATATAGGTATGAATAATTTGCATTGGTATGGATTTTAAGGTCAATTTTCTTATATGTATATGTATTTCTGATCTTGATTAAGGTATTGTGATTGTAAAAATGTAATGTATAATTAGGAAATATAGGTTGTTGATGGATAATCATAAATAATAGTCAAGCTTGTAGTCATGTTAGTTAGATTTTCTAGATATATAGAGATATATTTCAGCTAGATAGGCATTCTTCATATCTTTCAAAGACTGCAGAATATGGCATTTAAATGTTTTAATAACTTAGGGCTTTTCATGATAATGAGACACGTCTGCTCCTGGCAGCACCAATCTACTTCAAGAGGAAGATGGGCACCGAAGAGGCTCCTTAAGGAGTTTGATAGCCATTTGGGCAAGAAACTGCTCTTGCCTGGACTGTTGCATAAACTGGACACAGAGAACCCGCAGAAAGAGGACTGCTGAACTTGCCTAAAGGTGAGATGGCTTTTCGGGGTTCCTGACTCCTAAAAGAGTCTGCGAGACATTCTGCAGGACACAGCAAAAAGTGACTGAACTGTCTTTGGAATTTCCTGCTTGATGAAAATGTCTGCTGGATACTATGGGCCTGAAGGTTGAAGATGGATGCCCCAACAGTACAAAAGAACTTTGGGTGACTGTCCAGGCAGTGAGATGTCTCTGTCATTTCTAGAGTTTTCTTATTTCTTGTTTATTTAGGTAATATTATATCCTTCTGGAGTCTTTGATGGAGTTGAAGAATGGTTAGTTATAGTTACAGTTTTCCATTGTTATGATAAAAGATAAAATAGATAAGTATTGTAACTGTAATTCTTGCTTTATAACTGTTTTGTTAAATGTAATTTTACTATGTTAAAGTTAAAGCCTTTCTTTTTTGTTTAAACAAAAAAAGGGGAAATGATGGAGGAATTACTTTCATTTAATAAAGAAACTGCCTTGGCCCATTTATAGGCCAGCCCTTAGGTGGGTGGAGTAAACAGAACAGAATGCTGGGAGAAAGAAGCCGAGTGAGGAGTCGCCATGATTCTCCCACTCCAGACAGACGCAGGTTAAGATTCTCCCTGGTAAGCCAGCTCGTGGTACTACACAGAATATTAGAAATGGGTTAGATCAATATGTAAGAGCTAGCCAATAAGAGGCCGGAACTAATGGGCCAGGCAGTGTTTAAAAGAATACAGTTTCCGTGTAATTATTTCGGGGCATAAGCTAGCCTTGCGGGCGGCTGGGTGCCGGGGACGCAGCCCCGCCGCTCTTATTACAACAGTAGAGCATTGTGCCAGCTAACGTGTCATTGAAGAGTCATGGTGAAATACAGACATTTTCAGAAAAGGACTGAAAGAATTGGTCATTGCAAGCCCCTCCAAGGCACTTCTGGAGGATGAAGGAGGGAGAAGGAAGCTGAGACCAGGCAGGAGGGATGCACTGGAAGAAGAGTCAATAAGGGAAATGGTGATCATGAGAAATAGAAATAAGCTTTGACTGTAATGGTTTTTGAAATATAAGGATGCTGACATCTTAATTGGGAGGACTAGCAAAATGTCTAGAGAGAAACATTGATGTATCCATATTCAAATATCCTTACTTTATCCAGAAGATAGAAAATGTACTATCCGAATTAGGAGAGAAAATAATAATAGAACTTGATTTATTAATGGAAGATAGGAAAAAGGGGGAAGTCAATTAAAACAGAGTAAACAGAATAAAGTCAGGTGGTGTAAATTTATGTCTGTAACCATACCAATTATACTCTAGACTTCCCGGTTCATAGTGCTTTTAATTTACAGATCTGAAATAGCAATCTCGTGTTACAAGAGATACAGCTAGAGCTCGTGAAGGCTGGAAGTAAATGGATGGAATAAGTAGGTATGTGGTAGCATTTTTCAAAGCTGTGCATGAGTGTCTGTACGCTAGCCTTTTAGGCAAGGCGCTCTTCCGAGGGCAAGAGGCACTTATGCATGATGGTGAGATCAGAGCTTTCTAATACCAAGGCCTCCATCTCCTTGACACTCCTTGTTGCCCTCCCTTAACGCTATGGATGAAGTGACTGGGTTGGAAACCCCCGTAGGTCAAAGGGTAGCGCATCAGAGACTAAGCCTGGGGAATGCTCAGCCCTGAATGGAATATCGATATTGCAGCCCTCCACCCTCAGGGATCCTCTTCAGGCATCTTTGCCACAGAGGGCACAGGGAGACTGTAGGGGCCAGAGTTGGCGGATGACTAGAGAAAGTCTCCGGGACACAGCAGGGCGGCTGCACAGAGGAACTCACAGCAGCTGTGCCAGCACCCACAAGCGCCATGCAGACTCAAACCAGACCAAATCCCAGTACGGAGAGGAGGGGCACATGAAGTCCCACCTCTAACCAAGGAGGCTATCAGCAACTGAGCTGCTGGGGGAGGGGAGCCGGTTTTCTTTAAGAGCGTAGCCTCTGATAGACTGACCACACCCCAGTGTAAAGCCACATGACCATGAGTATACGGGCAGCACAAACTGGACTTCATGGGTGGGAAAAAGAAGAGACAACATTGGGTGGGTAGGAAAGGGGGTGGCTCTTAGGGGAGTTGCGGTGGTGAGTGTGGTCGAAATCCCATTTGTGAAAATTTCAAAGAAAGAATTTTTTTAAAGTGTTACACAAGGAATATTGGTGTGTAGGCAGGCTTATTGACCTGGTCTGCGGTTCGGGCTTCAGCCATGACTGTCCTAGTTGGCTTTAACTGTTGACTTGACACAACAGTCTACCTAGAGCTGTGGTCCTCAAGGTTCCTATGTTCCCTTAAATACAGTTCCTCGTGTGCTGACTCCCAACCGTAACATTATTTCACTGCTACCTCACAATGGGAACTTTGCTACTGTCATGGATCGTAATGTAAATATCTGATATTCAGGCTCTCTAATAGTTGACCCTCAAAGGGGTTGCAATCCACAGACTGAGAATCACTGACCTAGAGACCACCTGAGAAGGGAGTCTCGACAGAGGGATTGCCCAAATCGTATTGGCCTGCGGGGAACTGTCATAACTGTTCACTGACATAGGAGAGCTCAGTCCGCTGTGGGCAGCACGGTTCTCTGAGCATCTGCTCAGAGATCCTGCCCTGCAAGAGTAAGCTAAGCTATCATGAGCCCGAGAGAGGCAGGAAGCAGCATTCCTCTCCAGTTCCAAGTTCAAGTTCCTACTTGAGTGCCTGCCCTGAGTTCCCTCAATGGTAGACCCCAACTCTAAGCACAAATAAGCCCATTCCTCCCAAACACTGTTTTGCATCATGGCAATAGAAGGGAACTAGACACTGACCGTGTCTTGTTTCATTTAACGGCTTGGTCCCTCAGTTTCCTCATCTATTAAATACACCCATAAACAGTTGACCCTCGTGGCTTGAGTGAAGATTAAACAGTACATAAAGGACCATCTGGAATAGTTTTTCAACAGATGTTGCTTCCCCATGTTTTATTCCTTCCCCGAAAAAAATTCACAAAACTTATAACTCCAGAAAGCAAATATCTATTTAGACTTTCAAGTTGAAATCTTTTTTTTTCTGAGAAAGAGTTAATTGGCCATGAAATTAAATATTTATGATTTCACACAACCAAGGCATTGAGAATGTTAGAATGTGGAAGAGTCTAGTCTGGAAATTCAACACATTCTTACTGCCTTTTCCGCTGATGTTTCTCAGCTGGGAACATCTTAAAAGTATAGTTCGCAATGATTTAAAGGGACGAGCGGGCCTCAGGGTCCATCAGGGAAATCCCACGTGGTTGGGTTTTATATTTAGGCATAGAGGCTGGCTGCTGGATGAGGGGCTGGCTTGTGAGGGCCCTGCTACTGGGAGCATCTCTTCCTTGTTTTGAGGTTCTTAGTTCTGCTCTTATTCCCACTGGGAGGGACCAACTCTCTGCTTGCTTGGAACTTGGGAGTGTCCCAAGCAGCCCAATTGTGGTGCTAAACTTCAGACTTCCACCGGAAAAGCAGAGTGGTTAGGGATCCCACACACCAATACCCCAGAACTGATCTGCCAGCATCGGCTGCAGCTACTGGGGCCACGGGTGAAAACCCTGCTCTGCCAAGTGCCAGTTTCTCTTGCTGCCATGCTGGGAGGCACAGTTGGGGTTTGATGGTCCCCCAGGGCTTTACTTGTGAAGCAGCTTCTCAAGTCTGTGTGGGGAAGAGAAGAGAAATGACTCCTCTCTCACACTTCACCACCTACGCCCTGGGCAGAATACCCTATCACAACAGCAGACCTTTCAAAAGCGTGACATGAACCACTGGGACGGCTCAGGAAGTAAAAGCCAAGGGTACTTGCTGCCAAGTGCACTGACTTGACTCAATCCTGGAACTCACATAGGAGAAGGAGAGAACCGACTCCTGCAATTTGTCCTCTGACTTCCACATACATGAGTGTGTGTGCGTGTCTGTGTGTGTATATACATGAGTGTGTGAGCATACCTGTGTGTGTATATACACACAAAGATGATATTTTAATTACTTATTCTTCTCACTTTGTTGTCCAAAACAAGACCCTCGGTTTTAGAGCGTGGGCGGGATTACTAGCAACAAGAGAGGGTCCGATACCATCCTCTCCCTTCTGCCGCCCTTCTTCTCCCATCCCAGTTCACCTGCACATTGGCTCAGACAATAGGCGCTCATGGTGAGATGGATGACCAGCCCTCACCTCCCTAAGTTGTGAGGTTAGAGTCCTGGCTAGGACTTCTGAGACACCTATAACGCTTGTCTCTATGAGTTAGTGTAGTTAATAATGATCTTGACAGTCCTTAAATTAAAGATTAACACGAACAGCTGCCAACCACCAAATCCAATTCTGATGACACTCCCCACTCCTCACACCCGTGGCCTCTTGCTTAGTGCTTCTATTTAAACGTCTGCCGTGATCTGTCTTGCGCATGTCACTTAAGTATGCAGCTATCTCCTTTATAGATTGATAGGTACTTAAGTTCGGGGGGGGGGCATCTTCCTTACATTTGTATCACTCCTAGAAACTGTGAGAGCTCTGGCAACGGAGAATATTCAGTGCATGTTTCCAAAACTGATAGCATCCTTGGGACTCAAGAAATGCAGAGATCAGAGAGTCAGTCCACTCTGTCGCGTAGAAGACTACATGGCCTACGTTATGCCACCGTTGTTTGCTCTTGCATTAAATTACATAGACCAGCTCATTTAGTAGGGAGCTCTGGCTTAGAAGACTTGGCAGTGATAGAAAGGATTTGTGTATTAGAATAAATAAAAATCCAATTATCCCAGGTGACCTTTAATTGAAAAATCATTTGAATGATGCCATTCTCTCAGAGAGAACCTCTGTGGGGTGGTCAGCCAAGCCTGGCAAGCGTTCTGGCCTCGCTGTGATAGTTTCCAGTCTTCCTAGCTGGTTCCAGGCTGAATGAGCCCTCACTGATCATCTCCTGTGTCAGGGAAGAAGACGAGTGTCTGCACACACAGAACGCCGTTCCCACAATGCACAGCGTTTCAGCTTTGTGGCATGAGAATGAATTTAACTTAATAGCTATTGCTTAGCACAGTAAAAAATGAGTCTGGATGACACACAGGATTAATTATAAGTTATTCCACTTAAATTTTTAAAAGGAAAGGTTTCTGTGTGATGTCTCAGTGTGCTAATTGTTCTAATGAGCAGAAGAAAAGGCAATAATTTCAGTTGTGACAATATCAAAATCCTCCTGGCCAGAACTGTGATAGAGGAATATTCCCCTGAAATGCTTCACTTAAAGCACTGTTTCCTTTTATGATAATGGAAAGAGTGGGTTTTGGTTGTGATGGCCTGGTAGGTGATGCCTGTGGTCTCCCTGGAGAGCAAGGAACTCTTTTTCTATTTTGTACATGGGACTAAGAAACTATGCATGCTTAACGTTCGTGCATTAAAAGGAAAGAGGAGGGACAATTAGCTGCCATCCTCATCACTTTCCTGGCACCAATGGTCCATATAGAAGTTGTGCAAGGCTGCATCTCGGAGCAGGTACACCAATATCTCTATTTCACTGATAAAGCACTGGTCCCAAACCAGGGATGATTTTCATTTTTTTTTTTTCTATTTATATGTTCCTTGGTCCTGATCTAAGGCAGGGGGAAAGAAGCTGGAAGACAGTAAGGTCTCTAAAGCATTGCAAAAGAAGTAAAGAGTCCCTACATTCCCGGATTAGGCAGCGGAGCTTCATTTATTCTCTGAACTTCTCAGTTTGTTCATACGATCATGGTTCATTTCTGAATGAGAAGCCCAGCCCTGAATTGACTGAAGAAAGAATATTGGCTGAGGGTCCTCTGTTTTGGAAAGTCTGGAGGTAGAGTGGGTGAGGCAATGCCTGAAGAAAATAATTAGGATATGATGTGGGTCTTGGTTTCATCTCAAATGGGATTTACCCCTCAGAAATCAGGGATGGCTAAAACACAATCAGAACTTTGTGTCTTTTATCTGCAAGTCCTCTGTGATGGGTAGTACTGTTAACTTGGTAGAAGAAGGTTCTAGAATCACCCATCAGAGGAGCCTCTAACCATGTCCATGGAGATTATCGTTATTATGTCCACTGTGGCTAGTGTCATTCTCCGGTTGGGGTCCTGACCTATACAAATAGAGAAAAGGAACTGGGCAGCACAGAGCATTCATCTTTCTCCTCTTCCTGACTGTGGACTCGATGTGACCAGCTGCAGCCTTGTCTTCCCCACCATGATGGGCTGTACTTTGAGTTGTAAGCTAAAATAACCCTTTGTTCTGGTAAGCTGCTTCTGAAGGTATCTTTTATCATGGCAACCAGAGAAAAAACTAAGCCCTTGTTTTATTCTGTGTGGCGTCGCTGCTGTCTTAGAAGCCTTAGCTCACACTTCAGCTGCCCCAAGAAGTCTGTCCTGCCTTCTGTGCTCTCCCCAACCCGAGGCAGGTGTCCTTCCCTACTCTAATAAACCCAGGCACCTAATACCTAATAGGAGGGAGGAGCTATCTCTGCCCCTGATTTATCTGTGGAGTGTCAGAGAGATGATCCAGCACCTTCAAGCCTACTCTGAAGATGGTCAGCAGCCTGAAAATGTTTAAGAAATATTACTGCAGTGATGTGGGATACCCCTCTGTATGCTGCAAATACCATTGCTTAATAAAGAAACTGTCTTGGGCCCATGCAGGGTCTAGAGGTAGGTGGGGAAAACTAAACTGAATGCTGGGAGAAGGGCAGAGCAGAGAGAGGCCATGTAGCCCCACTGGAGATGGACACTGGAACTTTATTCCATAAGCCACAGCCTCATGGAAATACACAGATTAATAGAAATGGATTAAATTAATATCTAAGAGTTAACCAATAAGAAGCTAGAGCTAATGAGCCAAGCAGTGATTTAAATAATATAGTTTCTGTGTCATTATTTCAGGAGTCTGGGTGGCCGGGAAATGAACAAGGGGCCTCCTTACCATACTGCAGAGATATTTTGAAATGTAGTTTTCCAACTATTAGAGTTTATCATCATTATATATCATAAAATCAATTGTTTACTAGGGATTTGTACCCCAACTCATCAAAACACCATCCCTACCTAATCCATTTCTATTACTTACTTCTAATTTACCTTGAATGTTGGTCCCAGGGTATTATTATCTCCATCTCATGAGTGAGAACTGAGAGGTCCTATGGCTTTGAAAGTCGTGAGTCTGACAAGCCATTGGGCCTAACCACAGAGGTTAGGGGGTGGAAAGATTCCAGTCTTTTTCTAGTAAGATGTGGCGAAGGAGCCCAAGGCTGGGTATGAGTGAAGCAGGGCCTACTGGATGATTAGATATGGTGGGACGAGAAGCTGGAATTTTCCATGAAAATGAAGTTCCGGGATTATCTTTCAATGACTCATGCATATTACTCCTATTTCATTTACCGTGTGTAACCAAGAGTCTTTATATACTATAGTGACACATTCTCAGCATATCTGTGCTGCCAGATGGCTCTGAGTCAACTTTCTTTACATAATACTGACTTTAGTAAACAAAGTTTCCAAATGTAATCGGGTAGGACTGAACACTCATATCATACAATGGTAAATCGTGACTTTGTCAACCTTTGAAGATGATTAAAAACACCTTCCTTGCACATCAGTATTTAAACGAACAAAGAAAAATAATGGGGAAGTTTTGGAAATTACAGAACAATTTTTGTCAATTTTTGTCAGGGGACTTGTAAATAGCATCAATGGCTTCACCAGCTGAGAAAATGTGAAAATTATTTATGCATAGAAAATAATAGACAGTCACATATTACAGTCAGTGATAGACCAGAGGGACAGTGATTCTATAGAGATACCATGGTCAATTAGTTTTTATGAGTACCTTCTATGATATTGGCAAAAATGACAAAAATCACCTAAAAATCTGTTTGTTTTCTTTACATCTGTCTCTGTCATTAGATATTATTATTGGCTATTTGCTAGCAATTTAAAGATATCACATATGATTTAGAGTGTAGAACAAACACCACTGTGGGATGAGAAAGGCCCATTTTTCTGATTAAGAGTACATTTAAAGGTGCCAGATGGTGGTGGTGCACGCCTTTAATCCCAGTTCTCAGGAGGCAGAGAAAGGTGCATCTCTGTAAGTTCAAGGCCAACCTGGTCTATAGAGTGAGCTCCAGGGCAGGCTCCAAAGCTACAGAGAAACCCTGTCTGGTGGGGGGAGTATATTAAAGAATTGAATACTGTTAATTTTTAACTAAGTCCATGCAAATCGGAACTTGAAGGAGGAAACTGGGTGATGTTTTAGCTAAACTAATTACCATGCCCAGGCTGTGTGAGGGGACCATCCTGCCCGGTGTGGTTCTTGCTCATATTCCAGGAGTGACCTCGAGTCAACCGCTTGATATGATGTGGTAGCCACCAGCAACCCATGCCTATTAACATGAATTTCAATTGCACGGGATGGAAAACGCCACTCCTATTCACATCGGTCACATCAGGTGTTCGGTCAGCCACTCGTGACTGCTGTGTTAGATATGAGGATATGAGACCTTTCCCCAAAGTTCTGAGACAAATGCTTCCAAGAGCAGCATAGCCGTTCACTCTTCATGGCCGTTGCTCTAATGTTGGTGGGACAAACTCTGAGTTTGTTCCTTGAGACTGATTACATTTAATGCCTAACCCAGTTCTTTCTGCTGTGATCAGAGACAATTCACCGAAGAGAACACCCTTTTGGATGCATGATACTTTATTTAAACACACATATATACAACGATAAGAGGGGAAATGGTGCTGAGTCCAGCCCGGTGGCTGCATGCATTGGTGGGACAGGTGTCACAGGATGAGATGAGATGTGCATGGAGAACAGGAAGGACCGGGAGAGGGAGCTTCATTTCCCATCACCACATGGAAGGATCTTCAAGCCTGGAAAACACAAGAGTGAGACAAGACATCAGTCCTGAGCTGCACAGTGATCAGAAGCTATTGTGAAGCCTTCAGTTGGCGCTGCAAATAAGAAGCCACAGGGGAACGAACGGCAGCATAATGAAGCCCCAGTTCATTGGCTTTTGCCCCATGGGAACTGGAGTCTCTAAGAGAGTCCGCAGAAGGCTCTGTACGTATCAAAGGAGCTGAGGGACTCCAGCGGATTTCTGAAGATCAAAACTATAGGAATCACATGAAACTATAACAAGAAAGTTAGTGTTGTTCCACTCTGAATATGCTTCCGTTGTTTTCCAGGAAACTTTTTCTATGTAGAGAGATGCCATTTATTAGACTCTAAAGGGCCCCTTTTAATAAGACAGCATTCACAGGCAACTCCAAGGCTATCAACTTTTGTCTCCTCCTAATTGCACATGATTGAGTCTGTCAGTCAGGATGCCATTAACTTTATTCCCTGCACTAACTGTGTTATTTCAATCGACAAAAGAAAGTAGGCAGTGAAGTTCTAAGTAGGCCTGGCTCGTTGTTTCCAAATCCCAAGTATACATAACTTGGCCTAAACTTTTGCTGTGGCAAATATCCCACGCATATCAATGAGACATTAAAAAGATGCTTAATGATCAGCATCGAAAACAATGCTTATGAATTTCCAATTTCCTTGCATTCACTGGTGAGAAGCAGTGAACTTTATTCCAGTTCAGCTGATTGTTTATCTCAGAGAAACCATCTGGCTGGCTGTTTCATAAGAGAGCTGAAAGAGCATTGAGGGAGGGTGGGTGATCCTGCTGTCACCCGTGGGTTCTCCGTGGAGAACTTCCATGTAGTGTGACACACCAGTCACACTCATTGAGCAAGCATGCTAGTGACCTCTTCTGGGGAACACGGTTTCTGACGGTGTGGAGTTTTGTGTATCAGGGGAACTAGCCAGCTACGGGGATGCTTAAGAATGGTGTGTTGAGATCGTGCAGGAGGCAAGGTCAGCAGAGCAGGTTAGGGGTTATGAAAGTGGAGGCAGATTCTGCCCCTTTTAGTAGCATCCCTTTCCTGTCTAGGAGGTACCCGCTTAGCCCACTGGGGAGCCCTTTGATTTGGGCAAACACCTGTGCCAAGACCTGTTCGTACTCCAAGAAAGGCCCCAGACTACAGATAAGCACCTAATGATAATATATTGCCTCACAGTGAGTCTTTGAATAAAATAAGTCACTATATTGAACCAAAATACACCAAAAGGTATCCAGGAGCACTTGACTTATCTCTAGTCTGGGGTAAATCCAGGAAAGACAGAGTCAAACATACAAAGGACACAGGCTCTAAGACATTTGGGTGTGTTATTTAGTGTATAAAAACTAGATTGATCACCCCAAATGTATGATTGGTCATTTCAATTTAGAGCCGTGGGCTTGCTCTATGCTCCCTTACTTCTAATAAGGCAAGATATTCTATAGAGTATGATTTTGAGCTAAAAATCACTCACATTTAGAAAAAAAGCACCAAATAATATTAGTTAAAAACAATATACCCTGCAAGTTGAGGTTAGCCGGTGAATGCACTATTAAAAAGGTTTTTTTCTATATAGTTTTTCATTCCTACTTCTGCCCTAATCCTTCTTTTCTAGATTCTTCCATCCTAATGTTCACGTGGACTCCCAACTTTCCCCAGCTCACCTCTCCTGGCATCTTAATCTCTGTAGCAACCTCTCCACCCCAAGTCTTGTCGTACCTTGTTCTGGGGACATTTTCTGTGCTTTCTCTCATTAGGAGGTCTGAAATCAGTGTCTCAGGGCTAGATCTCTTGCCATATCTGAAACAAGAAAGCATAATCAGAGATTTAGCAAGTAAGCTTAGGAGAGAGGAGGAGAGCAAATCATCAGACTCAGACATTACTTCCAGTTGTCCATCTGCTACTAAGTATTCTCAGAGTGTGAAGCACATGCCATCAGCAACTTTGTAGTAACACAATATGCATGCACGTATATACATACACACACATATGCAAGCTGATGAGGTGGAGACCCAAACAGGAACTAGAGATGCAGCTCTGGAGAATTACCTTCTGACTTCTGCGTGCAGGTATCTGCAGGCATACACCAACACAAATTTTCTCTCTCTCATCCCAAACAATAAACAAATACAATTAAAATGTTATATGTATTTAATTTTCTGAAGTGCTTCATAAATATTTTATTTTTGAGATTATACTATAATTACAACAGTTGCTCCCCATCTGCTGGAGGCACTCATGGCTTCCGTCAGGTATGAAGAAGTCCTACCAGCCCACAGAAATCTTTCTGTGGGTCCTTCTACCCTGCCTATAGTAGGATAGCAAAAGGGCTGGAACCCTTTTCCCAGTCACAAATCTACCAGTGTCATGATAGCTTCTGCCCGGTCATACACCTACAGGATGGACAGGCTTGGAGTTCTTCTTTCTCTAATTAATTCTGGATGATCAGTTTTCTCTGTAATAAGCAAGCTTCTAAAGATGGAGTTTCTAAGGCAAAGATTCTCCAACCTGGCTTCACATTAAACTCCCCTGGGACGCTTTTAAGGACACTTAGAAAGCCCAGATCCCATCTCGATTTAATTGGTGAGAGCGGAGGCCAAGTCATTCTATTTTAAAGTTCTCCATGTGATTGTGACGCAAAGCCAGGATGGAGAAACACTATTCTAGAGATTTACTTCTCAACCTGTGCAGTACTAACACTTGGGAGAAGAGGATTCTTTACTGGGGGGCAGGATAGGGGTGGAGAGCTGGGCTGGGCATCCTGGGATGTTACCAGCATCCCTGTCAGCTCCATACTGGGTACCAGCAGCACTCACTTCTGGTTTTGTCAACCAAACATCTCTCCCAATGTTGCCCCATATCCTAGAGAGGATAACATTCTCCCCACCTGCCCCCAGCCACCAACTGAAAACCACTGTTCTAAGGAACCATATAAGCAAGATGTGATAGATCCATAGACTATATTAAGAAAACCCAGCCTGCAGAAGCATTGAATCAACAGCCTGTCACAATGGGAAAACAGCTACAAACAGGACTGGCTGGCAGGAAGAAGAAAGAGAATAATTACAGATAAAACAGTCACAAATGACATGGTAGATTTCAAAGGCGTGGACTTCTGCCTGGGAGTTTTTGGGGGGAAGTCAACAAATACACAATAGAGCTTCTAGTGGTTTCTAGGCTCATCACCAAGATGACAGAGGAAACTGCCTTAGGGACCAGTTCCCTCCTGATTCTCTTCCCATGACAGGAAAGCCCCTTTCCTCACTTCTCCTAAAGACAGTGGAAATCACATTGAATGTGATAGTGTGATCCCAGCCAATGAAATTCAGTACAAAGTTCCAGTTCCGTAACCCTAAAACAGCTTTTTTAAAATGTCCTTGGTTTTATTATCTGCACAGTGGAGACAGTTAAATCTACTTCAGAGTTTTGAGGAAAAGACTGACTGAGATGACTGGAAAACCACGGAATGGAATCATTCTATACACGGTGGCGGCTGTATAGCAGCAATCTTTACAAGAAAAAAGATTAGTTCTATAGGTTGTATCTAAATAAAATTCCTTTTAAAAACTTGGTATCATTTCAAATGTGTAATTTTTTTCTGAGCTGTATGAAATAAAAAAATTGAAGCCATTGACTTTCTGGGAAGTCTATTGGACTCAAAAACACAATGGATCTTTTGATCCATTTCAAAAGATTATGAGCCAGTATTACTTAAGTGATTCTTCACACATTGGGATTGTTTTTCCCCAGAAGGCTTTCAGATTGACACACACCTTTCTGGTGAAATTAAGAGTAGACAACTGTTTCAGAAGTATAACCCCCTTTTGGATCCTATCTAACCATCCCCTGCATCGTGAGCAGATTCACCTCCCTCTGGTAATTTACCATGCATAACTGAAACACGCTAAGTAAAGAACATTAATTCTTCCGAAGGCTGTGCCCCTACAGTTCTTCAAGGTTCTCAGTAATTAAAATGTGTTGTTAAATGTTTAGAACTAAGGGTCATCGATTTTGCAAACCAATCCCTGTATTGCTTTTAAATTAGCTTGGATTTAATTTGTTTTGCTTGACTTTAATGCTGAGAGAAAAAGCAAGGCTCTTCTCTTTGATTTCTGGGCATTAAAAATAAAGTTCGCCATCTCTCGGGTCCCAGGCGTCGGGGCATAGTAATATGCGAGCTTTGGCTTTGTTTTGTGCCTTCTTAATTAGGAAAAACCCAAGCACCTTCTTTCCAGAACTCGGTTGCTCTAAAGTGGCAAAGTCAGCTTTTTAAGACCATCTAGTAATTCTCAAGTGTGAGGCTGAGGTGGTTCAGAAGAAAGAAACCCAGGGTTCTGTTGTCCCTTCTTCCCCACGAATGGTGCCACTCTGCTTACCCTGGGCAGGTTGAAAGGTCTCAGCAAGCTTTTAGACAACTGGACTGTGTCCTTGGTGTTTTGGGTGATGGTTATTTACTCCAGGTTGGATTCCCTCTTCCCCCTACACCATAGCCTAGCTGGTTCCTTGCTCCTGTCGCTGCCAGAGGTGGGTGGGAGACAGACACACAGCCCAGAGGCACTGAAGCTTGGGCTCGGGACTTGGAGACCAACTGTAGTGACAGGGAGAAAGGATCCAGTTTGTGTTGTGTATTCCCTGCTCACGCTCTCATCTAGAGCTGAATTTATGACTGATCCTGCCCAACCCCGGGACGAAACAAGGGGAAAAAGAAATCATCCCTGTTGTCCAAGGCTCCCAGATGCACAGTGGTTCTGGCTTGGAGCTCTAGGCACCAGTCGGGGGATGCACCCACCTCTGCCTGGTGATCAGATTGATGTAGTGCCGTAGAGCCGAGTAGTATCTGGCCATGTCCTCAGCTGGAGCATCCTCGCCCGGATTGTCGGGCTTGGAGGGGTATCCTTCAGCCAGCACGCCCAAACACACGAGCAGGGACAGAGCGAGGGTCAGTCCACACAGCCCCATTCGCTTGCTACCTAGCATCTGTGGATACAAAAGGCTCAGACTTGGGGATGCCCAAGATGCTCGCTGTGTCCCAGTTCCCGTTACTACTCCAGACCCTCATCTGTTTCCATCCTGTACCCCAGAAAGAAGCCCGGATTTGGCACGCGCCTCTTCCAGAGCTTTAGTGGACCACCCGCCCTGACCGGGCCCCTTTGCTCTGCCCCTATATTCCATGAACTGTCCCTACAAGTCGCCTGGTGAGAGGTAGAGGACGGAGGTCCTCTAGTTAGGACAGAGCTGTCCTCTAGCTTAAAGAATGGCTACTCTTCTCCTCTAGCCCCCGAATCATCCTTGGAGGACGAAACTTTCTTGTCGGTCACTTTTGATCTGTTTGGCTACAGGCGCTGCTGTGACAGGCAGATTCCCCAGGGTGTAGCAACAGGACCCGGAAAGGGGGCTCACAGGGTCAGTTGGAATCCTGGAGGTGACAGGGAACAGGGCTCCTGACACCATGGGACAGTACTCGTGAAACCTCCCTCTGGGCGCACGCAATTTGGACCCCCCAAAAGAAACGCTCCGGCCCTGAGATAGGGACCCCCATGTTATTTTCCATACCCTCAAAAGATAACAGGGACGGAGGTGGGACGCCCAGCCAGGAGAGGCCCGGGGAAGGGCAGGTGGACAGTTGGATCAGAGTTGGCAAGTGGAATTTAGCCGCCAAGAGGGGCTGGGTGTGAAGCTGGCAGAGGCGGCTCAGAGGACCGGCTGCTGGGCAAGTTCAGGGGCGTCTGAGAGACCGCGCTCCTGTCCCAGTGGGTCCTGGCACTCACCGTGGCGGGCGGGCTGGCGTCTCTGCGCGGCGGTTGCTCTGCTGTGGGCGCCTCCGTGAGGGATGAGAGCCACCGGTGGGATGCGGAGAGCGGGTCGCCAGCAGGCTTTTATGGAGCGCCCTTGCCGCGGCGGGAGGGGCCTCGGGGCAGTCACGCCCGGGTGACTCCCACCGCCACTTCCCGCCCCCACCAGCGGGGGAGGAGGCTGGAGCCACAGCCGCTCAAGTGGCTGGCGTCTGTAGCCACCCACACTCCAACTCACAGCGGCCCGCTCCGCGGGGAAAAGGAAGCAGCCAAGGGCGAGGATCCCTTGGAGCCCACTCTTCTCCCCGTCGAGTCCCGCCAGGGACAGACACAGCGGGGACCGTTCTCGGTCGCCTGTCCGGGGAATTGCCAGCCCTCTGAGAGCGGGTCTATAGGGACCAGTATCCTGTACTTGGGGAGTATCTCTGGGGTCCGCGCGACAATTGTGCGCTCTGAGAGGGAGGCAGCTGAACGAGGTTTGAGGTTTTTCCCGCTCCCGGAGCAAGTGGCAGCCTGAGGCCGGAGTACCGTGCTTCAGGGTCTCCAGGGACTTCCTTGTACTTACTGACCCTGTCTCTCCAAAAGGTGGTCCTTCTCCCCCAGCACTCTCCCCAAAGCTGAGAGCCAGACTGGGTTGCTGCCAGACATCCCCCCGAGGCCGCCACTGAAAGCCCGCGGTCCCCGGGGCTGCGGCCGTTCCACAGCTACCACGGAAAGTGGCGGGTTCCAGGGGCATCCCCAGTCCCCGACCCCGCGCCCCTGTCGGCAAGTCTTTGTGAAGTCCTGTATGCTCCGTTAACGCCTGAATGAGTACATGCTTTCGGATTGAAATGAACCAGATTAAAAGACCAACATCAATGTGCTCATCGCGTTAAACCTGTTGATTACGTATGAACGATATTGAAATTATTCTTACAGGATGGGCATTCTACATGATACGCTTCAGTTAGTGCCCCCTGGAAGTTTGCATCTAAGTAAAATGGAACGTTGCTAATGTGGAGTTTATGAGTTATTTTAAAGCTAAAATAAATGATTTAGTTCAAGTGTCATTTCGTGTGTTGTTTAAACATGCTATCATTTACACACAGGGGTGGAGGGAGAGAGAGAGACAGACAGAGAGAGAGGCTGTATGAACACCAACATCCCTCGCTGTTAGACGGCTGCACTGCTGTATGAACACCAACATCCCTCGCTGTTAGACGGCTGCACTTTCCATATTTCGGAAACCTGCACCAGGGCCATAAACACAGGGCTGTCAGGACTGCTCATGTGTTTGATAAAAGAGCAAAACATCTAACTCGGCCCTTCTGATAAGGAGGAAGGCACACGATGCTGCTCAATAAAGTAATCTTATTTTTTGCAGTGAATCAGAGATTCACATCGGTTAAAACCTAGATTTAGCAGGAGTCACTGAATCTGGAAGAAAGTACCCTAAGGGGGCACCTCTTTTGAGCAGAGAACTCTGGGAAACTGATTAACTTACTTTATAACGATGGTGTTTGAGAACAAGAACTTTCCCTTTTAGCGTTTGCATAATAAAGTCCAGGCGGGGTGTGTCCAGTAAGTACACCTCTTTCTGTCCGGTTCTCTTCTCCTCCGAACTGCATCATTTGGCCTTGAGCTCTTAAGGTGCTGTCAATCCCTCACTTCATTCCATCAATTAACCCCTCCCTTCTGCAGTTTCCTGTAACTACCCTCAGCTCATAGAAACAGCCCCTCCCCCACCGCAACAAACAAAACCAACCTCTATTCCAAATAAAGTCTCCTGGCTGCAGGCTCTCTCAAGATTCTTGATTTATTTATGTACATGATTGTTTATATTAATAGTTTTTCTGAAATATCAATAAAATATACTAAAAAGCTTTGAAAGTTGGAAATATTCCCGTGGATGCACAAACGCACCCATGAAGCCATAAAGAACATAGGTATATGACCCCCGAACCTTCGTGAGCGCTCTCTGACAGTCGGTCCTCCCCCCTGCTCCTCCCTGCTGCCCTCCTCTATAGATCTGTTTTCCTGCACACTGAATGGCTTGCATTTCTAGACCTGCACATAAGCCCAGTTCCAAAACAGCTTCTCCTCTCTGCTTTTTCTGTGTTTTATCCAAACCCTTAGGCTGAGACACACCCGAATATCAGTAGCACACACTGTTTACTGTGGGTCCATTTTCATTCCATGACGTACCTCAGCTTTCAAAAACCAACTCTGCTTCTCCTAGATCCCAGGTTGCTTCCAGCTTGTGCTGTGACTAAGTCTGCAAGGGGATTGATTGGGAAGTCACTGGGTTGATGTAAGCGATCATTTCTCCTAGGAAAACAATGCTAAATGACCAAATGATGTGAGCTCTGTCTCACAGTTCACTGCCAGGCTATTTTTTGCGCTCTCTCTCTCTCTCTCTCTCTCTCTCTCTCTCTCTCTCTCTCTCTCTCTCTCTACCAGTTCCTATTGTTGTATTTTTAATTGCTGCATCTCTTCTGTTCCAGTATGTGATCCTTGTCAGGATTATCCAGTAATTCCACACCTTAGACAATGTTAACTTTCATCTATAGAATTTCAGTGTGGATCTCTTTAATACCCATCATAATCATGTCCTATCTTTATTCTAGGCTTTTAACACATTGTTGTTATTATTACTACTATTTTGGTCTTGTGAAATAGGCTCTCACTACATAGTCTAAGCTGTACTTGAACTCCCGAATAAGGGCTTCAGTCTTCTAAATCCTAGGATTGCAGCCTGTCAGACCCAGCTGAATATGCATAGCTAATAACTTCTATCTTCCATGAAATTGTTGTATTTGGGTTGACTTACCCGCACATGGTGACCCGCAATTTCCTGCTTCTCTGTATGCCTCACAATCATTAGAATGCCAGATACTGTGGGTGTTACCTTGTTGTCTGTCAGGTGTGTGTGTGTGTGTGTGTGTGTGTGTGTGTGTGTGTGTTCCTCTCAACTCTGGAGCTTTGTTCTGGAAGAGTGAAAACTTTGCCAATGTTTTTCTGGGTGGCATCCTATACTTCAGTTGTGTTAGGTGGCTTCAAGCTGGCTTCAGTTTAGGGTTAATTTTTTCCACTTTCAGAGTAAAATCTCTCTTGCTTTAACTGATAACTGACAGCTGAGATGGGCAAGATTTCCCCTCTGGCTGTTGGGCTAATCTGCTATGCCCAGTCCCTTGTGAGCTTCAGGCCCTCCTTACCCCATGCCTTTGTGTGGTTCTTTGTTTGATCTGCAGTGGTTTCTTTGAAAGTAGGATTTAATCGATACTCAACTTAGTTTCTCAGAGGGAGGCACTGTAGATCCCCAGACACTCTCCCCTTTCTCAATTCTCACTGCCTGGCTCCCCCATATCCAGCCCCAGCTCTTCTCAAGACAGCCTGGGGACTTTTCCTCTGGTTGGCAACCTGAATGATGCTGATGCCCTTGCCTGTCTCCTCTCGTTTGGTTTCACTATCTGTTAGCAGCTGATGTCTACATTCTCGGAGTCATTTTATTTATTTTTGTTTAAGGTCGCCGTTGTTTTCAGAAGCCTCCAAGCATGACCTCCCCACTATAGTGTCTGCTTCTTCACCCTGGGCTTGGTCACAAAACCACACTACTCCATGTTCAAGCTATTGCAAGTCTGTCACAGCACCCTAAATCATTCCTTTAAAGACTGTCTCACAGCTGTAGCTATCTATTTAAGTGTACACATCTGTGCTATTCCTAAATCATTTCATGTCTTTAACGTTTTTGTAATTGTAAGCTCCATAATACAGAGAAATGCCCTTCTTTTAGTAGGTGTTCATCTAAATAAAACTGGGATCAGTGTGTCACTGTCTGTTCATCGTCTGTCTATCTATCTATCTATCTATCTATCTATCTATCTATCTATCTATCTATCTATCTATCTATCTACCTACCTACCTACCTACCTACCTACCTACCTACCTATCTATCTATCTATCTATCTATCTATCTATCTATCTATCTATCTATCTATCTATCTATCCATCCATCCACCTACCTACCTAATAGCCAAAGTTTGTTAGGATTTCATAGGCCCAACAAACAAGTTCTCAAAGGAACCCTTGGAAGAACCAGAAGTCACACATAGGGATGGGTAAGCAGTCTGACTGATGGGCAATAAACTTCAGGTGGTGGGAGGGACCTATAGCTCTGCTTTCTTCTCCCACCCCCAAGAAACAAACACTGGTCTTTTAATTCACATTCTCACCAGTCCAATACAGCAGTATTATATATTCCCTCACCTCTACAGTCCAGGGAACAAAGACGATAACACAACTTTAAAAGCCACTCAGCTTCTCTTAGACCCCAGATGCTTGTTATCTGCTTGTTCTATGACTAATTTTGCAAGGACATTGATTGATAAGTCATTGTCTAATATGAGCTTTAAATAATCTGGTATGATTGTCTATGCCTGTAATCCCGGAAATACACAGGCTGAGGGAGGAAGATTGCAGTATGAGCTAAAAGATAATATGCTTTTATTTTATCAAATTTAAGTAAAATTTGTGAAAGATTCAGTAAGATAATTTAATACTCTAAATTTTTTAAATCATCTGGGGATCATTTTCTGTTAGCAAAATTATACACAGTTCCTCCAACAAGGCCACATCTCCCAATCCTTCCCAAATAGTCCCACCAACTTAAGGACCAAGTATTGAACATGAGTCTATGGGACCATGTGTTTTTAAACCACTGCACTCAAATATAAATATTTTCTTTAAACTGTTTGCCTCAAAAGAGTTTAAAAGACTAGTCACTACAGAAGGCCAGCAAATGATACAGCAAATACATACATTTTAAGCCTTCGTCAACTGGATTACAGATAGGTACAGCCAAAAGAATTCTTACTTGCAATCAACTTAAACTTCTTACTCACGAGTTTCTTTACCTTTTTTTTCCTTTTTGTTACTTTCAGATTACTTTAAACAATAAAGCATGTTCGTGTAGTTGTCAGTTTTTTCTCTCCCTCTCATGCTCTCTGGGATCATTTCTTTTCAAATGTAAGAATTAATTTAGGCCAAGGTATGCCCCTTGGCCTAGAAACTTCTAGTTTCTTCCTTTCTTTTTTTCTTCGGGCCATTCTGATTTCCTTTGCGCACCATGCTAAACTGGGGAGCAGGGAAACTTCCTGATCCTGCATGTCATTTCCCAGCGCTCTGTACAATGCAGCCAGCTTGCTGACAGCACTTTCTCTTGCTTTGTATTTTTAGCAGTGTCTGGGAATTCATGTCTAAAAGAATTGGGATAATTATGAGGACTATTTGAACCAAAATTACCCCCCAAATTTATCTGAAACATCCAGATAATTATAGGAAAAAAAATATATATTTTTTTAAAAATCTGGAAGTATTCTGAGAATAGCTGCAATTCTCTCCTCCTCTTTGCCTGCACAGGCACAAAAGGATGCCTCTGAAATAGAACAGAATGCAGAACCTCAGACAGGCTCTCTGTTCTTCTGGCCAGTTCCACTTTATTCTAGCTCAAGTCCCATGCTCTTGGTCACGCAACAGCAGACCGTTCACTTTGTTGAGAAAAAGATGACAAATAGTTAATTTTCCCATGTGCGAGGTGGGCTTTCCACAATAGGAAGCTTCAGTTTGCCTGTGTGGGTGGCTGACATGCCACACAGGGTCCTCTGCCACACTCTTGGAGACATTGAAGAGTTTTGTATTCCCCTCTCACGAGGGTGGATAAAGAAAATTCAGTGTCCATGGAGAGGATATGTCATTTCTCTTCTAGTAACTGTTGTGGAATTTGGGGATTTATGACTCTGTAGACCTACTGCAGGAGCTTCAGCCTCCCAGGGGTTGGACACCAGGGGTGGGTAGGTGGCTCTTGGTTTCCAAGTCTTGACTGTGATTAGTTTGCATGTGACTTCTGTCAGGTTATATTTCTTGAAACTCAATTCAAATGCCTACATGCCCATTTCCCATATATTCCTATGCATTAAAAGAGGGTTCAGCCTAAGTTATGTGGGAAAGGTCAGGCAGAGGCTGATCTTTCTGGCCCTAAGGGAGACAGAGAGCATGTGTCATGAAGAAGATAGTCCTGCAGAAGATCCCAGAGTCCTCAGGACCTAAGGGAAAGCAGTCATGCTCACAGCTCCCTGAGGAGTGTGAAGCTCAGGCAGCCCAGGTTAGACCATGCTGCTTTTCTTTCCTTTCAAGGGAGTCCACCCTTCAATAAATCTTTTTTTCCTGAAGCCACCAGAGCAGACTCTGGGTCTGAATCACAGCTCTGGCCAGCAGCAGGGGCATGGAGGAGGGGCTGTTTGCCTGGAATATTTGCCCATAAATTGCTTTTCTTGAGTCGCAGGACAGGTAACACAGACTCTCTGAGGTGTCCCCTCACACACTAGAAGCCCAACCAACAGGGTAAGAAAAATGGACAAGGGCGCTATGGGACACCATTCTCAGAGGTCTAAGGAAGGACACTGAGCTGGTATCTGCAGCTGGTAGAGCCTTAGGGCCTCCAACCTGAGAAGACTGGCCACTACTGGGTCTTACTTCTTGGTGAGAGTGAACAAGCGTCAAGTACGCTTGATGGGAAGGCTGGGATCCCGCTAGCTAGGATCCTAAAGAAGAGTCACAAGTTCACAAAATAAGAAGCTAGAAGACAGACCTGACTACCAGAGTGAGCTCAGCAGCTGATGACTATTGATGGCTTCCAACTCCAGGCGCTGGCCAGGGCTCTGCCCTCTGCTCCTAAGCTGCAAGAGTTCTCCCCAGGAGTTTGATGCTTCCCTCAGATACACGAATATCTTTTATTTTTGTTCATGTCTCTTTGAGCGAACAGAGAAACTCTGTGCAGATGCTTCCAGCATGCTGGTTTGTATGATTCTAACTGATCCATCCTCTGAATTACTCCAGCCAATAAGAACTTCCCCTGAGTCTGGAGAAGCTAGCTCTTGCTGAGAGGGATCATCCAGATAAAAATCAATCATTGCTGTAAAAAGTAATCAGTGGAGGGGGAGACCTGGTGGTGAGGGGGATGCTGTAAGCCTGGCTGTCTGAGTTCAAGGCCTGGAGCTTCATTTTAACTTAATTTAACTTAATTTTAACAGTGACAGAGCAGACCACAAAGTTGTCTCTGATGTCCACACAAAGCATCTTGCATATGCATACCCCAACCCATGCATGGACACAGACACACTTTAAAAAAGAATTTTAAACTTTGTTTCTTTTCTATTACAGCAAGAATGTCAGGGTAGCTGTTGGCCGCCACCACCACCGTCAGTCTCTGGGGTCCAGGTATGGGTTTTGTGTACTTGAGTCTGCATGTATGAAGAAGCCAATCTGCTCAGAACTCGAAACTGCACAGCCAATACTTGGATGCTTACAGCAAAAAGCCACACTGTCCATCCTTGTGTCCTAACTTACATGGGAATTATGAAATACAGCGAAGAGAAGAATTTAAAGTTATGAGTATGAGAGGAAATATGTGGGTGTGAGGGGTGTAGAGATGCTCATGTGTGAACGATCCTAAAGTTTCCCCCAAATGCACGACAATAAACCTGGCAATGCAGAAAAACAGCTTTTTAAAAAAATCAAATTTAATACAAAAAATAGAAAACATGGATAGTTCCATATCCAGTGAAGTAATTGAGCCAATCATTTAAAACGCTTTCCAGCAAAGTTTCCTGTGTCCATATGACTTCGCCAGTGGACGCTTCCTAACAGTCTTCAAGGGAAAAAAAAGTGGATAGAAGAATTCCCAACGTATTTTATGGTGCCAGAAAAAAATTGAGATCAAAATTCAACAAGGAAACTATAAAACAGAAATCCAGATGCAGACGTCATTCATGAAATGTATAGAACGGTATTTGTAAAAACAGTGATACGCGTCCGATGGGGTATCAAATGGTCATGTGGAGTATAAAATGCTCATCACTGTCCAGTGACATTTATTTCAAGACTATGACTGGCTTAGAGTTTGTAAACTTATCAATGTAATTAGACATGTCAACAGAACAAAATTAAAAAGAAAGCCACATAATCCTTTCAGTAAAGATTTTAAAGTATTTTATGAGATTCAAGGTCTATTTGCACTAAAAAAAATTTCTTAGCGTTTTGGAAAACATTTTATTTTTTGTATGTTGTGAGACAAATTCTTCTTGGCAGTAGCTTCAGGAGAAGCCTGGAGCTGAACTGCTCCTAGGATCTTCTCATTTCCTTCTCATTTCCTCACTATACAGATTACACCCCTCTGGTGTTACCAAAAAGAGTTCCTTCCCAAAGGCAGCTACTCAGTGCTGTGGGACAACCTTATCAGACCCTAAGACTGTGAGGAACAGATCTTCCGGGCTTGGATGATCATATGTGGGACGGACTCAGTCTAGCAAGATAGTTGAGTCTTCTACCTTCTAGAGATCTAATTACAGATGTGATCACTCAGTCTGGGTGCTAATGACATGTAATGACATTCCTATTGTGGGAAACACCGTGCACAGGAGGGGGCACTTAGTAGGAGCTTAGGGCTTCCCAGACTGTTTCTTTGTCAAGTGAAAGCAATGGTTAGATCCCTAGGAATAAACATTGTCTTAAAACAATATTGACCATGGAACATACAATGCGGCTAGCTCTGGTGCAATGCTTGCTGCAGACATATCTCTTTGTCTTGCAAACACTTCAGTCACCTGTGAATGGCACAGTGGGCAGTACACATAGGATTAATAACTAATTGGGGCCCACTGTTCATAAAGCATTGCACTTGAACTTATCTGCTTCTAACAATAGCATTGGGTAGATGTTATTATCCTCATTTTACTGAAAAGGTTGCAGAAACCCAGAGCGACTCTAGGAGTTATCCAAATTCATATAACAAGGGAGGGGCAGGAACTCAAAGCAGGAGCCCAAAGCTGAAGTGGCTGCTCAGACCCACTGGCTGTGATTCAAGGGCAGGACTGAGCACACCCACCTAGACAGCAAAGACAAAGTATCAGAGTAAACACGGCAAGCATGCCCAATGTCCAAACATGTCATAAAGAAAATGGATGTAAGGAGGGATAGCCAGAGAGGGAGTAAGAAACGGAGGGGGAGGGGAAGGAGCAGGAGGGTGAAGGAAAAGAGAAGGGGAGGAAAGGGAGAGGCAGAAAGAAGTGTGTGTTTCTGAGACAGTCACCAGGGGTGTGAGATTTAAGCTCCAGATTTGGCTAGTTGGGCCAAACCATGCCATTCAAATCACAGGAAGGGAAAAGTGCCCATTTCAAGCACCAATAGCAACCTGGTTGGGATGAGGCTTCATTGGAGGAAATGATGGGAATTTAGCTGGAAAAAGAGACATCTTTCTTTGTTGTTAGAAAGACATCAAGTTTGGGGCTGGGGTGCAGCTCAGTGGCAGAAGGCAGGCTTAAGGTTGCTAAGCCAGGAGTTCTACCTTCACCTTCGCTAACCTAGAAGGGGGAGGCAGGTATTAAACCACCGAGTAATGTTTCAGAAAGATGAAGCAGACATGTACATGAGGAAGTATTGGAGAGGAAGGAGATCAGATTCCCTGAGCCATGGTAGCCATTCAGTTGGTGCAGTGGCATAGACACAAGGCTTGGATGATGAGATGCGATGGCACATCTTGGTTAGCAACCTGACGGAGAGATGTGGCGGTAAGGACAACTTCTCATGAAGTTCAGCTTCCACCCCAGTTATATGGAACAGAGAAAGAGAGCTTAAAGTGGAAAGTTCAAGAAATCAAAATGCAAAACCTGGGATGACGCGACTCGATAGTGAGTTACTGGGGAGACTGAGTCAGGAAAAGATTCACTCGCTTGCCCAGAAAGCAATCTCAGCCTTGCAGCTACTCTCCCTGGCACCAAGTGTCCTCCTCACCTGCCATCTTCTTAATACCACTCACATTATACCATGTGGAGCCAAAGAATCATCTAGCTAAGCTTCCATCAAATTCTTCACCTACCGAGTTATAAGGGGCTAGAGAGGAGGCTCAGATGTTAAGTGCACTTGTTCCACCAGAGGACATGGGTTCAATTCCCAGTACCCACATGGTGACTCCAATTCTGGGAGGCCTGAGACCTCTTTTGTTCTTTGTGGGCATCAGACATGCATGAGACACACAGACATATATGCCGACCAAACACCCATATGATAAAATTGTGGGTCTTTATTTTAAGTCACTAAATTTTGGGTGTGTTTTTATTCAATTGTAGATAACTAGAGTATTTCCCATCACCACATTTTGGTTTTAGTATAACATTTATTTGTTAGACATAGTTCTTCAGTTTTATCCCACACTGGGGCATTATGGCATGAGAGCAAGCACTCAGGTCTGCTAACAGTTGTATCTTCAGCACTTATATACTACTAGGTGCTCCATGAGCACTGTCAGACAAAGGGGCTGCTGTATATGTGTTCTGAATATCTGCTCCCTAAGGATAACAGGAGTAAAATGGACAAGCAGTTCACACATAAAGAGGGGGGCAAAGGGAGAGACAGAGAACTGGGAACTGAGTAAATTCTTCACACTACTATCATCCAAGTTCCTCAGAGTTGCTAAGAGGCAGATCCCAAGTATGAATGCAGACAGTGTGTTTTCCTATCAGTGCCCATAAACACTATACTATTTTATAAAGGAAAAGGGAAAGGGGAAATAGCTAATAAAATTTCCAAGTCCTCAAACCACAGAAGCACAATGAAGAAGGAAGGGAGAGAGATGGCAAGGAGAAAGGAAGGTCCTGGGAAGAGCAGATCTACATCTTAAGTAGCTTTTCCTCACCTCTGTCCCTGGGAGCACTAACAAAGGAAGACATTCACTCGGCTGATATCTGGGTATTATGTAGTAAAGGAGAATGACCTGACTTGATTTGGAGCAGGATACAGAGTTGCCAGGGAGTAAACCATCTTGGAGAGAGAATACAGTACTCTTGATATATTTTTACAGAAGATTAAAAATTGGAGTCTGATAGCAAGAATGAAAAAAAAGTCCATTAGAAGAGCACAAACACAGGCACACACACACACACACACGCACACACACACACACACGAGTTTCCAAATTAACTTGGGAAGAAGTAACAAAGAGAATTAAAGAGAAAGTTAAAATAAAATTACATATTATCTAGAAAGAACTGAGCTATATACTATGTAGAAAGAACTGAAATGGAGATGGTTCATTAGAAAGGCTAAGACAGCTGATAAATTTCTAATTAAAGAAAAATTCAGGCCTATGATTTTTAAAACGGGAAGCTAAGATAAATGTAACCAATTATAGGAAGTTATACTTAGAAAGAAAGGAAAGAAAAGCAAGTGTGGAGGGTTACACCTATAACCCTGGCACTCAGGAACCTAGGCAGGAAGAACTCAAGTTCAAGACCTATGTGAACTACGTAACAATGAAAGATCCCCAGTGCTGGAGAGACTCTCACTCAAGTCTCGGGATAACACGACCCCCCAGTAACTCACCGTCCTTGCTGCAATCACATGAGGCTTTAAACAAGACGAGACGGGAACCAGTGCACTGGGGCCGAGACTCACAACCCACGCAGGGGAAGAGTTCGACCCCGAGTGACCGGGAGAACTGATTTTTAAGGGAAGAAATCACAGCCCAGTGATCCAGAATTGGCAGGGAGTGTGTCACAGAAAATTCTGAAAATACCAGTGAAGATTACAAGGGGGCAACCCCCTGCCTTTCAGGACCACTCCCAAGGTCATAATCAGCTAGTTCCTAAAACACATCACAATGACAATCACAAGGGGGAAACTCCCTGTTTCAAGATTATTCTCAAGATTACAACCTAACTTTATCTTCAGCTAGTACCTGAGCCACAGTCACTAAACTGGCTAATGCTAGATTTCTGATTCTTCTCTTTCTGGTTAGATTTTTGGCTATTTTCTTCCTGCTGGGGAGGTCTGGATTTATCTAGGTCTTTCAACAAGACCTGGTCTCAAAAGCAAGACAGATAAACAAAATAGAAAACACAATTACAGAAGAGAAAACAAAGTTTATTTTTCAAAAAGACTATAAAAGGATCTGTCAAACCTGGCTAAAGATGAGCTGAAAGATTAGAGAATGTGAGGAAATAGGAACCTGGCTGAACCACAAGTCCTGGAGATATTAAATAATTAAAAAAAAAGAATGTATGTAGCCCATAGTCATAACTGTAAAACCTTGGGAAATGTGACATTTATTAGCTAAAACCTACTAAAATGACTTTGGAGAAAAAAAAAAACAACACAAAGCACAAACAAAGACTGGAACAAGATTAACAGTCCTTTAGTTGAGAAGGAGCCAGACTCCCTGATGGCTTTTACGCAGGTGCTTTACCTCATATTCAAAGGACGAATCATTTCAATGTGAGCTTTAAATCATGCTGGACCACAGGAAAGGAAGCTAGCATGATCTTCATATTCATATATGACATAGCGGGCAGAGGACATTGCTCAGTGGGTAAAGTGCCTGTTGTACAAGCAGGAGCATTTGGCTTCAGCTTCCCCAAACCCATGGAAAAGCCAGATTCTGTGGCATGGATCTGCAACCCTAGCTTTCTCTTTCAGAAGATGGGAGCTAATACAGAGACCCACAACTGGACAATGTGCAGAGAGTGAGAGACTTCGGAACAGTCAGTCATACGTGATTTGTCTTCATCAAACCTCTCCCCTTGGAGATCAGGGAGCTACGTGGAAGAGGAGGCAGAAAGATGGGAGACTCCAAGGAAACCATGTGTTTCAGACACAACAGGACCAATGTACACGTGAACTCACAGAGACCGTGGGAGGATGCACAGGGGTTGCACAGGTTCAAGCCAGACGGGGTCCCAGTGATGAGAGGGAAGAGTGGACAGAAACCCCATCCGTAACCAAGGAGCTATCTCCCGTTGGCATTCGCTTGCAAAGGAAAAATTAGTTCTCTCTGATGGACTATCACTGTGAATATTAACCACACTTAAGGAAGGCCCCATTCCAGAAGTAGATGGTCAACTCAAAACTAACTTAATGACATTTTAGTAAACTTTTGCCTCATATTACTTTGTTTGGACATTTTGTTTTGTTTTGCTGGTCCTTGGCTTGTATAATATGTGTTTTTATGAATCTTCCTTGTGTGGTTGTGTCTCTTGTGCTTTCTCTTTGTTTTTGTTTTCAAATCCTGGTTTATTTTCTTTTTGTTTTCTACAGAGAGAAAGATGGCATGCAGTTGAGCAGGTGAGTGGAGAGATGAGGAGTACCTCAGTAGAGCTAGGGGAGGGAAATCATGATCAGAATATCTTGTCTGAAAAAATATTTTCTAAAAAAAGCCATATATTAAAAAAATAAATGAAAATCCCCTCTACATCCATCATCAGCCGTTCTTCTCTGTAAAGAGCTACCCTTTTGTAACTGGGACTATTGGGAAAGGTAGGACAAACACTTAATTCTGTCTGCTTAATAACTAGTTTTCAAAGGAAAGAGTAAGTTTAATAAAAAAAATATTAAAGAGTGTCTTATTGGCAACCTTAAATTTTTTTCCACTTCTTTTTCCTTTTTTAAATTTGACTTTCTCTTTGGGGGCATCCATCTTCCACCCATCTGTCTGTCTATCCACCTGCCTATCATCTATTGATTGATCTCTAAAGAAACAGCCCTAGATACCCCTAGCTAGGTTCCATGCTATTAGTTCTCCAGCTATCTCATACCCCACCTCTAAGCTGTGTTCCCTTCCTATCCGACATAAACAATCTCATAAAGCATCCACTCCAGGCAGTTACCACGCAGCCCACAAAATTCCAACTGTCTCCTCTAGGCTATCATGAATGACTGCTGTTTCCTTACCAATTCCAGCTTGATCCTCACTCTGCTCTGCCTCCCTGTAGGTAAGCTTTATTGAAATGATCCATCACAGACTTGCTCTGCTTTCTAATGAGACCCAGTCTAGAGTAAACCTCTGCCTCCTTAGAGCCTTTCAAACTCCCCAGTGAAGCCAAGTACAGGTTCCTCTGATTCCCCTCCCTTATTCCCCTGCTGCCCTGCCCCTGTTCCAAATCCCCATGGTGGTAGCGAGCAAGAAAAAGAAATCCAGGTTGTTCAATTATAGACATATAATAAACTTGCTGGTTTTTGTAAGAAAGAATTGAAAATCAAGTTTGAGGATTTATGCAATTACTATACATATCAATATAATAATTGATGATACATTTAAATATGCATCTTCACCTTCTCTATGAGATATGTATATTTGCTTGCCTCTATACTCACAGACACATATATTTATACGTGTACCAATTTCATATAGTTCCCATGTTTGATCGATGCTTACGTTCTCCACCATTTGTTCTGAAAGTGCTCTGGGACGTTGGCACACAAACATTTCCGAGACTGGTTTAATATATTCCTTGACTCGTGTAACACCCGATTCTGTGTTACACCCTCGGTACAGTTCGCGCGCCACTGTACCGTACGCGAGTCGGGCGAGGGCCTGGAGATAGAAAGAACACACAAAGAGACCTGGGTCATTCGAAAGGAGATCAGCCGAATGCCGTTTATTCAGACTTGGGGAAGTCCTTAAGTATCTAACTGCTGCACATGGACCTCCGCCCAGGAAGGTGGAAAATTACCATACCAACAATGGAGTCAATGCCCTACAGCTAATCACCAGGCGGGGCAGGGAGAACACAGGAACAAACAGGATGCTTAGTTAGCTGACCAGAAACTGTCCTCGAGATGCACCCAGGAACAAGGGCAGACCCGGGTAATAAAAATCCTGGATCCTGAATAAAAATTTCAAGAGATGTGACAAGTTAGACCCTTCCATAGCTTACTGGCTGGAGATGATTGTCTAGAATGTTTTAGGAATCTAATGTTAGCATGGTTACTAATATTTAAGGAATTCATATGCATTGACCCAGTCATTCCGTTACTGGGACTCTAACAAAGAAATCAGGAGACTGTGGCATAGCCTCACATGGTGTTTATTGCAGCATTGATGGTGTTGGCTTGAGAGTGGAAACCAAAGGGAAGCAGGACCCAGACAGACAACAGCCAGAGGGGAGAGGAGAGCATCATTGTTAGAGAAATGAATGACAACTGAAGCTTCCACATGGCCATGAAATACCGAGAAGTAAAAGCACGAAGCAGGGTGGGGCACACAGCGTGGCCTAACGTGGAAATAAACTCTCCAGATATTTGTATTTAAATTTGCCATGAAGAAAGAATTTTGACATGCTATTAACTAAAGGGAAAGAAGATTAATGAAACCTTTTTGATTTCCTTCAGTATGTAGGAGTGTGTATGGAGAGAGACACACATGGGGGCGGTGTATAGAAATATATATACATCTATATTTTTTATTAAAAATAAAGGAAACATAAAAAAATAACAACCAAAAACCCAAATTTGAATTAAAAGGTTTTTTTCTTTTTAAATAGATAATCAGTAAAACGAAATATAGATATTTTAGGGAGAGAATTAACCAGGGCTTTCCTGGGCAGCTTCTGAACCACAGCCTGGGACTAGGGCAACCCAGCCTCCCACTGTCAGGCATTGCATGGGCCACTGATTTTCTCCTGGGACCTGAGGAGGTGCTCTGTCTGGGTTCCTCTTTCTTCTTAGGCGTGTCGCAAAGGGGTAAATGGTAGGAAAACAAATAAAACCAGAAAGCATTTTTTCAAAAAGTTTTCAGGTCGTTAGATGCTGGGATAGAAAGTTCACATCAGAGCGTCGGTGACGCCCTACAACCTGTTTGCAATTGTAATTTACCACAAAACCTACCTGGAGGGACTTAAGTGGGTGCAGAAAGACAAGGCCAGAAAGAACCTGGAGCGGCTGCATGTGGGGGATTTGAAAGTAAATTAACAAAGCTTTACAAAGCTATGGGCACTAAAGCCAAATGGAAGAGAAAGCTGAAATGAGAAAAAGTCCATCCCTGCCTTGCAGCGCCCGAAGTAATTTCCGGGTGAGTGGGTTTGCATCCTGGCTCCGCTAATGCGATAGTTCTATGTATGAGTAATTTTTGAGTTCCACTCAGCAATTCTAGCTCTGCTGATAAAGCCTTCCTGTGGGACAAAACAGTCTGTTTATGCTTATCAAAAATACATTTCTGTATGAGAGTAATTTGTGACAAACAAAAAATATTCTTCTTAAACCCATGGTAACAAACTCGAGTTCTGCTCATGGCCACGGGAGCAATCGCCTATTACGTGACTTCAATATAATTTTCCACAAGCACAATAGCTCCCAGCCATTTGTTGTTGTTTTTAAGGTCTGAGCATTATCTAGAAAGTACACTTTGCGGCAAGCCTAATGATATAGGAACAAGAACGCTAATAATTTTCCTATTTCCCTGAACCTATTTCTCGTTTATCTTTCTGGGATCTCAGTGGCACTGGGAGGAAAGAAACGGTCCTAAGTCATACAATCTCAGGACTTGGCTTTTAGGCCGGGTGTTTGGGGAGCCCAGTTACCACCAGCTCCTGCTGGGCGAGTTGCGGGATGATCCCTGTTGATGTTGACCCTGAAAAGTTTAAAGTTTCATTTGAGGGCACAAGGATTGTAATATCAGTGACCTTGGGGCCTTTCCCAATCAAATCTAATTTTTCAACTTAAAGACTATCCTTAGCCAAATGAGTTTTATCTTCCAACAAACGAAAAAAAAAAAAAGGAAGAATGGGGTGTGTGTGGATTTTTTTCTGGTGTCCACAGACTCCTGGCTCCCGCCACCACCAACTCTTTTTTTTCTTTATGAAGGGTGAGTGTGCTCATGTTCACACTTCTGCTCCATCCAAGTCTCTCCTGCCTCCCAGTAACTGATTGGGAATCTCTTTGGGGCATTAAAAATCCATGGGCAACACTGCTAAGTATCCCATAGCCCAAGAGACTACCATTCCAGGAATAAATATTTCTTCTTTTCTATTTTAAGTGACATTTATTATTATAAGCACAATCCTTTTTTAAAAAAATAAAAACAGATTAGTGCAATGCCAAGCAATTAGTGGACAATATTTGCTAGGTACAAATTTCTCAACCCTGAATGTGCCTCACAGTTACAGGCTTGGGCTGCCTGTAGCTGTTCAGACAGAAAAGGACAAAGGGATCACGGTGTCCCTGGGCAATGCATCAGCACCTGAATTGCCCTCCTATTGGACAGACTCATTCTGTAAGGAAACTCTTCCAGCCAAGGCAACTGAAAGACTCCTTTATGTCTCTCCTTTCGATTGAGAGCATTGACAAAAACTTATCTGAGTGTCTAGCAAGCAAGCTGGGCCCAATAATGACGCTCACCTCTAGGACTGGATAAAAATATACTGCAGACATATAAGAAGAAACAGAACATGCATTCATTCTACTTCTACAGGCCATGGCTAAACGCTAAAATGTTTTTGCTGATGGAACCTTGTAACTATTCAAATCCATGCTTGCAAGCAATAAGACCCTGAGACAATTTGGAGCCCAAATCACATCATTTTAACTGACACTATTTATTCAGAATGTGTTGCAACAGAATCTAATATTTTTATTTAAATCAAAACGAAAATAGTTGATGTTCAAAATTTTGAGCTCAAAATTTCAACATGCCCAGGGAATTGAACAAACTCTCTGAGTCCTGATTACTAACTCTGGACAAGGTTTATACCTATAAGCTTCCCCCAGGCACCGGCTGAATTATCCTTTTAACATCATTTCCAATAAACAGCCTCTTGTCCCCAGATGGTAAGAGAGATGTGTCTAGTGCGTCTCATCTTTCTGGCTTTGAAATGTGAAGCCTTTTAATTTTCTCTCTTTTAAAGGTCTTTTATTTCTTCATTTTAAAGAAATAATTATAATAAAAAATTTTAAATATTACAAAAGTATTATAACATTCTTATTATCCATATATTGATAATTTCCCAAGTTTCCCTTTCCTTTGATAGACAGATAAATAAATAATTTGCATATATATTCACATACTTGTCGTATTGTGTGTTGCTTAATGATGGGAATACAGGAATAAATAGGTCATCAGACATTTTCTGTTAATGTGTGAACATAGTGTGCGCTTAGACAGTAAGATGTTTACAAAGTCCCTAAACTCTATAATCTCATGGACCACAGTTTTGTGTTTGTCATTGACCTTTTGTGTACATCTATTTGTGGTGCACATGTTAAACTATAAATATTAAACTGAATGTGTAATTGTGAATACATACATGGACATGTCCAAATGTATATTATGTAGTTGCAAGCATGCTTCCTATTTATTCCTAATCCATACATTCTTTACCTAAAACAAAGCTATTCTTTTGCAGAATCCCAGTGCAAGTGATCACCATCATGGGATTATCATGACACACCATGCTTCAACCGACAATTCACTTAAATTTGGCCATTTTTCCCACTCTTTATAGCAAATGGCAAGTGGGGAGTCTGGTCTAGGATTAGGTACTGTGCAATGGGCCTTTAGAAACTGCTGTTGCTCAAAAGTACAGAGCTAGAAGCCGGGTGAGAGCTTGGCAAATCATCTTCATTTTGTACTTATCTTCTCACCATAAGAAGTCATTGTCCTTCACCTTTCCTCTTGCATCACTTTGGATTCCAGAACTGTAAAATTTCACAGGACGCAGGGAGCATCCCAGCCAAGAGGAGGATGGTTACCCGAGTGTGAAGCTGGAACCAGAACCTTCCTTTGAGAACCGACTAACCCCACAAGCCATAGGACATCTTTCCACTCTGCAGGATCAAAGCTGAGCCAGCAACTGAGGAGACACCTAGATCAAGATGCTTCATCTCTAATCTCATCTCTTGTCTCCTGGTCCAAATGTCCCTCTAGCAAAATTTAAAGCTTGCATCAGTAGCCTGAAGACTGAGTTAGGGTCACTAAATCTCTTTATTTGTTCCTCTTCCGGATGTGGCCACAAGGGATATATTTACTCTCTGCTTTTCACCACTGTGTGTCTTTTGTTGGCAAATTGAGGACCAGTGGTAGAGCGTGGCTTTGAGGAATTCCTAGAGCCCAGCTTCTACCCTAAAAACCCTGGTTTTTACAAATGCTTTGCATCCTGCTTCTTTAGACTTCTTCATTCCTTCACAAACTCAATGTTTTGGCCTAGTATAGGGTAATTACTCTGTAGAATGCTTTAACTTGAGTTCCTCATGTTTTCTCAAGATTGTGCTAGGTCAGTATCAACAGCGTGACGTCATTGAGATGAGCCTCCCCCTCATTATCAAAGTAATTATGCAAGTGAAAAAAATGAGAGTAAAGGAGGAGAAATATCAGAATTCTTAAAATTGAACTACTATCTGTGAGGACGGTCACAGAGGAGTCAGAAGGAATGAAGGTGGGGACATGAAGGTCTGTTGACTTGCTAAGGGAAGGCAATATTCTGACAGTGAAGTAGGACTGTGTCTATAGACTCTCCTTCTTTCTTTAGTTTCTTTTAATTATTTTCTGGTATTGGTCAAAAGAATGGAATCTGAGGGGGGACAGGGGAGGTGACACAGCTGACAACGTGACTGTTACACAAGCGTGAAAAGCTGAGTTCAGATCTTCAGTACCCACGTATAAAACAAAAGTGGAGGTGTGTGTGTGGAACCCCAGAGGGAGGTTGAAACAAGCGAGGATGCACCAGTCGGCGACCTCTATTGGCGAGCTTCGGGTTCAGTGAGAGACCTTGTCCCAAAAGATGTGGACCTCTGGCTTCCACACACACATGCATTTGCACATGTACATACATGTGTGAAAAGGGTAGGACCGACGTTGCATTTCTGGCTCAAGTAGAGATTTCTGCACAGCAGAGGCTTTCTGGCAATAGAACAAAGGCATAGATTTGTTCTCTCCCATAGTAGTTAATCCAAATAAGCCTGTCAACCACCTGAACAGGAAAAGCCCCTCAGCACAATGGTCCGCCCTCACCCCATGAGGGTCTCTCCCTTCACAGTGGTCCCTGCCCTATTTTTGTACGTAACCAATGTTATTGTCTACCCAGTGCTCTCTGGGTCTCGTCTGAATTCTTTCCACAGAGATCACAAAAACGGGATGGTGAAGGAGGACCATAGGGAGGTTTCAGGGGTGGTGAAGGGGGACCATAGGGAGGTCTCAGAAACTACTAGACTTGGGTTACACACTGTTTATGGGAACACAGTGAAGGAGGGTGCTGCATCCTTCTCAGGCATTGGAGCAGGGGGAACATGCCATGGTTTGTCCATTTCTGGGCACCTTAACAACTGGTTGCTTTCGTTGGTCTGCCGGATCTCCCCACAGAGTAGCTGATGCCTTTGAACGGCTCCAGAATTACTAAGTAACTCATTAATAACTTCCGTTGAGACTGAGGTACCCAGTGCCTTGGCGTACTTCTATTCTTAACATCCCGTGATAGCTCTTTCCCATCTCTAGTTCTTACAGTACCTTTTCAAGTTCAGCTGATAATAGCCCTCCTTTCTGTAAAATATTTTGTAATTGTTTGGGCAGTTCTAGAAAGATGTGTTTTTATTGTGATCACTCTGTCCATCAATGCATTTTAAGAATTTGAGAACTTTTCAGCTCTCCGTTTCTTCTATGTGAAGACTTCCGGCAGACAGTTCTAATCCCTGTACTGACGGTGACCCCATGGGAACACACGTTCAGTAAGTCTCAGCGTAGGCTTCTGGGGAAGAGTGGAGATGAGGAAGTCAGAGCAGAACACACACTAATGCTGTGGTTATTTAAACTCACACCAGAAGGCAGATCTAACTATCCTGGTATATTAAAGACGCACTTCTATGTAGAGAAACACATTTCCTCCCGCAAGAAGATGGCTCTCAATTTGAAATTAAATGACGACTTTTTACCCTCTGCCCCCTTTAAGTCACCCCAGTGAAGCACTCTTTGTTTTACAAATTCTTACTTCATAAAGCCTTCGGGTTTATTCGGAATGATCTCTCCATGTCTTGTCTTGTCCCCTCCCTGCTTTTAACTTGGGTAATGTAAAATTCTTTCATGAGTGAAGAGCAGAAAGGAGCTGGAGAAGATGGATCTCCTGCTGGGCAGAAAATATGAAATTGCTCACCCAGACCAGAAAGAGATTAGCTTAGCTCTCACAAGTCACCTAAAGCCTGTCTGTTGCTGTGGGGCTCCCAGTAGGCAACAGGGAGACAGCAGCACCTCACCAGGCTGTCAACTTCAGCAGTAGCTTCTTAATACCGTGGAACATTCCTGTGTAATTCCTCTCTATCCATCTTCAGTCCCTCCTCTCTGTTTGTGAGTGTGTACATGTGGGGTGTGTGTGTGATGGTGGGGGTGGCACTAGCCTCAGGCCTGACTGTACCCTGACAAGCCTGCTCCTTGGAGAATACTTGAATGTCTCTGCTCTAAAGCATGGAATGACATTTGGGACCTTGTAAAAGCTGTTCTGTTGATTCTGATGGGAAACCGTGGCTGGAAATCTGCACTCTTGAGTTTTATTCCCCCTGAAGAGCAAAGAAATAAAATTCTGGTCTAATTGTGAAAATTTCTATGACTCACTATTCTTTCAAATATGCTTATTAGCATATTTCAATATATTATTAGTAAGCAAGCGAAATATTTCTAAGCTGTTTTGTACTCCAGGAATTGTTTAAAATGTCAGTGACAGATGAGTTAAAAATATGGTTCTTGGCTTGTTTCACTTGAGCGATGAATTAATTAGAAATATGTTATTTCTGTCACTCAGATCTCAAGGCCTGGGTCACATCACTTCTTCTCAGATGCTTTCTGACCAGGGCAGCAGCTAACCGAGACGGCCCCAGAACAGTTCTGGCGGAATGATTTACTGGGTGCTACCTAGCGCCGAATCCCGCAGGCATAACTTCTTTTTTTTTTTTTTTTTTTTTTTTTTTTTTTTTTTTTTTAATTTATTTTTTTATTCTTTTTTAATTAAAATTTCCACCTGCTCCCCGTTTCCCATTTCCCTCCCCTCCTCCCAAATATTGCCCCCTCCCCCCACTCCCCTCCCCCTATCCCCACTCCTCTTCTCCTCCCCCCACACCATTCCCCCTCCCTCTCGATACTGAAGAGCAGTCCAAATTCTCTGCCCTGCGGGAAGACGAAGGTCTTCTATCTACGTCCAGGAAGGTGAGCTTCTAAACAGGCTAAGCTCCCACAAAGCCAGTTCATGTATTAGGATTGAAACCTAGTGCCATTGTCCTTGGCTTCTCATCAGTCTTCATTGACCGCCATGCTCAGAGAGTCCGGAATCAACCCATGCTTATTCAGTCCCAGACCAGCTGGCCTTGGTGGGCTCCCAATAAATCAGTTCCACTGTCACAGTGGGTGGGTGCATCCCTCGTGGTCCTGATTTTTTGCTCTTGTTCTCCCTCCTTCTGCTCCTCATTTGGACCTTAAGAGCTCAGACCGTTGCTCCAAATTGAGACTCTGTCTCTACCTCGATCCATCGCCAGATGAAGGTTCTAAGGTGATATGCAAGATATTCATCAGTATAGGATAGGGTCATTTCAGGTTACCTCTCCTTAGTTGCCCAAGGTACCAGCTGGGGACATATTCCTGGACACCTGCGAACCCCTCTAGAGTCAAGTCTCTTGCCAGCCCTAAGATGGCTCCCTTAGATAGGATATATACTTCGCTGCTCCCGTATCCATCCTTCCTATATCCCAACCATCCCAATCCCCCGAGCTCCTCCCATCCTCCCCTTCTCATATTTCTCATCCCATTTCCCCTTTGCCCCACAGGCATAACTTCTAAGAATTTATTTTAAACAGAAGCATCACCTTTGAAACAGTTGGCAGAGAGCCAGAATTAGAAACCCCATCTGGAAGGCTCTGAAATCACCACCACGTCTTCAAGAAAGATATTACAGGGGTGTCTTTCCTTAGACTGTTGGTTCAACATTTGTCTCAGGATTCCCTTTGGCAGGCAGTATTGGTTTGGAGGGAAGTATGGATATAGGGCCTCCTGAAAAGAATTAGTTATGTTCCTAGTGAGATAGTTCTCTCTAGGAAATCCCCTGCAGAACATCTTTTGGTGCCCAGACATCTAGGCACTGGTGCATACATAAATGATTGTAAGGATACTAGAAGGTTCCCCCAAACACCCTGTTCTTGCTCCTGGGTGCCTCAGTTCCCTCAAAGGAGAAAGAGTCTGTGACTCTGTGTTAGAACGAAGGCTTAAAACACAGGGCTGGAGACAAAGTCAGGTGTGATATAAGAGAAGTTACTGGGAGCAGATACAGAGGCAAGCACAAGAAAGACGGAGGACAAGCAAGCATCTGAAGGAGGGTGAAAAGCGATGCTGCAGCAGGAGTCGGGGGCAGATGGTCCAAGGACATGGCCCAAGATGAATAGACCGTTCATAGCAAGAGGCGGGGAGCTGAGGTGGCAGACATGCCCCTTAAAGGGATTTATTGAAGACTTTAATTTTTTCTTTTCTCCTTCCTTCCCCTCTTCCCCCATTCCCCCTCTCTTTCCTCCACCATTCTTCCTCTCCCTCCATTCTTTATACTCCCCCATCATTTCTTCCTCTCTCCCTTTCCCTCCTCTTCCTCTTCTTTCCCTGTTCCTTTCTTCTTCCTCTCTCCCACCTCTTTCCCTTCCCCTCCTTTTCCTTTTTTGTGTATATTCTCCTAAGAACTTTGTGTGGCTGTTGTCAAGTCAGGGCACACAGTCATCTAATCACTTCCATGAACTCCCCATGCTATCATATCCATCATTTCTCTCAAGTATAGTGTCTGGAAATCTCTACAAAAGAAACTACCTACGGGAACTATTGAGCCTGTCACAAACCTAATGTCCTTAGACTTGCCATTCAATGGATGTTCCTTTTTCATTGCTGAGTCAATTTCCATGACTGTCAGTTGAGGGTGTGTGGGTGACAGTGTGGAAACTCCCGTCTCTCTGGAGTTGTGGGAGAGGCTGGAAGTGCTCCTGGTGGGTGGGATGGTGGCTGCATGTTTCTGGCAGGTGCCTTTTGTCAAAGCAAAGAATTTCCTTGGCATTGCAATTCGCTACAAGTTTTAATAATGAAGAGATGTTGAAGAAGGCTTTTTCTCCATTATTTAATATTATTATGTGGGTGTTTTTCTTCTTTGGTCAGCTACTTTGTTGGATGATGATGATGCACAAGCTTTGTAGTCTGGTGATAAAATGGACTTGCCATTTTGTTTTGTTTCATTTTTATCATATTTCAATGTTTGATTCTTGTTAACAAACATTCCTGGAGTACTTTGTTGAAGGTATTTGTGGCTGTGTTTGTGGAGGATACTGATCTAAATTTTGTTGCTATCTCTTTCCTGGTTTTAGTATCAATTTGCTATGAATGTAACACTGACGTCCTAAAGTGACGTAGGATGCGTAGCTGTAATGCCATTTCTTCATTAAGTGTTTGATAGAATTCACTCCTGCAGATCACTAGGCCTCAGGGATTTCTTTGCAGGAAGCTTTCAAACTGCAAATTCATTTTGCCACATATGTAGCATGGTTCAGATGATCTGTTTTTATCACAAGTGAGTTCCAGCAGTTTATCACTTGAGAGGAATTATTCCATTAAATATAAGCTGCTGGATTTACATAGAGTTATTTATAGTATTTACTACTCTTCTGTTAATATCTGTGGAACATAATAAATTTCTCTCTTTAATCCACAAGTTATTTTTCCTCCCTTCCTCCTTCCCTCCTTCCTGGGACCTCCCTTCCTCTATTTATTCATTTATTAAGACAGAGTCTTATTGTGTATCTCAGGCTAGCATCAAGCTCACAGAGTGCTGGCCTCCACCTCCCAAGTGCGAATGCTGGCATTAAAGGCATGCACCACTACACCTGACTAATTTGACATTTTCTTCTTTCTTTCTTACAGGTAGAGTTAGTTGAATGACTGGCTTCTGGTCTCACATGAGCATTTCTGGTGAGCGGGGAGTCTCCCCCGGGCCTCCTCTCCTCAGCATCCTTGAGTCACTCCTTCCTGCATCTCTCCAGCCTTTGGGGCTGTGCCATGCAGGAGACGCTGGCTAGGCCCTGCCTCCTGGCTACTCTTTTTAAACATCACTTTTTCAAGAGTAGAAAATATCCCTGTTTCATATTATCTAAGCACATAAAAGCTCCGTTTTGTGAGCTGCGAGATGGAAGTCCGATTCTTCTCTGGGAATTTTTGAAAGTATGTGCTTTAGTTCACTAACTCCTACCATGATGAACTCAGAATTATTGCTCAGATCCTGAGCGATTTGTACTCTTTATGCCTCCACACACAGAGGAGGCATGGTTAACACCTCATTACAGTAGAAAACCGGATCCCACACGAGACCCATATCTTTGACTGGGCTGTCTGTGGGTTCAGCTCAAATGGCACAGGAGAACAAATAACAGATCCCCTGTGGACATTCCAATGGCCCTTTGTTTAATCCTTAATCTAATTGGCTAGACCTAGAAATAACAGGTGGAGTCAGATGAATCGAAGTGACTGATCTTATTGCACCCATTTATTCTCCAGTGTTGAGGCAGGAGTGTCCTCCTAAATCCCCAGGGCCATGCGGTTGCCCTTTAGCCTCCTTCAGCAGTGAGATCATAGTTCCTCATCCCCACCCTCTACCCTACCATATACATTTTATATCAGTATCTGCATTTGATAAGAAGGCAGCATCCCTGCCACTAAGTTATGTGTGTGGTCACAGTCAAGTATTTTTTTATTAATTCATATTTGAATCAACATAATTCCCAGTCACTGAGGAAGATAGATGAAGCCCCAGACTCCATATGTATCAGCTTCTTAGACTCCACAGTTTTGTCCAACGGTGTGCTTGGAGCTTCCAGCCTCTCCATGATAATGAATTTCCCAGACTGTGTCTTGTGAAAGTGGAGAACAAGGAAACACTTAAAAGCTGACTGTGGTAGCTCAGCCTGCCATCCTGGCACTTGGAAGAAAGAAACAGGAAGACCGGGAGTTCAAGGTCGCTGCCCATGACACAGTGAGTTTGAGGTCAGCGTGGGCACCATGAGACCCAATCTTAGATGTTATCATAATGAATAAAAGGAAACAGGATGCAAGGATCAAGATTCCTGCTTCCCTACTGCTCTGTCACGTGACCTTTTGGGTTGTAATGATTAACTTAGCCCTTTGGGGCCTGTGTCAGGTGTTTGATAAGCTGCTGGTCAGGTCCTTTCCGACATGGAGCAGCTTTTAAGAAAATACCGTGTATGTTTTACACCTTTACGTCCAATTGCTAAAGAATCTGGACCCAAACCAGAAGAAATGATTTCAGCCTTGAGGTAATTCTCGGCCCCATTTGGACTTTGCTGGGTGCATTAAATTGAACTCCTGTGAGGCTGCACAGCATCTTCCCCAAGACTATTGGTCACATCTGGGCAGCAGATGTGCAATCTGGTTAACAGAACGTCAGCAAATCGAGAGAGCATCTGGGGCAGTGTCTGGAGCACTGGGGAGAATTCTTACCGATATCGACATGGTGACAGTCCTGTCACGTGGAACACTGTGTTCACTGTCCTGCCTGTGCGTCTTCACTGGACCTGCAGTGGACGAGCAGGAGCATCTCAGACACAGACTCTGCCACCTTCTGGGTCACAATACAGAAAAGCAGGATGTTCAATGAAGCAGATGTGAGGTGGTACAGCAGCTGTCAGCATCAGAACTCTGTGGACTTAGAAGTCAGGAACTTGCCTGTCAGGAGTCATTTTCCAGGGATGATGGCGGGGATCATTTTCCTGGGGATGTTTGCAGAGAGACCCACACCCCAACTATATTGAGAACTGTTTGTTGGCAGAGCCTACCCCACACCCAGCTATCTTGAGAGTTATCTGTTAGCGGAACCTGCCCAGCATTCCAACTATCTAGAGAACTGTTTGTGGTTGGAATCACAAAAGGAACGATTCCGCCTGCATAGAGAACACTAGGTGTGTCGACTCCTGACCTCCTGACCGAGGACTCGTGACCTCGTGACCGACTTGTGACCAAGCGTCGACTCGTGACCATTGCTGCAAGATCCCTTCCTGCCCTTGCCATGACCCTGCCCCCATCCCAACCCAAATTTCTCATCCAAGGGCTATATAAGCCGCAACCATTATGCTAATAAATGGAGGCTTTGACAACAGGTCTTGCTTGGCCTCCTTGCTCTTTCCCGCCCATGTCTTTTCAGATAGTGCCTCTCTGGGATCCTGGAATAACTGACCTGCCAGGCAGGTTACAACCCTAGAATAACTGACCCGCCAGGGCGGTTACACTTGCCTTCCTTGGAGAACCTCGGTGGTTGGTTCCTGCTTCCCGTGCTAGCTGTTCTGAGAGCACCGTGTTCTGTCTTATCTTTGTCATCCAGCAGAATTGCCGAGAGCCAGAGAGTTTGGGTTTTATCTATGGCCTGGGCAATAGAAGCAGGAAAGTTGATGTATACTGGGGTGCACACCTCGGGAGGCATCTGATGGGACAACACTGTGCCAGCTCACCTGCCTGTGTTTCTCTCAGTCCTGCCCTGTCACTGTGGTCTTTTCTGTTACCTAATGATGGAGCAGACCTCAGTGGGTTCCCATCACTCCCTCATCAAACCAAGGGCTGTTCCTGTCTTCCTTCATCCTTCCTCTCTCCTGGCTTCCCTGGCCTTCAGAAAGCCACATGGGAACAAAGAGTGCGTCCATCTCAGTCACTTACTTTCGATCCATAACTTTATATACTCACCCATCACGATCAATAGAAGCACACAGAGAGTCGGGACGGTGTGTCATTTTAGCTGAAGTGTGTGTAGTCATTTCTTGTATATTTCCCTGGGTGTCTTTTTTTAAAGAGCACACCTAAGATCCAGTCTGGTGGTGTTTGGTGTCTTTCAGCCAAAATTTCTTGGCATGAGTTTTGACCTATTTTACAAAACAAGAAAAAAAAAGAGAGAGAGAGAAAAAGAAAAGTTTATCACTCAAGATACATTCATTTTCTCAAATACCTGACCTGACCCCCTGCCTCAGCTTCCCCTGTGCTGGAGTTTACATGCATAATTCAATCATAATCACCCATCTAATAGATGTGCAAACTAGATCATCTGTTTATTAATCAGTGGAATTCTGTGGCTGCTGAAGAGCCTTGTCTGCTAACTTATAAGCTACAATCTCTTTAGGAAGCTTCTTCCTACAAGACAAAAGCTGGAATGCACCCCAGGTTTATCTGGAGAGTCAACATCAGAATAAGCATCAGATGTCCTTGAGACAGAGGCTTCCAAAAGGGGAGGTTTTACCCCCATTGGACATTTGACAATGTCAGAGATATGTATAATTCTCACAATTTAAAAGGGTAGGCTACTGCCTTCTACCTTGGAGAGTACATGGATGCTACCCAACATCCTTCAAGGCACTGCATAGAGGACAGGGATGCTGCCCAACATCCTATAAGGCACTGCGTAGAGGACAGGGATGCTACCCATCATCCTACAAGGCACTGCGTAGAGGACAGGGATGCTACCCATCATCCTACAAGGCACTGCGTAGAGGACAGGGATGCTGCCCAACATCCTACAAGGCACTGTGTAGAGGATAGGGATGCTGTCCATCATCCTACGAGGCACTATGTAGAGGACAGGGATGCTGTTCAGCATCCTACAAGGCACAGCACAGCACCCACAAGAAGAGCAATGTTCTCCCAAATGCCAGTAGTGCTGGGGTTGAGAACTCCTGTCATCGGAGGGAGATCTGAGTCTTGAGCATCTCTTGTCATCTTCTCTACATGTAGGTAAAACAGTCATAGCTGCTCAACAAATCTAGTCATTAATATCCGCAAGGAGCCAACGAGATGGCAACAGCCAGCAATTTTTCCAAAGGATCCATTGTGACAGTTCTCTGGCATGTTTGTTCTTCCTCTGAGTGAGAGGAGATACCGTTTAAGAATGTAATTTCCTTTTAGGTATTCTGAGGGTTAATCTTCATTGTCAACTGGACTGGTTTGGAATCACCTAGGAGACACAACTCCAAGTGAGTCTATGAATTTCTGGAGAAGTTTAACCTCAGAGGGAGACTCACCCTGAACATGGATGCCATCATCCCATAGGCTTGAGTCTCAAGACTCACCCTGAACATGGGCACCATTATTCTACAGGTTGGGATCTTAAGACTCAGGAGGAACAAAGTGAAAGAAAGAGGAATGTGAGCTGAGTACCAGCATCCATCTTTCACTCCTGGCTGTTCGTGCATTTCACTCAGCTGCCTTGACTTTCCTACCATGATGGAGTGTGCTCTCAAGCTGTGAACCCTGATAAGCTCATCATTCTTTAGGCCACTTTTATCAGGCATTTTCTTGTAGCAACAAGAAAAGGGGCTAATACAGGCATTGTATGCATGAGAGAAGAGCGAGCCAGGAGAAAAATATTACTCTTCATCAAGCCACCAAGTGGGAAGCAGGACACACACCCTGGTCTAACTTATTGCAAGAGCTGCCCATGAGAAATGGCTACTGTTTGAACGAGCTCATGGGAGCTTTTGGGGACAGGAAGATCAGCTTCTCTAAGGAGGGTTCCATTGCAAGTCAGAGATTCAAACTTCTGGAAGTTTTAGGACTGCTGAGGGCCATCAGGGCTGTGGAGTCAGAGCTGTAGGCTGGGGAGAGGGAAAAGAGTAGTCAGGAGACCCCACCTGGGATGAGATGTGATGCAGGAGCTCGACATGCCTCTCTCATATCTGCTGTGTGTTATAAATTCATTAGTGTCTATAGTGAGGACTAGCTTCAACTTCCTTTCACTAGCTCTTGGGGTTTTGATCCTGAGCTCACTACTGAATTTGAAAAACTAAACACAGATAATTGTTATGAGAAAAAATAATAATGCAGTTTTGAGGGAGCCAAATAACCCAGGCCTTGTCTTAGTTTGGTCCCACCAAAGCAATGCTGAGATAAAGGTGTCGTTGAGTATTATTCCTGGAAGGTGGGTCCAGGATACCAGAAGGTGAAAAGTGAGACAGGGAGGGAAACAAAGCCAACTGCGGTGAGTCTCTTACTCTGAGCAGCTGGCACCCAGTTCATGAGCTACAGGGATGCCAGGGGATTCTTCCCACAGAGTGGATGGGAGACCTGGGTGTCTCTTCACCGAATCCGGGCTCCTGTGTGAATAGGCTGTGTTTAGGGAACCGTGAATTCCTGCCGTTCAAGCCTAACCATCCTTGAGCAGTACAGGGAGTTTTCATGAGAAGTAGCCACTTTCTTGTTCCTAAGAACACAGCGTGGATCTGAGACTGGAATCAGAATCTCTCCGCAGCTCACGGCCATCTCATAAAGAGCTAGCCTCAGACCCCCTCTGCTCCCAAGGAGCACACCCTTGCTGTGTGAGTCACTAGAGAAAAGGAAGCCAGAGCTGTGAGGCTTTTTAGCTAAGATATTTGTGGTTGGGGTGAAGCCTGACCCTGCTGGCCAGAAGAACCACATGAGAAAGACTTCCTTTTACAAAGCGTTGCCTGCATGCACAGCTGGGCTGCCGTTACAACCAGTGCGAGCCTCCTGATGTGGGTTACCGGAACTGAACTTGGGTCCTCCTCTAGATTATGTGCTCTTGAACTGTGAGCCATCTCTCCAGCACCTCGTCCCCCAAAAGTATACATGGTAATATAATCAGGATCATGCCAGCCTTTAGTCATGATGTATGTTAATAATATATGCACATGTGAAGTTTTATGGCTTTAAAAAAAACTAATTCACACACATTACCTTTTCTCAGCCTTATAGAATTGGCAGCAAGCAAGGCGTAAGTCGCAGTTTCCGGGTGGCATAATGAAAGCTCAGGGCAGTGAGGTGGCTTATTTATTGCAAGTCATAAAACAAAGGTCAGGCATGGAGAAGGCTGCCGTGTTGCAGCCTGCAGAACGAATTCATGCACAACATGTTTTAAACACCAGCATCTGAGTTGCTGGTGGGTGCAGAGCTGTCTTCTCCCATGATCTTCCAAGGACAGTGCCTTTTAAAAGAATAGACTGCCAAATGAGTGTGTCTGACCACAGGCTTATTTAAGTTCTCACCCAACACTGCCCTGTTCTCCCTGAAGGGGAGGAGGACTTCCCTGCAGAGCAGAGTGGCCAAGCTGGACCTTAGTTCTCAGCTTTCACTTTTCCTGATGCTTTCCAGGAGACATATCCTGGAGGGGCAGCTCTTGCACTCCCCCTGGCTGCATCCTTGCATGCATGTCCTGCTATAATGATGGACAGTCCATCTGGCCTAAGGTGGATTTATAGCCTTCTTCCCAGGATCCTGAATCAGTAAACTAAAGGGTATACAACCCGCATCTGTAAGAATGAAGTGAGACACCCATCAGGGTCCTGGAGAGTGGGGTTTCTGAGTTCTGCTGCCTCAACTCTGAAACTGCTCTTCTGAGATCTACATAACTTGTGTCTCTGTTAACTTCCTGGTACCTTAGAAGTCTTTAATTAAAATATTGCTTTTTACTTCAGCTTCCCAGTATCTTTTTCTGTAGCTTGCTACCACAGGAATGCAAGCAGGTACTCTCAAAGAAGCTTCAAGCTCCACCAGAAGAACTACTAGGGATGGGAGCTGGTCGGGGGAGCTTAGAAAGTGTGGGAGAAAGCTTCTGCACTATGGAGGCCAAAGGACATAACGGTACCAAGGGCTGCAATGTTGTGACAGTGTCGTAAAGTCGTAACAGGAGAGATTCAGGGGGGAAGACTTGGGCAGAGTAGATACCATTATAGTCTGCAGAGTGAGTCATGAGGCTGTAGAAGGTTGACTTAGCTAAATGTAGGGGACAAGACCAAATGTCATCTTACAGTGGCTTAAGATTGACCGATTGTCCTGCCTCTTGTTGTCCCTCCAAAATGGCAACTTCTGGACAAGGTGTGCCTGCACCTATTAACAGATACCCTTTGGTTCTTCACTCTCCCTCCAGATGGCCTTGGAAACTTTTCCCCACCCCATTCGCTCAGGGAAGGAATGAACACATAAAAAGCAGAAACTGTCAGCAGCCCTTGGACTTCCCCAGGGAGCAGCAGTAGTAAACACAAGAAACAAACAAACGAAAAATCCCAGTGATGAATAAGGAGTATTCATATTAAGAATTAAGGACCTATTCTTTAAAGCAACAAAAATCTATAGCCACAACCTTGGGTGGTACTTGGTGACAATCCAGGCGGCTTGTGAAAGTCGCTGACTTTAAAGCCCAACGAAAAGCTGCCGACCTATCAATCCGGGCTGAGTGCTTCATCTCCCAAGGTTTCCAGGAAACGTGTTACGGGCCTTAAAATTGGGTCCTAACTACTGGGGAGCTTTCTCGGAAACCCAGCATTCTTTTTCCTGACTTTTGTCCTCATTAACTCTCATTCCCTTCAGCTTGGCACCCCGCTTCTACCTGCCACTGCGCTTCACCCTCGCCACCACTGTGCCTTACCTTTCCCAACCCGAGAGACCTAGGCCTCCAAATGCCACTTGTATCCTCTGGGGAGTAGCAGCCCTTCTCTTCTCTACTTATTTCTGGAGACAGACTTGCACATGGGTGACGCAGGTTCAGAGATTATAGACCTCTGACTGCTGCTGGTGTTTCTTTTCTATTGGGGAAGGCAAGATCAGGGTGTCGGTTTGGTCTCTTCTGTCTCACTACAGGCCTGTCAGATCCTGTGTCCCCTTACAGTAACACCATCTGCTGGCCCTTTCTCTGCTGCTGCTGCTGCTGCTGCTGGTGGTGGTGGTGTGTGTGTGTGTGTGGTCGTAGGGATGGGGAGCAAGTTTCTCCATGCCCTGACATCAGGCTTTCTTCCTTGATTCCTCAGCCTTGGAATGGAGCTGGCATCCCACGGCTGTTGGCAGTTTTGCTTCTTAATTCCCCCCGCCAGACAGCTTCTTAATGAAGACTCTCTCTAGCAGGCCTTTCACAAGTGTTGTCTCTCTTGCTGACCCTGACAGCTACAGATTTCCTACAGAGCTAACTTTTCTCCTTACTCGAGGGGACTCCGTGTCAGCGATAACTTCTACCAGATAATGAAATTCAGGTTTCTAGGCAATTCCTAAGCAGCTCTGCTATTGTAGGGGAGAGTATAGTGTAGTAGGGAATTCAATTGTAAGAACTGGTGACCAGAAACAGAAAGATCTGGCTCAAGAGTTAGAACTTGATAGACATAGGGGTGGGCTGGCTTTAAAGCAAGGTCTTGTGGTCCATATCTGGCTTACAACCTCAAACCCTTGAACCTAGCTTTATTTAGGATGATATCGCTAGTATTAGTACTCTTTGTTTTTTGCATGCCTTCCTCACTAGAGGGCTAAAGCAAACAAATTGCCTTCATCTTGGAGCATTGTACCTAGCAATGTGGTTGAACGTAGGTGTTCAAGACCACCCCACAAAGCCTTTAATGCAGAAGGGAAGATGCCATTTCAATCCTTGAGAGCTACAGCATCCCAACCTCCCCAACAGCAGAGAACTTTGTGTCCCACTGGGGCCTCCGTGCCATGATACCTGGGTAACATCCCAGCTCTGTCCCTTACAAGCTCTGGAACTTGACCTAGGGTGTTTTCCCCTCTCGGACATATAGTATCTGCAGGTAAACTGAGGATAATGATGACACTACCCAGAGATGTTTTGTGGATCCTTGACACCTAACTGTCATTTAGATTATGTGTAAGACACAGGGAGTTCCTGAATAGCTCTCAAGAGAAATAGTATAAGGCTGACCTAGTCAACTAAATACACAAAACTGCTGATAAAATTATATTATAAAAGCACTAAACAAATATTTAAGGGATTTTTAAAGACACCAGGAAAGTGACGAGAATGTAGTGATTCTCAACTGGAGACCACTTTGACTCCAGACTCCAGGGGACATTGAACCCTTTCCTCTTTGGTTGTCACCACTGGGGTGTGGGCAGGCATGTAGTTATTGAGAGCAGAGATGCTACCAACGTCCTCCAGTGCACCCCACAGCCCTCCTCAACAAAGCACTACATGTCCACAGAGCCCCCCTGGTTTGAAAGTGTAAGTGACTCTCGCAAACACTTGGGCCAGAGGCACTTGAGTTTTGCTGCTACCCTAACTCCCTTTCTTAAAAAATCAGGCTAAGGCTCTTTGCTGTCTGCTGCTCTGGGCCCGGAGCACACTATCCCTGCCATTGTGACTGCATTCGGGTTCCTAGTCCAGTGATAGGCTGCTTCCTGAAGCTTCCTCGTGGGTAATACATTTTTAAATGTTTACAAAGTAACCAGGAAGGGTAAAAATTAGAGAACAATTGAGAACATAGGCACTCCTGTCCATTTGTTCTGGGAACTCATGGCCAGCATTAACGCCACAAAGCGCAGGGTTGGTGTTCCAGGTATTGGCATTATAGCTAGGAACATTAAGCCTCCACTGGGCTAGCCACAGCATGATGCTCCAAATATTGTGTCTGCCAAGGTCAGACTCTGTCACTTTTGTCTAGTTTGTCCTGTGTCATGGTTCTTGGTGCCCAAAGCTGTGATCGCCATATTTTTTATATTGATGCTTTAAAATGACCTTAATATGTATTAATGGCTGCTTCACTAATAACATTACCAGAGGGCGTGTGTGCGTATACATATGTGCTTGTGTGCATATGTGTGTGTGTGTGTGTGTGTGTGTATGTGTGGTATGTGTAACTTCTCCTTATTGGTATCGATGTTCACAGTTCTGGCAAGATATCTAGTGTTAGTAAGAGTTAAGTCGCATCTGCTCACTTGGGCCTCTCTCTGTGCACTGAGTCTGCTACCCAGCCCAGAATACATATAACACACCCTGTCTAAGCACAAGCTGCAAAATGAACAGTTCTCAACCTAGGCAGCTGTAATGGGACCATGGCTTGACACATGTAGAGATTATCATTAGCTGTTCCACGTGAGCATGCAGAGATGCAGATGTTCTAGATGGACTAGGAGCGATTAGAAGCGGCCCACATGTCCATCTGTGTAATAGTCTGTATAGCATGGAATTCTACAGAGCGGTTGACGGAAGTGTCTGTTTGCATGGGTAGCAGCACAGAAAGATTTCTGAGAGAGATGTCCTGGAGGAATGGAGGTTTCCTAGGTGTGCACACTAAAGCCAGAGCAGTAGTGACTGCTGGGCACATGGGAAGTGGGGGTGGGGTGAGAGCAGGGGTCCAATGGGAGCATAGCAAGTTCTCTCAATTCAACTGATTAAGGAATCTGTCTCTTCGCCATTATGCATTCTTGACACTGCTATTAATGATCAGCTGACCATAAAGGGATTCATTTCAGCCCTCAATGCAGTTCTAGGTCTCTCTCTACTTTTTATGCCACAACTGTACCGTGCTGAATACTTCATCTTTGCAACATATTGTGAAATTAGGAAGTGGACTCCTCCAGCTGTGTTCTTCTTGAGGATTCGCTTGGATATTCATGAGCTTCTGAGGTTCCGTATGAATTTTAAGATATTGTTTTATATTGCTTTGGAAAATGTTACTGGTATTTTGGCTGGGATTAAGTTAGAACTGTAGATTTCTCTGGCTACTATGGGAATTTTAACAATATAAATAATATTTTTCCAGAAGATGAACACAGTCATTTTCCTGTGTTTGTGCCATCTATAATTTCTTATGTGTGTGCATGTGTGTATATGTGTGTGTGTGCACTTGTACACACATGTGTAGACCAGAGATTGTTGTTGGCATTTTCTTCATTGCTTCCTCATTTATCTTTGGAGACAGAGTCTCTCATTTATCCCAGAGTTCACAGTTTGGGCTAGAAAGACTGCTCACCAAGCCCAGAATCCTCCTGTCCCTGCTTGCCCAGGACAGAGGTTACAGTTGCTTACTCCACACGTAGCTTTTCACATGAGTGCTAGGGGCCTAAACTTAGATCCTCATGTTACAGTGAGCTCTTTACCTACTGAACTGCCTGCCCAGCCCCCTTCTTTAATTTCTCAAACAATGCTGCATATCTTTCGGATTGCATGTCTCTCATTGTCTTAGTTAGTTTATTCTAGACATTTTTTTCTTTTTGATGCTATTGCCAAGAGAATTATTTACTTAGTCTGCTTTTTATGTAGCTTACTGTTAATGGGTATAAATTCACCTGATTTTTGTGTATTATGTCTGTATACTGAACCTAAAAAAAATAGCTTTACTTTCAACAATGTAATATGTATTGCTTAAGCATTTTACACTTTAATTAGTAAAACCCATAAATCACTGCAACTATAAGGTGAAGTGGTAGTTATGGAAGGGGAGGCCCCATTCTGCATGGGTGCATTAAGGAAGATGCTGGAGAGGAACCAGTATCTGGACTGGGCTAACAGGAGTCTGGAAGGCTGGCATGGAGAAGAGTGGTATTGCACACTGGGCACCAGTGGCTTGGGGATGGGGAAACATGGCATTGAGAGGCAAGACTGCAACAGAAAGTTAATGTCCTTGTCTATCCTGTTGATGATTCTTTTAGCTTTCTCCTGTAAGCAATAGGAAGCCTACAAATGAGAGGGGACATAACAGCTGTTGAGTTTGACCTATCAGCCAACTCTCCCCGAGACTGCAGAGGACAGATGCGGCCATTGTCTAGCCAACTTAGGACCATCACCCTCATTTTAGCTTTCCTTATATTGCGTAGCATGTAGCAATCCTGGTGAGTGGGTGTGTAAAGGCTTCCAGGTATAAAGCGAGTATTAGGAAATAGAACACTGCAGACATGCTGTGCTGCTTGGTTTCTGTCAACTTGACATAATGTGGGGTCATCTAGGAAGAGGGACCTCAATTGAGAAAATAGAAACTGAGTGTCATTGATTCTGTTGAGAAAACAGCAATAGAAACCAAACTAGGATACATACCTAGTAACTGTAATTGAGAGAAACATTAGAAGGCTAATACATTTGTGGGAAAGTGCACAAATGTGAAGAGGAAATTTGACAGACATTTATAAAGCAAACACATCTGATGAACAGTAGCATTCAAGCTATAACCATTATCGATATTCCAGTATGGACCCTTATGACACCCGCCCCCCCAAGTTGCCCCCCAACAAGGTAACTGTTTCTTAGCTAGACTTCTATGTTGCTGGGATAGAACACCATGAGCACAAGCCAACCTGGGGAGGAAAAGGTTTCTTTCAGCTCACTGTTCATTGCCCAGCATTGGGAAGGTCAGGGAAGAAACTCAAGGCAGGAACCTGGACAAAGGGAATGTAGCAGAGGCCATGGAGACGCGCTATACTCATTTAACCTGGTATTTGATTTTCTGTTGTGATTGTGATGCAGAATAAAGATTGGGTCGTTTCTCTATGATGCTATCACTTGCAGCATTCCCCTCGGCTAGATGGTGTGCTTATGGGCCACACTGTGTGTTTTTTCTACTTCTTCCCTAAGTTACCTTTCTTTGATGTCATCTTTTGATAAAGAAAGGTATTGGGCAAGCCTGGCTGGTTCTTCTGGTTCTTGTTGATCATTTTTAACCTTTCTAATGCTCTTCAGTAGGCTTGCATACTCTGGACATTCCTCAAACAATTGAGATTCTGGAAATTTTAGCTTAGAGAACTTGATTTGGGAAAATTCCCATGATAATGGGAGTGGGGTGATGCCACTCTTCACAGTGAACCATACCATCAACAGCTACGTGCTGAAGGACTTCTTTCTCTTCTGAATCAACCTTTCCAAGTGTTTACATTGAAATGTATCTCTTTCCATCATGCCGGTTCCTCTTGTTCTTATACTCAGTCCCCGTTTTCTGTGATGTGGTGTGGCTGGTGTGCCTTCTCCCAGGAGGGCCTGTAAGGAACTGGGGCAAGGCTGCCTGGGCTTGCTTGATTTTGCACCAACCATCATCTCCTACCTTATTCTCTGCTGTCAAATAGTGGCTTCGGGTAAAATGAAACAAGCCCTCTCCCCCCTCACCCACCGGGGCACAGAGTGCTCTTGCCTCCTTTTTCTTTCCCCTAACTGTGGACCTTAGTCTGCTCTGTTCTTCCTCCTCAGCGACAGCTTTCCCGGTCATTATCTCGATGGACATGGCATGGTTAAACCCTCTTATCTCTCTAGGAAGATTTATTATTCTGCTACATATTTTCTGTTTCTGCCTTTTTCAGCAGATAATTGAGTTTGGTTCTTTTTTTTTCCCCCTGAAATTTAACAGACCTTTTAGCTGGGACAACTCATGGGTAATTTCACCAGCAGGATTTGAACCCTCCTAGCATCTATAAATCTTCCTTTCTGTTTTAATTCTGTTTTGTGCTTTTTGCTCTTGCTTACTTCATTTTATGGCAAAATTTGCTTCCTTTAGATTGTAATATTACATTTGAGAAGGCGTACCCTTGCATACTCTCAACACTGACGCCTATCGGTATCACAGTCTGGCCTCTGACGTCTTGTGATAGTCACTCCTCATCCCTGTGAAATGCCTCCTAACCTCAGTCCACCTTACAGTCCTACCATCACCACTGGATCTGGACCACCGAGTAGGTCCTACTCAGCTCCAAAGCAGCTTCAAAGGATAAATTTTTATGTTGTCAATGCCTTGATCTTGTTGATCTATCAAGGGTTAATGTAGAAACAAGAGCCCAGAAATAAAAGCAAAATTCCCATTCTTTGAGAATCAGGCTGTGATGTGGCACACTAATCCCAGCACTCGAGAGTTCAAAGCCAGCCTGGCTTACAGAGTGAGTTCCAAGCCAGTGAGGCCTGTTATACAGAGAAAACCTGTTTCAAAAACCAAAGAAAATAGAAGAAAAGAAAAAGAAAAAGAAAGGAAGTCAGTAAGGGAGGGAGGAGAGAGAGAGAGAGAGAGAGAGAGAGAGAGAGAGGAAAGAAAGGAAAAAAAAGAAAAGAAAAGAAACGGAAAGAAAGAAAGAATCTGGCTGTGACAGTTTGGAGCCTGACCCATGCCTGACACAGGCTTCTGGAACCAGAAGCCTCATGTCTCATAAAGCTATACACATATATTAACAAGTCTCAAGAAAAACAAGGTAAGCTGTAAAGTATAACCCTTAGCAAGATAACAAGAGGACTGTCTGTCTCCTCAGACATGGGCCCACCGAGGAGACCCATGATGACAAGGACAAGTTAGGAAACTTCCCCCTTAACTCTCAGCAGCCTGGATCCCTCTCTGGGAACGTGACCACTCCTCTCTGGCAGCACAGTCAGTGAATTCTGACTGTCTGATCCATGTGTTGGTAAAGTCTTTCTGCCTCCTGTATGTAGCACAGGCCTTCCCTGTGCTGTTTTACACTGGGAAAAGCAAGGCCACACTGGAGAGAGGTTGGGAGGTGGCGGGATCGTCACAGCTGTCTCTGTAGACTCTGCTGCACAGTTCACTTCCCTTTGCAATATCGCGCACGCGTCCTTCACAGCCAGCTCTCCTCTTCTCTAGATTCATTCTCCCCCATCCTGGCACTACTGGGCTCCTTGTCACTTCATCACAGACCGAGAGGCTTGTAAGTTCCTCCTTTTGCTTTTGGGTCCCGGACCCTCTTGATTTGAGTTCAGTGCACACTACCCTTTCCCCTTCTCTGTTACCTCCGCTGCCTTTCGACTTCTCAGATTCCATTTATGAATGAAAGATACAAATGCTCAAATCTCACAATGACTGATAACAGTCTGGAGGGACACATGGAGGGGAGAGAAGCAGGATTCTTCAACATGTGCTTGGCCATAATGAGGCGCCAGTGCCGGGAAGCCGGCGGGTGCTAAGGAGGCTGTTTATAGAATCTTGAAAATCCTTCTTGGACGAAGCCGATTCTCCTTCAGAACAAGAACATAAGATAAATTAAAAACCCTATCTTATTTTATTTCAGTTATATTATAGCATAAATAAGTTTTGTCGTTTGGCCCAAGAATGGATAATATATTCTGAGTTTTTAATTAGAACCTGACAAATGAGCTTTAGAGGTTTTAAAGCCCTCAGGCCTTGGGCTCTGGGAGTGGCCTCAGCAAGGCTTCAGAGATCATGAGCCATAGATGGCAACTTACTACGGACTTCAGCATGCTGGTCAGTAGACTCCAGGGCAAGGGAGGAAGTGGGAGGAAGTCCTCAGACTCAGGGAGCCAGGTCCCTCTGCTGAGTGTTGCCCCAATTGGATCTCAGAGTAGTTTTTTGGTTGCAGCATCTGCCCCCATGTTCTACTCACAGAAATGGGGCCCAGGGTTACACCGGGTGGTCAAGACATAGCTGGCATTAATCTAATGAATTTTGCTTTTCAAAGTCTATTATGAAAGAAACTCTAGACTCCATCGTATTTCCCTGAGAGCTTGTGTTCTGGTTAGGGTTTCAAGAGAGTCGGCTTCTGCTGTTACAATCAAATATGGCTCTGTGGCCCCTCGAAGAGCCACACGGGATGGAGCGATGAGTGGCTGGGAGGAGACAGACATGGTGGGATACAGCCCAGCATGGGACCTTGGTGCTTGCACAGCTGAACAGAGTGGTTACTGTATCTAAAGTGGTTACTCTGACAAGATCACTAAGTCATGCAGCATGGCATGGCTCTCGTGAAAACAGAAGATAATCATCGCTGCTAACCTATTGCCTTAGGAATCCATTCCCAATTACACAATCAAATACACACATTTGTTTCTTTTTCCAAGAAGTGAAATGGAACCTTGAACTTGGGGCTCTAATGGTACACAGGAACGACACTGAAATCTTAAGTGAATCTCTCACCTACTGTCACCTCTCATCGTCGGGTGAGTGTACTAAAAAAAGCAGAGTCCATCGGGTCCCTTCCTGTCACCCAGTGAGATTGGTAATTGTCCCTACCCTATTTCTTTTTTTTTATATTTATTTATTTATTATGTATACAATATTCTGTCTGTGTGCATGTCTGCAGGCCAGAAGAGGGCACCAGACCTCTTTACAGATGGTTGTGAGCCACCATGTGGTTGCTGGGAATTGAACTCAGGACCTTTGGAAGAGCAGGCAATGCTCTTAGCCACTGAGCCATCTCTCCAGCCCCGTACCCTATTTCTTTAATGCATTGTGCCATGCACAACCTGTTTGTCCACACGTCTGTATATCAGAGATCCCCTAAGACCACAGAGTCTAGAGTGCATTGCCGGTGCTGCCAAAGCCAGCCTTCAAGGGAGACAGCACTTCGTCCTGCTCTGCTCTCTGTCTTACGGAAGACCTCATGGTGTAGGGGGTAATTTTCTAGTTGGGAAACAATAGGCACAACTAACACTTAAACAAACAAACAAACAAAAAATGTCAGCACGAAGAGGTTTAGAGTTTCCTGCTGGGATGTTAGCCTATTGAATTATTCTCCTCCAAGCTATATGCAGACCCATTAATTGAGAAATAAGGGCACACACGCCTATGTAATTAAACTGCCCATTTTGCCTCTTTGCTAGAGTAGTTTCTAGGGATGTTAATTGTCCAAATTTCTCTGAGCCTGGTTGTCTAAAAATCTACTGTCTTTAAAGTGTCAGAGGACTCTTTTTCCCCCATCTTGCTCCCTTAAAGTAGACACAGCACTTTGTAGAGTTAATGACAAATAAAAGAATGATTTCTGCTTGGCGGTCTTCTTGGATTTTGGGGGGTATTAATGGCCCCTTCCTGCCATTAAATGATACGAATTTCCTATTGGATTTTCTGTTTGACCTGGGGCTAGGGGGAGGGGCTTTTCCTGACAGCAACCAGCAGATCACGACTTCGTTTCGGGCCAGCCATTCATTTCCTCACTGTTTTGCTTCATAAGAAACTCTATTTGATTTCGGTGTCTGCAGCTCCCCTCCTGGGCCCGCGTCTGCCGTCCATCACCCTCCTGTCCTGCCGCCTCCGCAGACGCCCTGTCCTCTTTATGACGGTTCCGGAAGAAATGTCCATTGTGCCCGTGGCCCCTCTCTGTCTCTATCAGCCCTGCTCTATTCCTTCTGGTGCTTAATCGACCCTTTCCCACTGACTTTCTGAGGGAAAAAACACATATATGCTTTCCTTAAGGGAAAAAAATGTATATAAATGGCTAAATAAAAGAGAGGAGCTGTGTTGTGCAGTTTTCGAGCAGCCAGCAGTGATCACTGGCAACAATCTTTTCAATATATATATATTTTTTTTACACTGACAGTTTGCAGCAATCCTTTATTTGTCCCAGCTTTCTGGGCCAGTCTCAATTTCAAACACTTCGTCCTGCCGCTGTCTCTTCAGATAAACGTGTTCACAAACAAGAGGGGCTGGGCCTCTTTTGACGGCGAGGAATATACCCGGGATTTTCAGCTTCTGAAATATAATCAAACTGAATGTCTGAGAAGCGTGGGGAGGGCTGAGTTTTCAATTAGTGCAGAGGCAGACGTAGACTCTGTCAAGGAGTATGTGTGTTGAGTGGCAGAAGCGAATAATGAACAGGTCAATAAGTACGTACAATTAGGCATACCATCAAAAATTTAAAAAAAAACAACTGTAAGCGTTAAAAGGAGTGAGCGAGGCTGGGACCCTGACTTTCACTGGGCATGAGCAAGCTCCACCCGACATAGTGAGAATAATCATATTCACCTCGCAGGCTGCTTGTCAGGCAAAGAGAGTTAATGCTTATAAAGTCCCTAGCGTGGTGTCTAACATAAAGAATTGCTTTTTTTTCCCCTCTTAAAAACATATGCCTAGCAGTATTTTTAGAAGTAGAAATCCATATTACAGTCAAAACAAGACTCCCTGGAATAGCAGTAGATTGGGGAGGCACGGGAGCCGCCTTTTCCTGCTCCCAAGACAGAGAGAGTTGGGGAAATATTTTTTACACTGAGTCAAGTGATTGCAGGCACAGTGTCTGCCCAGAGCACACGCCTAGTCGTCTGGCAGTAGATGAACTGAGCACTAGTTGGCCCCAGGTCTTCTGGATGTCCCTTGTTAGAGACACATGTGTCCTCCTGAGAATAGATCCCGCTCTAGAACACCTTAGAGAAACTCTTCCCGACCGTGTCTTTTCCTACCCTCCCAGCCAGGGCCATGGTGGGAACTGTTGCTTTCTTCCTCTTCTGAGGCCCCACAGTGTGAGTGGGGAGCGGTACACTGCCTCCTGCCAGCCACAGCTGCTGGGCACTGCTGCTTCAACCTTCTCTTTGCTTGCACTAGGCGGCCTGGTGGCAGCGGCGCCAACTGCTCAACAGTGTGGGTCCTGGAACAGCTGTGAGCAGAGATAAAGTGTCCAGTAGCTCTCAGACCTGGTGGCTGTAACCTCCTCCTGCAGCCTTATGAAAAATATAGACTTCTGAACCATCCCCAGAGATTCTGACTTGATAGCTATTTCAGTAATCTCAGGGGATGTGTTTCCCAGCATAAGTGTTGTTTGTTAACTAGTGTGTGCCCAGTTCAGCCTTGGTACTTCGTGGCCACGACTCTTTAGGGTTCATCTTCAGCTCATCCATACTCTCTAAACCTCAATTCTTAAATTGCGGCTCATGATTTCTGGTGGGATTGTATAACCAAATTTGAGGGGAGTCCTCGCCACAAAGAGGCAACAGAAAAAGGTTTCTAGACGTGGAAATAACCAAAATGAATTTAAAAACCAAACATGTAATGAACTCAAGGGGTTGCTAGCAGTGTTCATCGTGTTGTATCATGTGACTTTATGGGAGCCTTGGTTCAGAACATACAACACGAGCACTTTGCGCTGAGCATGCCATGGAGCCATACAACCAAGCAAACACTATCTGAAGCACCTCGACCCAGACCCAAGATAATTGTATACTATGAATCGAAGTGTTTTTACTTTATATTCGGTTTTCTACTTTTATAGAAACAGTGGCTTATCTCAGAAAATAAGACTCTCAAAACTTCTTTATTGTCATTTCTCAGTATGTATTAAATTAATATAACTTCGGATTGCATTATGCTAGCATCTTTAGCTTGGTGTTAGAAAAGAATTCCCAACTGTTTCTGATGTGGCCATAAACAGCACTCTGCCATTTGGTACTATGTATTTATGCCAAGCGGCATTCTAAGCATTGGCTGCTATCAAACCAAAATATCAGTCCACTCTGAAAAATACTGAAGATGCTCCATGTCCTGCAGTTTTAAGTACTCAGCCAAGATGTAGTACTTTATGTAAAATGAAGCCCATCTCTCATAGTACACATTTGCTTCCAGCTTCAATTAATGATAAAACTCTGTGTATCCCCAACAGCTTTCTCTTTGGTTTATTATCACTAGGTGTTTGGCTCATATGCCTATTTTATAGACTTTATATCTGGGTTTACAAACATATTTCTAGGGCAAAAAGGCATTTTGTAAGCAGAGAAAAGCTTGGTAAGCCCTGGCCCAGACAGTTTGTAGAATAATAGCTTAGAGAGGATGCCATCTGACTACCGAGGCTCAGCGGTGGATGACCCCTGAGGCTCAGCGGTGGATGACCCCTGAGGCTCAGCCGTGGATGACCCCTGAGGCTCAGCCGTGGATGACCCCTGAGGCTCAGCCGTGGATGACCCCTGAGGCTCAGCGGTGGATGACCCCTGAAGCCTTTGCTGCTCAGGAAACTCTCGCTTGGGTCACAGCTGTCACGCGTGCCATTTTCTAACCTGCTCTCAGACCTTCTCTACATGAACTTAACTAAACGTGTTTTGGACTTGGACGACCTAAGGGCATGCTTCTAACGTGGTTTAAAAAACAGATTGACACAATTTGAAGTGTCCTTTTTAATTCCTGAACCATCCAGGGCTCTTCTTGCCTGGGAAAAGAACCATACCTGGGCATAAAAGACCTACATTCCCCAAAGGTTTGCTTACGTTCTGGTAAAAGGGTAATTGCTGGTGTCTTTCCACCTGTCTGGTCTTTGAAATAAGCATGCAGCAGGCCATTGTTTCTGCTCTCCTCCACTCTCTTCCCACATGCCAATGGGAGTAATGTTTCTTCAGCCTGCTTTCCCTCTTGTTAGTGTAAAGTGGATGGAAGATGCTGGAAGCAGTTATCTGTATCATAACTCTGAGGTCTCTATTGTTTTCTATTTAATAAAAAGCATAGCCAGAGGCTCACCGTCTAGTCTTTGATTGCTAATTTCCCAAGAGCTTTATTATTATGCTTTCAAATGGCACACCGTAGAACTAAGTTTTTTGGTTTTTTTTTTTTTTTTCAGCTCTTCTGCTTTATATGGGTTTGGATATGAGGAGTAAGTCCAGAGATGGAAATCTTTATTGATTTCATCAATGATGAAATTGTACATGCATTTGATAGAGCACAAATAGGAGAGCCCACAGTGCAGAGAAGAAATTACTGTGTTCACTTACAAAGACCACAGAAGGACAAGAATTTTGGGGAGTTGGTAGAAGAATCTTTGAGACACGTTACTTTGAAAAAATGGACACCTAATAGTGATATCTGCAAGTGATGAACTGCCCCTCTCCTTATCTGAAAGATGTGTGTGTGTGTGTAAAAATACACTTTTAAATTGAGAAGCAGCAGATGGTGCGTTTTATTAAGTGTGGGCGTTGGCTAGTCCTGACTGCAATTGTTATCTTTGTGAGGCTGAAGATAGGGCATTTTCTGTCATTTAAAACCATAATGGCTTTCTAGAAGTTACTCTGCCAACCTGTCTGGGGCCTAGGTCTCCTCTAGCCTATTCTCTGCTCTGAGCTAACACAGGGCTGCATCTAACCCCTGAGCTAACACAGGGCTGCATCTAACCCCACGGCAACAGTTGTAACCAATCCACACATGTGGGCTCAGCCATACTGGTAGAACCTTGTCCTCTCTCTCCTGTTTCTATGGCCTGATACATTGTCCTTTTTACAATAACAATAACAAGTCTTTTTAATAATAAAAAAAGATAATTTAAAACATTGATTAATAAATGAATCAAGGTATAATTAATTTTGTGTAGGCTATAGTATTCAATGTTAATTTGTGCTGTTGACAGTTTTGGATATTCATGAATGAAAAATTTCATTCATACAAATAATTTCTTGTGGTTTAAAACTGAATTTCAAACATCTAAATAATGAAATACAAAGAAGACAGAGGTATCCTTTGGAGTTGTAAAGCAAAACCTTTGATTTTTTTTTTATTTTTTTAAATGTAAGAGAGTTATGCTAAATTCCAAAAAAGAGGCAATAGTAAGTAGCTTGTAAATGCTAGAGAAGAGAACAAACACTAGAGAGTGTGCTGTGAATGCAGATAAGAAACTGCCCCACAGACTCAGCAAGAGCATCCTACTCCTGGACCACTCGGTGCACAGGAAGACCCATTCATTCACCCATGCCTTTGCAGGCTCTACTTCTGGGACAGGGAAGCTTTGGTTCCTCTCTTCCCAGAGGCCATCTGGTAATATCTGCAGACATCATTTTTTGTCCCAGCTGAGGCTAGTAATGGCATCGAGTGGGTAGAGGCTGAGGATGATACTCTGCGAGGTGCAATGCAGCCCCACCCCTGTGACGGATAATTGTATCCTGCCTAGAATGACGTCAGTAGGACTGATGTCATTAGATAACTCAGCTATACTGGGGCTGCATTCAGCTTTCGGCAGCAGAGGAAAAAAAGCCCTAGACCAACAGCAACTTAAATAATTAAGAATTTTATTTCTTCCACACACTGAGTGGTAACAAAATTGCCAGACCACGGGTTCTGCTACAGCTCAGTGATGTCATTAAAGACTCAAGGCCCTTAGAAGGAGTCTTAGGAGATGGACATGTTAGCTGGGCAAATAACCAAAAGATGGTTGAGTTTGCTAGCAAAGGAAGGGGTTGCATGGATCATGAATAGGCCAACAGTGAGGTTGGCTATGAACAAACACACATTTTCCTTCTGGCAAAGCTTCTGTCATTTGCTTGCCTTGACTGTTCAGGAAAGCTCTATTCACTCACTTTCTTTTCCAGAATACTCTGTGCTATTTCTGGGCAGCTCCAAGGGGCACATCAGAGTCAGAAGGGGAAAGGGAAATGGATGTCCTCATGGAGCAGAGATGATGCTTTGGACAAATCAGGAAAATGCGTAGTAAGAAGTCATGGCCATCTAAGAATAGATCAGGACATGTAGAGGGTGAAGCACAGAGAGAGGTTTTACTTATTTTTTTTTAAATTGAAAAAGGTGAATGATCTAAGACTGTAAAATCAAAGATAAAATCAATAACAAATTCAAAAATTCAGGACAAGATTTTTTGACAGAGGTCAACAGCCAGTACATATGAACAGCAGAGAGGAAGAAGAGGGAAGAGGCTGCCGGTAGAGTGCGGTCTTTACTTTGACCATGGGATGCTGCCACAAAGAAAAAATGAAGTCACAGTCACCAGAAAGCACCTGATGATGAGCCCCCAGCCCACTGCAGCCCAAAGGCCAAGGTCTCCTCTGACCTTAGTGGGGAGAAACAATAGTTTGGTAAACAGTACAATAATTAGCAAAATCTTCCACGGATATGGATTTGAAAGTCAAGTCTGACGAGACATAGATTCTCAGTCATAAGCTGTCCACAGTGCAGACAAATAGGTTGACCACAGAGACGTCAGTCCATCAAGCAGGCTCCGACAGCAGTGTCTGTGCATACCGTAAAGGTGCCGAAGACATTTCCTACCCTCAGCTTTTCTTGCCAGTCCAGGCAAAGTTGATGAGATTTGTTTTAGTTTTATCTACATCACCCTTGAACTGACTGTTTCTTTATTTGCTGATGGTTTCCAGTGGCAGTGGCTGCTTCCTGTGGTCCTGTGATCTTAAAGGCCCACATTACCCTAGTCTAATAACCCTGACCTCAAAATGAGAAATCTTTGGGCCAATTTAAAAGCAAAACCTACCTTAAAGACTTTTTACTAAGGAGATGGTCTAGAGTTACCAACTAAAATCTCCTTAATAATTTGAAATTTTAAAACTCTTTCCTGTTTATATTTCAGTTTCTGCTGGAACAACATTATGCTCCTCAGAAAATCCCTACAAACCTGAACGACTTACATTATTTTTAAATGTGTGGTCTCTCTCTGGGCATTGCAGTCTGTTGGTAGGAAAAGCAGCTAAATTCTATGTTCTGATGAGGACTTCAAATATATTGGAAGCTGTCAGAAAATACTTGGTCATCCATTTCGGTGGCATTTGCACAGAGTGATCAAAATGGCATGGCTATACACACACATCGAGATTAGAACAACACGCTGTAACTTAATTTCAGATCCGTTTAAGGCTTCCTTAACAGCACACTGAACCTAACAGACCTTTGAGAAGACAGAAAGAGCTCTGCCTGTAATGGCCACACATGTGTCCTCCACTTGCATTCCAAGTCGGAAGCTGAGGATGTACTGGGAAGGTCACCTGTTAGTCCAGTTAGTACATCATCCTTTGGAAACAGTAGGAAGAAAATAATAACCCATGGAGTTTTACCCATGTTATAAAATAAAACAAAGAGATTCTGCTTATTGATTATTTTCTCCAGCAGGGAGCTGGCAAACCCACAGAATGGCAGTGAAATAGCACACCGTCGATGTGTTCCACTGATCTCTGAACAGAACTGATTCATAGATTGAATGCTTATCGTACAATTAAATGTAGATTCGCCAGGCAAAATCTGGCACTAACCTGCACTGAACACAGGAACAGACATCACGTTGAATACAATGGAGACCACCTGTGGTTCTGCATGTATGTTTAGGGTCAAGCATCTCTGGCTTTGGTCATACACAATGTGCCAAAAGTTTGACCACTTTCTGGTCATTCCATCCTGAGGTTACAACATCTAGACTGCGGATGTGTGGATGTGTGCATGTGTGTATCACCTACTTTTCTTCTTACTGTGATCTAATAACTGAAAAGAAACCACTTGAAAGAGGCAGGGCTTGTTTCTGCTGCAGTTGTGCTGGGGTCCAGTGCTCAGTCACAGACCCACAGTCGGGAAGCAAAACACCGTGCTATGGCTGCTCAGCTCACTCTGCCTTTTTCACTGTGTCCGGGACACCAGACCACGGATGGTTTCACCCACATTTAAGATGGATGCTCACCATTCAGTTAACCCAGTCCAGAAACTCCCTCACAGGCGTGGCCTATTGTATAAGGGGCTGCTAGTTAGTTTTTCTACTGCCTGGCAGCTCAGACCCGAAATAACCACACAGATGCTGTATTAATTAAATCACTGCTTGGCCCATTAGCTCTAGCTTCTTATTGGCTTGCTCTTACATATTAATTTAACCCATTTCTAGTAATCTGCGAATGACCACGTGGCTGTGGCTTACCGGGTAAAGTTCCTTCTGGCTCCCACGGGGCTACATGGCTTCTCCCTGACTCTGCCTCCTTTTTCCCAGAATTCAGTTTAGTTTTCCCCACCTACCTAAGTTCTCCGCCATCAACAGGCAGTTTCTTTATTCACCAATAGTATTCACAGCATACACAGGGAAACCCCACATCAGTGACCATGGGTCAGTCTAGGTGATTCTAGATCCTGCCATGTCGACAAACCACATTAACCATCATCACACTGTAGCATCGCCCTCTGTACCCAGTTATATACACTGAAGCAGGTTGCTCTTTCTCCAAAGTGAAGTGTGATATTGCCATTTTACACAAACCCTTTGGTGGCTCCCACCACACTCAGTAAAAACAAAGCCCTCCAGCATCAGAGTGCTGTCAATTCCCCAGTCCCCTTCCTGCCTTTGCCTCTTGGCTTCACTGGGACATGGACATATGCACTCTATTGTCTGCCCTGGCCTCCCTAATGCTCATTGAACACAGAGACTCCACCTTGTGCTAGGTCCATCCTGCTCTCAGATCTCCGGAGCCTCCCCCCCCCCCCCCGCCCCCGCGAGACGACTCTCCAGACGAGAGCAGCAGTACAGGTCACTTCTCCTCCTTACTTGCTTTAGATGTATTTCTAGCACTTACCAGTCTCTCGCATTGTGTAACCCATGGTTGTTTGCTTATTTCCATAAAAAAGACAAGATCAAGGTTGTCTTTGTTTCATTGCTGTATTTCCTGACCCTACAAGGGGGCTGTAGCACACGGTAGACCTCAATAGATTTCCATCAGTGGTGTATTTTTTTTTTTTTTTTGGTTTTTTTTTGAGACAGGGTTTCTCTGTGGCTTTGGAGCCTGTCCTGGAACTAGCTCTGTAGACCAGGCTGGTCTCGAACTCACAGAGATCCGCCTGCCTCTGCCTCCCGAGTGCTGGGATTAAAGGCGTGCGCCACCACCGCCCGGCCTCAGTGGTGTATTTTGAAAAATCATTCTTCCTTGCTCTCACAAGGAATTGATACACTCAGCACTTTGTTTTGTCCTTCCCTTTGGCCCGGTAATGTGAAGACATCACTTGATCTATTTGGGCTTGGGTTCTGTAACCTGAACACAGGTTTGGGGCAGGGTTATTCTTAAAGACAGGAATAGTTCTCCATGTGGGCGTTTGGGGACCTACCCCAGTCAGAGATGGACCAGAGAGGCTGTTTGATGTTTCTTCCTGCCGCCTGATGCTTTAGAGATTGCCCTTCCTCAGCCCTCCTTAGACTTTCCCTCAGACTCCCCACAGTGTGTCTTTCCTCCAGGCAATGAATTCTTGCTCCTTCCTGGAACCTTCCACCTACCCTGCAGTACAAACGGCACTCCTGCCTGTACGGCCGAGCTCTGCTGCAGCCTGCACCTGCTCTTCGGCCGCCTCTCTGCATTGTGTGCCTCTGACTCCTCCAAATCTTCTCATGTGAACAAGAGATGTGTTGGGTTCTGAGAAAGGGCAAAAGAGAATGGCTAGAAAATCAGAAATGACTCCTTGCCCTGAAACGTAGGGAGTCATCACAGTGAGACCTTGAGAGGGCATCAGGGGCCAGAGATCCCTGGGCCAGTGTCTCCTTGTCTCCTTCTCTGAGGGTGAGGAGAAGATGGGTAGAACGAGAGACTGAGCACAGTTGCCACTGAGGGCAGCAGAGGGAGGGCCCAGCTTAGATCTGCAGTCAGACGAAGAGGTGGCTATCTGATTTGGGGAATCATAGTCAACTTCTTTACCTCCATCTGTATGACCCTCCTGAAAAGATGATGTCCTCAGGAGTGGCTATTGGAGCTGGCCACTCAAAAAGACAGAAAGTTCCCCATACCTCTAGTTTATACTGCGGACGGTTGGTGGATGGATCGGAGGCCATAGTTCTTCACTGACCAGACAGTGGTGACATGTGAATGGTGGCGCATGTTCACCATGGTATAATGTGCCATGGAATAATTTTATAGTGTCATAGCAAATGAAGCAGAGGACAAGAAGGAGCCTAGGAGACAGGCTGTCATTGTAGAGTTGACCCGAAAACTTCAAAAATCATGCACCTGGGACTGTGTTCATCTTAGCATATTTCAAACACAATATACGCTATTTAAAACATATCCGGAGCCAGGCGTGGTGGCTTGTACTGTAATCCCAGCACTTGTGGGACTGGAGCAGGGGAATCGCCATCAGTGTAAGCACAGCAAATTTCCGGCCAGCCTGATCTCAAAAAACAACAAAACAAAACAAAACAACAATTAAATCCACACATGTAGAAAAGCTGTTGTTTCTGTTATACATCCCCTTAACTCCTTCAATCCTCACTGACCACTGCCATTAATAATTCAATGTTAGAGACCTACAGCGGGGTCCAAGCCATCCCAGATTCTCAAGTTTAATAGAAAAATCACTTTTCCCATAACAAGAAATGCGTTCACATAGAATAAGCAGATTGCGTTCTCAGATGGAAAGTCCCACACTACCAAAAATGTATACATACTCTCCTTAGATTACAGCTTTATAGTAAACTTCTCTCCATAGTAAGGGTCATTAGTTGTTTGTCTTGTTTCCAAGTCAAGATGAACATTTTGTGCCAATGGGTCTTCCTATTCTGAAAGTATTTCCCAATGTAAAACTCACAGTCTGTGTCCGGAGCAGAGACCCCCATATTCAATTCAACATTCTGTTCATCACTGAGTCAATTCAAAGATTTTCAAAGCTAAAAATTCCTAGAGTCACCATTTCTCCTTCTGTCAGTGGTCTTCAGGCATGTAGAGAGACTTGGTCAAGGTCACCAGTCATTGTATTATGAAATGAGGACTCTTTCCCTTTAAGTTATATTTTTCTGGTGTTTTATACCCCACAGCCTTTGCATTTGAGATGGTTTCCAATGACTGAATGGCATAAATGCTACATTGAAAATGTCACCTTGTAGTTTGCAAAGAAATCCATAGCTTAACGTATTTACATTCTTCTTTAAGAGATTTCACGTGATACCACTCAGCAGTAGCCCGCCACTTTACAGTCATCCTTCCTGCCTACTCGCCCACAGGAGCATTAGCAAGGACTTAAATCCCTACGCTGTAACAGAAGCCAGTGGTTTACTGCAGCCTGTTGTTTGTAAATACATAGCAGGTGCCTCCATACCTGTAGGGAATCTAGAACTTCCCGCGAGCCTAGCAGTGGAGGAGAGGAAAATGCCATTTCTTGATAGTGGATCATGAATGTGACCTCTGAACCCACGACTCTCACCATAGGTCCAAAGGAGGAGCACTCACAGGGAAAGCTCCCACTGAGCCAGTTCAGGCTTTTAGAGACATTTTGCATTTCAGTTTAATAGTGACAGAAATGACTACGGGTAATACAAAACTTCGGAAGGAGCTGGAGCAGCAGGTCCTCACCAAGATGTGCCATCCTACTTCTGGGCAGAGGGTCAAGACTCAGAGCATGCAAGTGGAGTCTGCTGTTGTTGCCTGATGATACCTGAACTGAGTTCAAGCCTGTGAGACTTCCCAAAGCCTCGGGCTTCTGTTTCTGGACAAGTGAGAGAAGGCAGCCATACTTTGCAACTGTCGAGCAGGAGGAGAGAGAGAGCAGCGCTCAGAGAGGGTCTTTCAGAAACTCGAATGCTAATCTTGTCTCTTTGATCGCTTGGTAGACACGTTCACCAGTTGGTGCTATGAATCTGAATAGCTGAAATCTGTAGTAAATCAGGCTTCGTTTGTTACTCTCTGTGATAGTTTCTAAAATGTTGCCTTTCTCTAACTCCTGAGCACTACCCTTCTTCCACAGCGCAGCTCCACCGTGACACCCCTCTGGTACACGGAGCTCCGGGCCCATACAAGCTTCTATTTTACCTCTATTCAAAGCTAGACCTTGTAAGCAGGTCTCTCCCCCCCAGCTTTCCAATCCTCTCCTCATTTTCATAACACTTCCGAGCAGCACAAGCCAGCATGGTGGGAGGTAGCCATGGTAGGTACATCGACAAAGGACACCAGTCCTGGTTCCAACTGTGACACCCCTCTTCAATGCCTAAACTCCTCACTGCATTGAAACGTTCATTATGCCTTTCAGAAGTAGAGGTCTAGTGTGACAGTTTTCTGTAAAGCGCCTCCATGATTATAAAGAGGAAATCAGTCACTTATTCTGCGGGGATTGTTCATAAGACTGACAGACATGCTCAGTGTGGAGCCGAGCGTTTGCACCTGGCCAGGAAACTGCAAGATGGGACAGAGGCGCTTCTGTTGCTAATAATTATGCCTTGGGTTTAATCACCAACTTCATGCCTGACAAAATGGAAGCCGAGGACTGGGGTGGGGGTGGGGGGGGATGATGAAGCAATAGGTATTTAAATCATGGACCATTTTTCCCCGTTCAATTAGTATGGTGATGAGGAGCTCCATTTGTGAGGGATTCTAGCTGAGGCTGACAGGATTTTAAATGAAGGTTAGCTGAAATGACGGCAGCGGAACTGGAGAAGTGACATACTTATTACAAGGAATGTGTCAGTGCTCTAGAAGGTGCAGACGGACGTCTGACGGCCCGAATCCGAGCTCGGAAAGCTGAGAATGAAAAGGAGAAGGCAATTTGCTGCCTAACCCGTGTGTTCATAATATTTCTCTTCCTTTACCCAAAGTGGGGAGTGGGGCTCAGGAGAGACAGCCAACCTGGGAGAGGAAAATAGGGGTGTTTCTGTAAATTCCATTATTGATTACTTTTGGTGCTGGACAGTCTGGGCTTTCACGTGGAAGACTGTGTTAGCCCCGCCCACTTCATGCTAGTCTAATTGCCCGTTGTAGAGAGAACACACGGGAAAATGAGGGCGTCGTGGCTGGCGCTGAGAGATGGTTCTTTCCCCCAGTGAATTTCACAGAGGTAGGCACTCAGTCGCATCCCTGCTGGGAGGCTGCTCCTGATCTCACACGTTGAGTTCAAGGGCTGTTGAAATAATCCTTTACCTTCTCTCATTGCTGTTTGCCAAACCCACCCACCTCATCCCTCTGGGAAGAGGGCTCTGAGGACAGGCCCACCCTGTCACGAATATCAGTGCTCTAATGGGCTTTTTCCAGTGTGCCACTTGGGGGAAAAAAAACCTTACGAGGTGGCCCTGTTGAGACACCCATGTTTACTGCCACAAAATCGCATCTGAAAAGAAGTTTAATTAATTGAGCAATTGGGAGTTTAGCTATTCCGTTTATCTTCTGGCAGCAGAAGAGAAATAGGAAGAACACAAGAATACCTCTTATTGGATGGAGACCAAAGGACCAACTGTAATCACTCACTAATCAACCACACATTTGATGCATGCTGTGAAATTTTCTGGGCCAAATTTTTAATTTTAGGCTGTGTTCTTTCTAGCCCAGAGTTGCAGAGATACCCCTCTCATTATACATCTACTGGCATATGCTCTGAGAATAATAATCGTTAGTTTAGCCCAAGAACTTGGTAGCTGCATATGATCAATGCATCCATTCTTATTACTGTTGTGGTTCATAAAATGAACCAGCAAAGAGCTAATCTTCAGAAAGAGCAAAGCTTGGCTGTAAGAGAACTGAATCTCTACTGAATATCACAGTTTTTAGCACGACGTGGAATGCTTAGAATCCACGAGTCCATTTTGAAAACTGTGTTTGATGATGAGATCTAGCTAGCCAATACATGAACCAAAAGAAAAGAATAGAACACAAGAATAGACAAGTTGTGTGGTAAAAAGACAGGACAACAATAAACCTGCTTTCACTTAAAACACACTCTATTCCCAAACCTGGGGGTTGCAGTTGTCAGAGAGAGAGAGTGCATGCTAAGAATTGAGCTCTGAGGTCTCTGGGCTTCAGTTTTCAACGGGATGAAACTGAAAAAGTAAACCACAGATGTTCCATATCATCCCAGCTTTGCAGGATGCTAACCACATCTAAGTTGACGTGTATTGAGCTGGTGACAGGCCGGAAGTGCTGTGTGCCTGGCAAGCTTCATCCATTTGCTGCCCCAACAGACTCATAAAAGAGATGGTTGACCCTATGTAGAGTTGAGGACACTAACACCTAGAGACATAAGCTGGGCATCCTCTCTACAAGCTCTGGGTCTCATGATGTGGCACGTCAACCATGTACCTTCTTCCTCCTGTCTCTCTCTTGACCTTTAGTTATTCCTTACTAATTACATTTTTGATCTCACAAAGTAATGCTTTGTCATTATTTAAAACTCAATCAATATATAAAAGTATGAGTAATACCACATAATTCATGACTTCATCATCCTGATAAATAAAACTGTGTATGTATGTGTTCTTGTATGTGGATGCACATACACTTGATCTGTGATGCCCCTCTATAGGCTGTGAATATGTTTTATTACCATTGGTTAATCAAGAAGCTGCTTTGGCCAATAGCCAGGCAGAATAGAGTCAGGCAGGAAATCCAAGGAGATATACAGGGAGAAAAATGGTGGAGTTAGGGAGACGCCAGCAGCAAGATGTGAGGTAACAAGCCACAAGCTTTGTGGTAAGATATAAACTAATAGAATTGAGTTAATCTAAGTTGTAAGAGCTAGTTAATAATAACCCTGAACTAATAGGTCAAACAGTTTGTAATTAATATTAAGCCTATGAGTGATTATTTGGGAACCAGTGGGTAAGAGAGAAACTTCCAGATACATACACATGTATGCAATGTATGTGGAGGCCAGAAGTTGACATTCATGTCTTCCTCAGTTTCTCCAAAACCTTAGGATCTTTCATTAAATCTAGAGCTCACAGACTGGCTAGACTGCCTGCCTAGCAACCCCCAGGAATCACCCTGTCTCTCTCTCCCAAGAGGAGAGCTACAACCATGGACTTCCTTACCTGACACTCTGCATGGGTGCTAAGGACCAGAGCTCAAGGTCCTCATGCTGCCACTGCAGCTGGAGTACTTCACGCATTGTCCCAGAGGGGAAAATAGTGCTATATTCACAGTATTGTATCTCTCTATACACACACCTATCAGGAGCTGAAGAGACAATGAGTAGAAAAAAGTGAGGTTATTTCTTGAAACATAATGTATGAAATCATTTTGTTTTATTTTAATAATGAAAAAATGAAGCCGAGGAAATCAGCGGTGGGCAGTCTTCTGCAATGCCAGTTTCTAGAGAGGCTCTTGAAGGTCAAAAAGAAAATAAGATCCATTAAAAACATTGAGAGACTGGAGCTTTATCTATAAATTCGTAGCTCAATATTTCAATTTCAAACAATATTAACTAATTCTGAGCTATCAAAGGTGAAGAAAAAAGCACATAGTCCCCCCTCCTTCATTCATAGTGCTTTCCCCCCACTTTCTCAGAGATCTTAATTATTCTCTGCTGTCTTCTTTCAGGACTAGGGAATTCCTATGAAACTCTAGCATGTATAAGAATGCTCTAAGTCCAATGGGGTTTATTGCCTCTCTTCTACCCCCCCTTCACTCCTTTTACGAGCCCATTACTTTGAGAGAACACTGAGTATAGTAGTAACTTATGTAAAAGTATCATTTAGTCTCTTTATATATAAAGCAAGCCTTACATGTCCAATAGAATTTATCCTCTGATAATTTACTTATTATTGACTGTCTAGAATCATTGTCCTGGCTTATTTACAGTCCTCAATATAGAACCTAACACAGGCCAGTGGATGCCAGAAAGCAAAGGAACGCATTTGAAGAAAGCTCTTCTAGTACAGTGCCCAGCGTGCCAGCCTGCATCCTGTTCAACATCTTCTGCGAGAACAAACAGGGTGGATGGGCCGCACTCAGGAGCCAGGAGCCTCTCTGGCCGTCTTCCACCTCTGAGTGATTGTCATGGTTGTGGGCTGGTTTATTCTGGAAGGAATCACCCGCTCACCCATTGCTGCACCTGCTAGGGGAGCTGTCTGGAATGAGGCAGGAATTTTCAGCTTCAAGTAACTGATCATTTATTTGGTACCTCCACAAGGCTGCTGCCCAAACAGCCATCTTGTCAGCATCAGCTCAGCGAGATCTCTTTGAAAACAGGCAGAGCAATGGCCTCAGTGTCCGTGTCCTGCCCTCAATACTGAATTCAACGTGTTTGCCAGTGTTTGAACCACGTGATGTAACTATGCAGACACCGTTCAGAGCAATGGAGACCTCCAACCTCCTTCAAGTTTCTTAAACTTAAAGCTGTGCACTATTTTTAACAGTGTCTGCCTTTAGACAGAGATGGAAACTTACACTAGCCTGAAGGCACAAGGTTTCTTCCTCCCAAATTTGGCTTGAGGGTACTCAAGCAGTAACCTCAAGGGTGGCAGTTAACCTTACTAGCTGTCGCTCTTCCATTTTAATGTGGTATGAGAAATCACTCTTCCTGGTTTTCCTTTGCATCTCTAAATGTCATGATTAAGTTTCATAGTCAAACAGGTTCGTAGGCATCACCTACTATACCTTTTCACACCCCCCCATGTGTTTGTTTGCTACACAAACTTAACTGATGTCTAAATTCACCAAGCACTGTGGCAGACACAGGCAAAAGCAAAGCAAAACAAACAGAAAAAACAATTTGACCACGCCCCTGCTCTCTGGATTCCTAGAGACTTTGGGGAAAAGTGGGCAATTTATAATACAAAAATATGAAATTGGGAGAAGAGATGGGAAAATAGGGGCTTAGTGAGTGGGTAGGACAAGTCAGGGGAATTCTCAAGAAAGTTAACCTTTGAGTCAACCTTGAAATATTAGTCAATTTTACTAGATTAGTACTGAGGGCAAAATAGGGGTAAAATTTCCAGTTATTTTTACAAATAATAAAATTTGCTAAACCTAAGGGACTTGAAATGTTAATATTTTATTTCCCATGATTCCACAGTTGGGTTGTGCTGAGTGGAGCCCTGCGTTCTTGTGATCCTAGGGTCAGTAATGCCGGGATCTCTGAGGGGTTGAAGATTCAAGATGGCTTCACTCACTTACCTGTGTGACTCTGTCACTGTGGCTAGAATGACTTTGGGCTAGCTGAATCAGTCTCTCTCCCCCATCTCCCCCTTTCCCATAGACTCTCTTGTTATTGTCTGACCTAATTCAACTGTTTTGCATGGTATAATGGATCCCAGGAAGGAGAAGCACAGCCTACAAAGCTTCATGTACTGTCTAGATCCAGATGTCACGGAGCCTCACTTCTGCCGTCTCCTCTTGATCAAGACAAGTCCTAAGCCACAGAGGATCCGAGGGGAAGGAAGCTGTATGTGCATGCTGCTAGCTGCTTGTTACTAGCTCGTCCTGACTTACCCTCCCAATATGAATTGATGAAAACATAAGCCTGGGTTTACTGTGGATTGGCTCCTTAGATGATGAATGAAAAGGTTGGGAAGGCAAGCCAGCCACTGGGAATCCAAAGAGAAAGTCTTTTTTTTTTTTTTTTTTTTTTTTTTTTTTGGTTTTTCGAGACAGGGTTTCTCTGTGGCTTTGGAGCCTGTCCTGGAACTAGCTCTTGTAGACCAGGCTGGTCTCGAACTCACAGAGATCCGCCTGCCTCTGCCTCCCAAGTGCTGGGATTAAAGGCGTGCGCCACCACCGCCCGGCAAGAAAGTCTTATTAGTTAACGGAAGTCTTAGCTTAGGGAACCACTCAGCAGCATGCTGGTGGCTTGAAGCCATTTAAGAATAAAAGACTCGGCTGTCAACTCCATCTATAAACTTGAGGAAACGATTTAGAGTCTTGACTCCCTTGTCACTTTTCTGAAAGAAGTCTGTTAGCATGGACTCCTCCTTTGGGTCATCTTGAGTATTTCATTAGAAAGCTATGCGAACAGGATAACTTAGGGCTTGTCACATTATAAATACAGCGACTTATTGTTGTCACAAGGAGAGAAAGTGCACATATGCGAACTGCAGAGAACTCAGAATGGACAGCTAACACAAATAAAGAGGTAGGGGAGATTTAGATGTATGATTAGTCAGGAGAGAGAGAGAGACAGAGAGAAAGAGGAGAAAATGGTCTACTTCCAAATGAGGGCAAATAATGCCTTTTAATTTTATGTATTTATTTCTTTATCTAGTTTTATAATACACAAGTTGAGAATGTGGGAACTTTATGGAGAACTGAAGCCCTTACTGGGTGTGCAGGAGAAAGCTGATCAGTGGATACATACAAAGAAAGTATCCAAGCCAATGGGACTAAAATCCTTTCCAAGAATGAGAAGAACTGGGCTGAAGGGATGACGCTGTAGCGTAAGAACACTAACTGCCCTAGGACCTGGTAGCACCCACATGGTGACTTACAACCAGCTGTAGCTTCATTCCCAGTGGGATCTGACACGCTCTTCTCATGTCCTTCGGCATCAGGCATGCACTTGGTGCAGAGAAGGACATGCAGGGGAAACACCCTCACACATAAAATAATAATAATGATAATAATAATAATAATAATAATATTTTTTTAAAAATGAGAAGAATTTCATTCAGCCCCCACACTGACCAGCAGTAATTCTTGTTTCCCACAAACCAGAATGGAAATCCTTAAAATTCCCTGGATGAGTGCTCAGAATTCCTGTACATTAGTTCTACAAAAGAAATAAACAAGCCCAAACACTAAATGTTGCTCTATTTTAAAACCTTAAGAAGCAAGACTGAAAAGATCAAGGTACCTCCAAGTGCCTGAATTGCATGCCAAGTTCAAAAGCACTCAGAGCAATGCAGAAATGCATGGCAGCCAGCATGGCATAACTCCTGAAAATGATGACCCATGCAAGTATCAAGAAAATATGACCTATAATAAAGAGGAATGTCAACCAGAATGGTCAGAGCTGACACAGATGTTAGACTTAGCAAGAAAAAAAATAGTTATTGCATTTCCAGCCAGTGTGTTAAAATGTTAATTAGAGACATAAAAATACGAGAAAAGCATATGTAAAACTTGTCGTAAAAAAATATAATAGCTGAGATTAAAAATATACCAGAGAGGATTAATAGCAGATTAAATATTCCAAATAAAATTAGTAAACTTGAAGACATAACAATAAAAGTTATACAAAATGGACACACAAGTAAAAAAGATTTTTAAAAAGATTTATTTCCTTTTTGTTTCATGTGTGTCAGAGTTGCAAGAAGGTGTGGGTTCTGGGGCGCTCCAGTCCTCCAGTCCTCCATAAGGGCAGCAAGCCCTCTGGAGCTGCAGGAAGGTATGGGTTCTGGGGCGCTCCAGTCCTCCAGTCCTCCACAAGGGCAGCAAGCCCTCTTAGCATGCACTACAAAAGCAAAATCCAGGTAAGAAGCAATTGATGAAAGACCTCATTCCAATGAACACCTTCAGCATGCGCAAGGACCCAGCACCACAAACCCATCAGTCAATTAATGTTGCTTAATTTAACTTTTAAAAATCTGTTCTGCAAAAGACACTGGTAAAATAATGAGAATACAGAGACCAGGAAAAATATTCATAAACATAGAAATTTGATGGAGTGTGTGAAAAAGTACATTATGAAATCTTGAAATTCAACAACAAGGAAATGAATGGTCCAGTTAAAATGGGCAAAATATCTGTATAGAAAGCTCTAAGAAAATGTACAGGGGGAAAATTAGCGCATGGAGGCTTGCTCACCAGCCCACGCCAGGAGAAACCTGAGGATTTTAGCACAGCGTGCTGATGCTACACATTGGAGACGATGGCTAGGGTTGAAAATAATCACTGACAGTAGAAAACGCCCTTGTCACCGAGTGACAAGGATGCTCATTCGCTGTTGGTGGGAATGCAGATTGGGACAGCAAGTATGCAGTACCATGAGGCCGCGCTTGCCCTGTGGTCCAGCAATCACGGTCTTTGGTGTTTGCCTAAATCAGTTGAAATTTACATCTCCACGAAAGTGCTGAGCACATGTGCTGCAGTTTTGTTCATAATTGTCAAAGCTGAAATCAAGAAATTCTTCAGTCGGTGAATGAATAGGAGGCTATGGTATGTCCACACGACGGGAAATTACTCAAGGGGCTGTCGAGTGACCAAAAGGCATGCAGGGACTGAAATACTGAGTGAGTCAGTCCACAGAGTGTAAGATTCCAAGTACAGAACTTTCTGTGTGAGGCACAACCACAGAGGGAGCAAAGAGTCAGTGGTGACGAGAGCTAGGAGAGGAAGGGAGTGAATTGACGTAGCTAGGGCCTTTCGAGGCTCTGGAAACACTGCGAATTGTACTGCAATGGCGGACTCATGTGCTGCTCATTCATCCAAGTGCACAGAACTGTGCAGGACGAATAGTCCTGACACCAGTCAATGTGACGTACCAACATTGGCTCATGCATGGTAACAAATACAACACACATAATGCAATGTAACAAAAATAGAGAAGAATCTGAATCGAGCAGAGAGCTGTCTATTATTGTGTGTTCCATTTCCCAGAAACTCCAATACTTCTCTAAAAATAGAATAATTTGTTTAGAGAATATATCTCCAAGTTTTAAAAGTAAAAAATCCCATATTTATAAGGAAAAATGACTGAACCATATATTGGAAAATCCTATTGCATGTTATCTTATGCAACAATTAATAGATTATTTTAATATGAAATATTGACATATAAGATTAATACTGATTTTTCAGGACATGATTTAAGCATGACATTTAACCGTGGGAGAATTTGTTTTCTAACAGTGACACATTTATTATTGGCCTTGTTGTCTTCCATAAAACAAGCCTCAAGCAATTTCAAGGTGTTAGTAACATTAGGGACATTTCAAATTTGAAGTCAAGGACCAAAGGATATCTAAAAGTGTCCATGCTCTTGATAATATGAAAGCATACTTCTAAGTAACTCCTTGGTGAAAGAAGGAATAAAATTGGAAATGGCAAGAATGCCAAATTTGTAAACTATAACTCAAGCGTCACGTAGAAGATAAACTGTGGTACTGAATATTTACACTAGAAAGGAGAAAAGATTGAAAATTCAAGAGCTGAGTGCTCACCTTAGGAATTTTTTTTTTTAAAGAACTATAGGAGGCAGAAAAGAAGGGAATAGTAAAGATTAGGACAAAAGTTACTATGTTGTAAAAGAAAGAAGCAGGGATCAGCAAAGTCAAAGGTAGTGCTTTCTAAAAGACAAAATTGCCACACCCCTGGTGGGGGCTCATTAAGAAAGAAAGGACGGGAGGAGAATGAAGAGAGTGATGATAATTAATGCTTCTGAGAGAAAGTTATAAATAGATTTATGCCACTAATATTGAAGCCATAGATGATGTAGATCCAGTCATACACAATTTGACTCAAGAAGAAAGAAAAATTCAGTGGGGTGCACGCCTTTACCTCCCAGCACTCAGAAGGTAGAGGCAGGCGGATCTCTGTGAGTTCGAGGCCAGTCTGGGCTACAGATCAAGTTCCAAAACAGATACCAATGCTACACAGAGAAGCCCTGTCTCTAAAAACAAACAAAAACAAAAGGAAGAAAGAAACAAAGAGAAATTCCTCTGTGACACTATGTTTGTTGAGATAATTTAATCAATAATTTGGACTCTTTCTATAGTATCAAGATAATGATTATCTCCAAGGCTCAAGCAAGTGAGGGCTGGATGAGCATTGAGAGGTCATTGGCAGCATGGATTTCCCTGGGAAGGGAAAATGGAAGAGATCTCCTGGGTAAACTGTGGGCAGGGTGGTGGTGGGGGCGGGACCATGAGGGATCAGGTTGGATGAGTTGGGGGCAGGACACAGGGAGGAGAATAATGAAAGAAATGCCTTTGGTAGAAAGGAGGTATTTGGGAGAAACCTTGTGCCAGGGAAACTCCCAGAATCCAAAGGATGATCCCAGCTAAGACTCTTAGTAATAGAGTCTGGAAAGCCTTTCAACACTCTGCTCAGGGGACATTTAAAAAATCAGTAGCCCTCCTTTATAGAGATGATAAAAGGGCCAAGAAGGAAATCAGAGAAACAACACATTTCACAATAGCCACTTATAGCATAGAATACCTCGGGGTAACGCTAATCATACAAGTGGAAGACCTGTATGGCAAGAACTTTAAATTTTGAAGAAAGAATTGAAAAAGACACCAGAAAATGGAAAGAACTCCCATGCTCTTACATAGGTAGAATTAACATAGTAAAAATGGCAATCTTAACCAAAAGCAATCTGAAGATTCAATGCAATGCCCATCAAAATCTTAGCAAAATTCTTCACAGACCTCAAAATAACAATATTCAACTTCATCTGGAAGAACAAAAAGCCCAAAATAGCCCAAACAATCCTGTACAAGAAAAGAACTTTTGGAGGCATCATCATCTCTCACTTCAAACTCTACTACAGAGCTACAGTATTGAAAATAGCCTGGTATTGGCATAAGAACAGACAGGCGGACCAATGGAATTGCTTGAAGATCCAGATATCAATCCACACATCTAAGAACACCTGATTTTTTATAAAGAAGCTAAAAATGTAAAATGGAAAAAAGAAAGCATATTCAACAAATGGTGCTGGCATTACTGGATATCAACATGTAGAATGAAAATAGATCACATCTATCTCCATGCACAAAACTCAAGTCCAAATGGATCAAAGACCTCAACATAAAGCCAAGCACGCTAAACTTCATAGAAGAGAAAGTGGGAAGTACACTTGAATGCATTGGCACAGGAGACCATTTCCTAAATATAACCCCAATAGCACAGACACTGAAACAATTAATAAATGGGACCTCCTGAAACTGAGATGCTTACTGTAAAGCAAAGGACACAGTTAATAAGACAAAAAAGGCAGCCGAAAGATTGGGAAAAGATCTTCACCAACCCCACATGGGACAGAGGACTGGTCTCCAAAATATACAAAGAACTCTAGAAACTTGACACCCAAAGAGCAAATAATCCAATAATAAAAAATAGTGTATAGACCTAAATAGAGAACTCTCAACAGAAGAATCTCAAATGCCTGAAAAACACGTAAGGAAATGTTCAACATCCTTAGTCATCAGAGGAATGCAAATCAAAACAACTCTGAGCTTCCATCTTAGACCTGTAAGAATGGCCAAGATCAAAAACACTGATGACAGCTTATGCTGGAGAGGATGTGGGGTAAAGGGAACACTCTTCCATTGCTAGTGGATGTGCAAACTGGTACAGCTGATTTGGAAATCAGTATGGCTATTTCTCAGAAAATTAGGAAACAATTTACCTCAAGACCCAGCAATACCACTATTAGGTATATGCCCAAAAGACACTCAATCATACCTTACGAACATCTGCTCAACTAGTAGCATTATTTGTAATAGCCAGAACCTGTAAACAACCTAGATGTCCCTCTACTGAAGAATGGATAAAGAAAATGTGGTACATTTACACAATGGAGTACTACACAGCAGAAAAAATGATACACTGAAATTTGTAGGCAAATGGATGGATGTGGAAAACATCACAATGAGTGAGGTAACCGGACCCAGAAAGACAAATATAATATGTATTAGCTCAAAAGTGACTTCTAGACATAAACAAAGAAAAACCAGCCTACAGGCCACAACTCCAGAGAAACCAGACACAAAGAGCACTTTGAAGACGTGCATGGATATACATAGGAAGCTAAAAAAAAAAAGACAAGATCTCCTGAGTGAATTGGGAGTGTGGGAATCATGGGAGAGGGGAGGACAGTGAAGAAAAATGTATAACTCAATAAAAACAATTGAAAAATAGTAAAGTCAACTACCATGGTCCTAAACTAACCTCAGAAATGCTAATGCTCCTTCTAACTGTGAGAGTTGAAGCAAGAAGGCAATCACATTGTCAACCTCTGCTAGAAAACCAGTGTTGAGTGACTCACTTTTTTTTTTGTATCTGATCACAGGTGACTTCCGAAGCATTACTGTTACAGAGGCAGAAACAAAAAAAATTTAAGGTAGAAGATATGAAATCAATGAGCAACAAGGGATTGACAGTGTGTATTTTTATCAATACATACCTTTCAGTATTGCTTGCCTACTTATTATGATGGTCATTGTATTTTCTTTCTTTCTTTTTCTTTTCTGGTCATTGTATTTTCTTGATAATTGGCAAAACTGTTTATTTTAAAGCCTAACTAATTTGGGTTAGGGTTGTTTTAAACCCATATAGGGACAAAAGACAGCTTAGTGATATTGAATCTTCTCACCCAGAAGCAGGGTTTCTCCTTGTTCTAACATACTTTAATGTCACTCAAGGTTTCCTGAAGTTTAGATTTCCATTGTTTGGTTTCATGTCTTTTTTTCTCCTTCTTTCTCTGAACTATTTGGCAGAACTCACAGGCAGAGCCACCCGGACCTGGAGTTTTCTTAGCGGCTATTAGCTATAATCTTCAATCTGTTTCTTCCTAAGAAGGCTCTGGTACTTAGAGGCTTTCAGGACATTTTCCCATTTCTTCCATGGTATCAGATGTATTAGTCTCCAATTATTCACATCATCTCATATTATCTTTTATATTTGGCCAGACTCTGGAGTCACAGTAGCCTTCATCTTTGGAGCAGTAAATTGTGTCTTTTTTGTTCTCCCTGGTTTGGCCGAGTTCAGGCTGACCAGGATGTTGATCTCAGTGAGGGAGCTTTGGAAGCAGGGGCTTTACGCCCCACTTAGTGATTTGTTTTCTCCTGCCTACTACTTTCTGTCTCCTGTGTGGCTTGAATTTTTCTACTCTCTAGTTGCTTTTTTTATTTTACTGTGTTTCATTTTTAGTCTGCAGTGATGGCCCACACCAATGGGCTGCAGTACAATCGCTCACCATACTCATGGTGTTTGCTGATCAAACATAGCTCTTACTTTCGCAAGGGGGAAGCCAGTGTTACAGATTTAAGATTTTCCTTATTTTCTAATAAAGATGCCTGGTGCTGTGCCCTTTTAACTTGATTTCCAGGCTTTCCAACAACTGTATCTACTGTGTTTCCAATCAACTCAAACGCCAGCTAGTTTTCTTTTAGATTTATTTGTTGATTGGAGGTTAATTTAGAATTATGCTATCTAACACCAGATGTTTGCATATTTTACATACGCTATTTTATTATTGATACCTATTTGATTCATTTATAGCTAAAGAACCATATTTTCAAAACCACCAATCCCTTTGGCATATTCAGACTTGTTTCAACACATTTGTAAATGGCTTACCGGCAACTGATGGAAATGTTAATACCATTTTAAACATCTTTCCACAAAGCTTTTTAATTCTATCATTTAAATTTTCTATCTCCTTTAAAGATAATATTTGTTCACTTATTTCTGGCATAGTTGTGCTAAATTTTTTGCTATAATAACCTTGTCCTCACCTTCCTGAAATCTTTCACGTCAGCTCATGTAGTGAAGTCAGGTTGCCCTCTTTACTTTCATCTTTATTGGTGCATTTATTCTTATTTAAATTTTATTTTCAAAATTTTCTATATTTAAATTAGTTCTTTCTGCCCACTACTTAATCCTTTTCTTTTATGGTTATTATTTCTTTTTATGTCTGAATAAATTAAGCATATTTATTTGAAAGTCATTTGGGTATTCTAAGTTATTTTAGTTTTCAGTCATTAATTCTTCCCTGGTTCTGGATTTACTGAGTCACTTTCTTAGAGTGAAATTATTATTTTCATTAAGAGGATGGCAGATTTCCCACCCTCATCATTTCTTCCTTTCCCTCAGTGGTTTTACAGCTACGCCGCTTTCCCAGCCATAAGTCTTTAAAACAAACAACTAAGCTTTTTAAAAATTACCAATATTAAATTAGAAAGATAAAAGCTGTGGCTATTAGACAGCTTTTACCCGCCTTTCAAAGTGAAACCCTACCTCCAGCTCTGGTGTGACCTAGCGCGGCTGACTGCTGTACATTGCCATAAACCACGCTCTTGGCATCCTGCTGTCCCACAGGAGGCTAAGTCAAGGCCAACTCAGAGGGCTTCTGGACACGTGATTTCAGCCCCACTCATGGCTGGATGCATCTCTTTTAGTTTTTGTCTAAGAACAGACCATTCTTGAGCACTGAATGTCTTCAGAGTGTGTGGGGCCCACAAACTAAACTTGGATCCAGCAAGATGGCTACGAGAGGGAAGGCGTTTACTGTGCTAGCCATGCTTAACCAAACCTGAGTTCAATGTCCGGGGACCACATGGTGGAAGAAGAGAACCAATTTTCCAATGTTGCCTTCTGACGTCCATACATTCTCCAAGCCATGTATATATCCAAGTACACACACACACACACACAAAAGCATAATTTGAGTTTTTAAAACTTAAAACATGAATTCATACCTTACATTCATAGATTCTTCTATACTATTTCAAATTTCAAGATACAATAAAAAATCAGTTGTTTTTCATGTGTTTTCATCCACAACTCTTGATAATAAAGTTTAAAATAAATGAATAGATCCAGTGACTGTTGATAGAGCTTGAATTCTTTCCATGAACTTTTTAAAATTGCAGATACTGGTCTCACTTCATTCTTTCCAGTCCTCATGCACCAGGAAGTAAATAGAGACAGGACCTCCTCAACTTTAGATGAGAAATAGTGAAATTTGCAGGGTCGTCTTGAGAAATCACCGAAGACCAGGACATGGAGGTGGGGACTAGAAGGAAAGGAAGAACGTGGCTCCCAAGATGAACTTCTACAGACTGGGGAGATGGCTTGGCCATGAAGAACCCAGGTTTGATTTCCAGCGCCCAACTTGTAACTCTGGTTCCAAGGGATCTGCCCTCTTCTCGCCTCCATGGATGTTTGATGCAAATGGTTCACATAAATACACCTGAGGCCTCTAACACATATGTAAAACAAAAACAAATCTTCTAGGGCTGGAGAGATGGCTCAGTGGTTAAGAGCACTGCCTGCTCTTCCAAAGGTCCTGAGTTCAATTCCCAGCAACCACATGGTGGCTCACAACCATCTGTAATGAGGTCTGGTGCCCTCTTCTGGCCTGCAGACATACACACAGACAGAATATTGTATGCATAATAAATAAATAAATAAATATTTAAATAAATAAATAAACAAATCTACAAGCAACTAAGAAATGCTGAGAGCTGAAGAAATATTCTTCGCTGGAACAAGCACACCAATTGCTTATCCAATACCAAAGAGTCAGCCCTGAAAATATATAGAATAACATTATACAGACTGAGAAGATTGCATTTATGTAATAAGGTGCGTGTGTGTGTGTGTGTGTGTGTGTGTGTGTGTTTAGCACCATTGATGAAAACAAAAATTTGAAAGAGAATGAGAAGCACATGGGAGGGTCTGGAGAGAGAAAAACGGAAATGGGAAATGATGTAATAGATTATAATCTCAAAACAAATTTAAAAGCTTTAATATAAGTTTTAACACTTTAAAAAAAAAAAAAAACAGTCACAAAGATTAGCTTCAGAAACTGAAGTAGAAGGGCTAACGGCCAGAAGTCTGCATGGTTAGCGATGAGCAGGGATGCTGCAGCTGAACCGGTGAACATTGTCCCAGCACCCAGGAATGGCAGCTGATGGATGCTGCCATCTGTAGCTGTTGCCCACTCTGGTCAATTTGTTCTTAATGTCCACCCAGTACTTCCAGTGAAATATGTGTTTTAGTTCACAAACATCTTTGTGACATCATTTACCGACATCAAAAGGGAACATTACAACCCCACTAAGTCAATAAATCATCAGAACAAACAGTTCTCAAGAACCTCATGTACAAATTGGTATAACATACACATCCGTGTTGTCCTTCACGTTCATCCCAGAAATGAGTCTATGTAATGTTTTAGAAATAGGAATGATGGTTTTCATTTTTATATATTAAATTCGTTCTCTGGGAGCTCCATCCATGCATTTAGTGTGCTCTGTCTACCCTCACCCCTCAATTTCTCCATCTCCCTCCTAGCTCTGACGCCTCCCTCTCCCTCCCCACTTTAAGTCCCTTCCTTACATTCATATCTTCCTGTTTTAGCTTGTGACACACTGACTTTAGCCAGAACTGTGTGACCACAGGCTTAGAACTGAACATGGAGTCTGGGTAGCTCATGGCTGGGCAAACAAAGGAAGACAGTGACTGTCCCTCCTCTAGGATCCATCAGAAATCAATAGTTGAGAAGGGAGGAGTATTTTCTGGTTTTAGTAATACTAAAACAGAAGTTTGCTATTACACTCTTACATTTAACTTGCCACTGTCTTGGAAGCAAGAATAGTCCTTTAGGAAGATAATATAATAACTCAGTGTTGAAGAAGACACACAGAAAGTACCCTCAGCATTTGAGGGAGTGTGGATACAGCTCAGTACAGCCCACTGTGCAGGAAGCCTTGCGTTTGTCCTCTATACTGTAGAAACGAGGCATAGTGATGCACCCTATCATCCCAGCACACCCTTGGGAAGTGGAAGCAGGAGGATAAAATGTTCAAGGTCATCTTTGTCACATGGTAAGTTAGTGGCTAGCCTGGGACACACAAGCTCCTGTCTCAAAAAGTGCACCTCATATTTTAAAACAGCTTTATTAATACCCAATAAATGGCACATAGAGTTTAAATTGGTGAGGTTTTTTATATGTGTGCATATCAGGAAACCAGGGTAAAGAATAAAACCATCCCCCATATTTTTAATTGACTACAAAACAATTCAGACCAGCCACTCACAGAGAATGCCACATTCCCACAGGCACCACAGGCATAGGAATTGGAGCCACTAGAGCGTGGAGTTGAAGCAGAGGAGGTTTTCTCTTCTCTCTCCTTTAGCGTGGTCCTTGTAGGTGAGTAAAGATGCCTACTGCAAGAAGACACACACACTCACTAGCAGAATGGCTGAGTCCCAAACCCGGGAAGTGTGCAGACCACCTTGAGGCTGGCTTATCAGCTGCTGGTCACTGGGGGAAGGAACTCGTTGCAGCCACTTGTACTGGCAGGCACTCATTTATGAAGTCATCAGCTTGGGCAAAAAGACAAGACTCCAGCCACATCCTCATGCCCCAGGAGGGTTTGGAGGAGAAACCAGTAGCTTTTCTAACTGATATAAGGAAGAGGTAAAGGGGGAGGCGTGCCGCTTAACCAAGACATTGGGTTGGCTGTGTGAGCCACTAGCATGGCTTTAAAAGGACATCACTGTCCTTTTCTGAAAGGGTCCTCGCTGACAGATGGACTGGAAACACACAAGAGAATGACACAATCAACAGAACCCACCAGCAGCTAGGAGCCCAGGGTCTGATGGCGGGAGTCCCTGCTGTGTGCTGTAATTACCATTAATGAATAAAGAAACTGCCTTGACCTGTTGATAGGGCAGAACTTAGATAGGCAGGGAGATGGAACTGATTGCTGGGAGGAAAAAGGCAGAGTCAGAGAGAGAAGCTGTGGAACCGCTGGAGACAGAGATGCTGAAATTTTGCTGGTAAGCCACAACCTCTGATGATGCACAGATTAATGGAGATGGGTTAAATTAAGATGTAAAAGTTAGCCAATAAGAAGCTAGAGCTAATGCACCAAGCAGTGTTTTAATTAATATAGTTTCTGTATGGTTATTTTGGTTCTGGGCGGCCGGGACAAACAAGCGGCCTCTTCCAACAAGGGTCACTGTGCACTGGAGGCTGTATGGAGCCCAGGCTCACTTCCCTGTCCATTCCCCCTCCCTCCCTCATCCCTTTAGCAAGGAAAAGGTGACAAAGCAAAAGACATTCTCTCCCAACAGCAGGCCCCAAACGTCATAATTTAACCAGAGATGAATGGGGGAAGAGAAGGCGAGATGGGACCTGAAACTGGACCGGAAAGAACTATCAGTCATGAGAAGCGAGCAAAGTTCTAGGATCAGCAGGAGAGTCACTGAAGGACAGGATGGGGAGATGGTGGTAGGAAGAAAGAGACAGACTGCTCATGTCTGGAGCTCACTGCACTTAGAGAATGCAGTACGCAAGGCTGTGAAGCTAAGACAGTTAAGAGAATAGTTTCTTCTTATAGTTTGATTATGAAATGACTCCCCAAGACTCATGTATTCAAAGCTTGTTTCCCATATGACTGGTGCTATTTTAAGTGCTGGAAGTTTTAATGGGGACACAAAACAAAAAACAAGCAACAAAAACAACCCCAAAGCATATAGCTATTAAAACAAGGATATTAGAAAAACTCTTGAAGGAAGCATGAGAACAAGTTCATTTGTCAAAGAGGACTTGGGGCTTTAAAATGATACTTGCTGCATCTCTTTCATCATGTAGGAAAAGGAGGCGGGGAGGAATTCCTTCTGAACCAGTCTCACTTGTATACCTCTTGACCCAGCAATACCACTCTTGGGAATATACCCAAGAGATGCCCTATCATACAACAAAAGTATATGCTCAACTATGTTCATAGCAGCATTGTTTGTAATAGCCAGAACCTGGAAACAACCTAGATGCCCTTCAATGGAAGAATGGATGAAGAAAGTATGGAATATATACATATTAGAGTACTACTCAGTAGTAAAAAACAATGACTTCTTGAATTTTGCATGCAAATGGACGGAAATAGAAAACACTATCCTGAGTGAGGTAAGCCAGACCCAAAAGGGGGGACATGGGATGTACTCACTCATATTTGGTTTCTAGCCATAAATAAAGGACATTGAACCTATAATTCGAGATCCTAGAGAAGCTAAATAAGAAGGTGAACCCAAAGAAAAACATATAAGCATCCTCCTGAATATTAACCTTCATCAGGCGATGAAAGAAGACAGAGACAGAGACCAACATTGGAGCACTGGACTGAAGTCTCACGATCCAAAGGAGGAGCAGAAGGAGAGAGAGCACGAGCAAGGAACTCAGGACCGCGAGGGGTGCACTCACACACTGAGGCAAAGGGGATGTTCTATCGGGAACTCACCAAGGCCAGCTGGCCGGGGTCTGAAAAAGCATGGGACAAAACCGGTCTCGCTGAACATAACGGACAATGAGGACTACTGAGAACTGAAGAACAATGACAATGGGTTCTTGATCCTATTGCACGTAATGGCTTTGTGGGAGCCTAGGTAGTTTGGATGCTCACCTTAATAGACTTGGATGGAGGTGGGTGGTCCTTGGACCTCCCACAGGGCAGAGAAACCTGCTTGCTCTTTGGGCTGAGGAGGGAGGAAGACTTGATTGGGGGGGGGGAATGGGAGGTGGTGGCGGGGAAGAGGCAGAAATCTTTAATAATTAAATAAATTAATTAATTAATAAAAAAAAAGAAAAGTAGATCCATTCCTTGCATTCGTCACTCTCGAATGATTTAATAAATAGCTCTGAATGCTTACCCATGCAATTCAGTCTATACCAGATATTATGGACACAGCCCGGAGCAGGGCTGGTAGCCTTGTCACTCTGACCCGTGTTTACTGGGGGGGGGGGCACTGGTGCCCTATGCTGTGTGAAGCAAGGGAAATTGCATGGGGGCGGGGCCCTGGGGACTTTATCAGAGAGCATGGGAAGCCTCAGGAGGCAGTGAAGGGTCTGGAACACTCTAGATGGAGGGCACAGCCTGTAAGACAAGCCCAGAGATATGCAAGTGTTTTTTGTTTATTTGCTTTTGCTTTTTAAAGTGTTGTTTTTATTTTTTGGTTGTTTTGTTTTTTGTTTTCCTTGCTGCTGAGGATGGAACTCAGAGGCTTGTACATGTTAGGAGAATGCTCTAATTTGCCCCAGATTCCAGCCTAGGCAGTTCCATAAATTAAACAAGCAAGGGGTTTGAGAGATGATTCAGAAGCTAAGAGCACTTTCTGCTGTTCCAGAGGACCAGAGTTTGATTTGCAGCACCCGTACTAAGAGGTTCACTGTTTCTCCAGCTCCAGAGGATCTCACACTCTCTGCTAGTCTCCTGGGCACCCACTGGTCCCTGTGCATCTGCACCGACAAATATGTATATACATGTAAATAAAAATAAATAAACCTTTAAGAAAGAACGTCCTCAGGGGTGGGGCACAGCGGACAGGCAGGTTAGGGGAGCAGATGCTCAGGATAAAGTGGGCTTGGGCCATAGGTTTCATTTTGGTAAGAAACATTGATTTTAAAATAAAACATTTTTAAAATTAAAGCATTCCAAAATAAAGATTTTAGGATAAAAGATAACTATGGATTTTTTTTTTTTTTTGATTTTGGATTTTTGGTTTCTCTGTAGTTTTTGGTTCCTGTCCTGGAACTAGCTCTTGTAGATCAGGCAGGCCTCAAACTCTCAGCGATCGGCCTGCCTCTGCCTCCCGAGTGCTGGGATTAAAGGCGTGTGGCACCACTGCCTGGCTATAACTATGGATTTTAACATAATTTTAACCTTAAAATAAAAGAAGCAGATTTTTTTAGACTAAATATTACTGTGCATACTCTCATAATACCTATTTAGTTGAGCATCTTCATTTCCATGAAACGGGACACACGAGCTGGAGCTCTCTGCCTCTGTAGCTTTTCAGTTCTGCATTTTTAGAATTGTGGAGTTTGTGCAAAGCAAACACATGGAGAATGTTGCTATTTTCCGAGGTCTCACCAGAGACTTTGCTCCCACTGACTCCATCCTTGGTCTGCTGCCCTCTGGCTGAGGGATGGCCTTCCTCGGAGTCACTCTCGGATGTCTCAGGCATGTAGTGTGAACGCTGAAGGGTGACAGAGACACCTGCATTTCTGCTCCTCATTGAGACTGGCCAATGGGTGTAGGTGTGAGGGGGAATCACACTGCTGGCAGGTGGGTATGGTGTGAGGGGGAATCACACTGCTGGCAGGTGGGTGTAGGTGTGAGGGGAATCACACTGCTGACAGGTGGGTGTAGGTGTGAGGTGAATCATACTGCTGACAGGTGGGTGTTCTCTGTGTGGAATCACACTACTGACAGGTGGGTGTAGGTGTGAAGGGGAATCACACTGCTGACAGGTAGGTGTAGGTATGAGGGGGAATCACACTGTTGAGAGATGGGTATAGGTGTGAAGGTTAATCACACTGCTGAGAGGTGGGTATAGGTGTGAAGGGGAATCACACTGCTGAGAGGTGGGTGTAGGTGTGAGGGGAATCACACTGCTGACAGGTGGGTGTAAGTGTGAAGGGGAATCACACTGCTGACAGGTGGGTGTTCTGTGTTGGGTCCTGTGAGGCAGATAGGAAGGAGTGAATCACTGAGATATGACAGTTGGTCTTGGAGGCCACCCGTTCAGAGAGGTTGTAGCCAGTTATTTTTGTTGTTGTTGTTAGCTTTTAACTCTCCACGCTTTGTGGGGGGCACCACTCAGCTTCCCAGTAATCATAGGGAGGCTGATTCTTCCTGATGAACGCACAGCCTTGGTTTGGCTTGTTTCTAGCCAGCTCTTCTGAAATCATCCCTTCATCTGTGTCTTTACCTTTCTAGATACTTTTTTTTACTTCTTACTGCATGGCTTGCTGTGTAGCTGGGTAGCTGACCCATGGAGTCTCCTCTCCTTCTCCTTTCCATCTCCATTCTTTTCTTTCTCTTCTATTTATTCTCTCTGCCCGGCAGCCCCACCTATCCTCTCTCCTGCCTGGCTATCGGTCATTCATCTCTTTATTAGACCAACCAAGTGTTTAAGCAGGCAATGTAACACAGTTTCAGAGTTAAACAAATGCGACATAAAAGAAATCAACACATTTACATCAGGAAACAAATGTCCAGCAAACTAGGGAACAAATTTAAGACATCTTCAACTACTATTCCACTACAAGAGCCAGCGTGTCCAACAACCCTGCAGAAACCCTGCTGGCCCAGGTTTCAGAGTAGCACCACAACAGGTCTGCACAGCATGCGCTCCAGAAGAATGGTTCACACTCTTCCAACTGCCTGAGCCAGGTCTACACTCTGGGAAGGGAACATGGTCACAGTTGAGTCAGGAGCAGGGAGCTTTGCTTTTGTCCTAAATAGAAACTGAATCTAAAACCTGATTATGGTAGGACTAGTTATTACCTAACATGAGAAAAAAGTGTTAGCTGTTTATAGTGCTCAACTAGATAAACATTTTTAATGACCGACTGCATCTTTATCTGGGGGCAGTGATGGGGTTACACAAATTAAGCTGTTTTAATTACATATGTCTACACCTGCACACATGTAAGAGAATGTACCAGATGTATGCCCAGCATTTGCTCTCCTTACAGCTAAGGCTCGGATTTCTATTTTATCTTTCTTTCAAAGACGTTACATCCCGACTGCAGTTTTCCCTCCCTCTACTCCTCCCTGTCTCTCTTTTCCTCTCCCCTTCCCTCTTTCCCACATATACTCCTCTTCCATTTCCCTTTGAAAAAAGGAAAATCGACTGAACACGGAATAACAAGTTACAATGAACCTAGGCACAACCCCTCTTATCAAGCCTGGATGAGGCAATGCAATAGGAAGAAAAGGGTCCCAAGCATAAGAAAAGGATCCAAGGCACCCCCACTTCCACTGATAGGAGTCCCACAAGAACACTAAGCTATATAATTGTAAGGTATATCAGAGGACATAGCTCAGGTCCATACGGCATCTGTGACTGTCACTTCAATCTCGGTGAGTTCCTATGAGCACTGTTGAGTTGACTTTGTGGGTCATGTTCTTGTGGTGTCTTCGCCCCTCTGGTTTCTACAATCTTTTCTCACCCTCTTCTGAAGAGTTCCCCTGACTCTACCTAGTGTTTGACTGTGGAACTATACATCTACTCCCACCAATAGCTGGATGATGCCCCTCTGAAGACATGTGGACTAGGCCTGCATCTGTAAGTATACCAGAATATCATTAGGAATCAACTCTTTTTTTTGTATGTTTGGGTCTATCCTGGGTCTCTGCAATATTCTGCCTCTGGTTCCTGACCATCCAGCCAGTGTGAAAGGTGGGCTCCTTCTCTTGGCATGGGCCTCAAGTTGGACCAAATTGGTCACCATTACCCCAGCACATCTTGCAGAAAGTATCAAAGGTTTTGTGTCTGGGTTGATGTCCTAATCCCACAGCTAGGAGCATTGTCTGGTTATAGAATATGGCCAATTCAGGCTCCGTATCCCCATACTACAAGACTTCACAAGGATCACTTTTGCAGATTGTATTTTTAAGACTTATAGTGTGTTCACATATCTGATAGTTTCTACCACTTAATATGAGGTTAATTCTGTTAGAAAGTAGAGCCCAAGACCGACCCAGACCCACTGGCTCCAAATCTTCTGACGAGACTGACCCACTGGCACAGTGAAGTGTGAGAAGCACAAATAGGGGACATCCTTTCGTGAGTGTGGGGGGACATCATATATGTGAGTGTGCACATCTCCATGTGGTCAGCTTCAGGTATTGCTCTTCACAAGCTGTTCACCTTGGTCTTGAGACAAAGTCTTTCATTGGCATAGAGCTCACTCATTAGACTAGACTGGCTGGCCAATGAACCCCAGGAACCTGCCTATCTCTGCCTCCCCATCTCTGGGCTCATAAAACTGTGCCACTACACCCAGTATATTATGTTGACACTGGTGTCAAAATCAGATCCTCATGCTTGGCAAGAGTCTTAGCAACAGCCACCTCCCCACCCTGACAGGACAGCATTTTTACATAGATGACAGCAATTCAATCTTATAACATACACTTTTCAAACAAGTATTGACTCTTTACTAGGGTCCTCAGGGTAACTAAAAGCAACGGAAAGTCTGGCATCTCCGATTACCTCATTTTGTATCTGTCTCCTTTGACCTTTGTGGGGTCACCTGCTAACCTCTATACCTAGGCACATTAGTCACTCAAGAAGAGTTTATTAAACATTAGTGGTCTGCAGCCTAGCTCGTCCCTTCAAAGAACGCCAAAATGATGGATGTTTGTCAATTTTGAAAAAAAATATCAATAGATAGACAAATAGACAGACAGACGTTGGTGCACATGCCATGGTATGCATATGGAGGTCAGAGGACAACTTGTAAAAGTCAGTTCTCTTTTTCTACTTGTGGGTCCCTGGCATTGAACTTGGGTCATCAGGTTTAATGGCAAATGTGGTAGCTTAAATGTAATTGGCCCTCATAATCTCGTAGAGTGGCCCTTTTAGGAGGTGTGTCTTTGTTGGAGTGAGTATGGCCTTGTTGAAGGAAGTGTGCCACTGTCGGGATGAGCTTTGAGGTTTCCTATGCTTGGAATATCACCCAGTGAGTCGGCTGACTTCCTGTTGCCTGTAAGGTGTAGGACTTTCAGCTATTTCTCAAGCACCACACTTGCCTGCATGCCACTATGCTCCCCACCACGACGATCATATCCTGAACCTCTGAACTGTAAGAAAGCCACCCCAATTAAATGTATTTATAAAGAGGTGCTGTGGTCATGATTGTCTCTTTTAGTAATCAATAAAAACCCTAACTAAGACAGCAAGCAACCTTACTTTCTAAACCACCTCATCCAGAACCCGGTCACTATAGATTTGAGAACCAGGAAAGACTTACAGGACACACCATTCTCCAGACGATGACAATCATCTATGCTGGTGAATCTGTACCCTGGAGTGGCAATAACTGTCCCCTAATAATCAGTTTGACCTTCTAAGCAATAAAAACTGACCAGAGCTAGGAAGATGGTCAAGGAGGCCACATCTGGACCAGGACTGCATGGCTAAGCCTGCCTCTCTTCCCTCCCCGACCCAAGTTATCCTTTATTTAAACTCAAAGCTCATTTAAGTGCTATGAAGATGGACTTGAGGTCACTGAACTTTGTTAAGCATCCCTTTCTCCATTGTACAACATCAATTAAATCTCTTCTCTCTGTCTTTCCCTTCGCCCATCTCTTTCATTGACTTGTTAGCGTGGGTGGCAGAACCTAGGTCCAGGGCTCTGGATCTAAAACTCCACTAATCTGAGGAGTCACAGAATCTAGACTTTAATCCTTTGATCTTAACTAGTATTCGGATTTAGCCACTAAATGACCAGGAGCCACTTAATAGAAGTCGATATTAGCATTGATCCTACTGATCTTGGGCCATAGACACCATTCTCGCTGAGACGGGGACACAGACAGATCCAAGTCTTTGTCTAAGGCTGCACTGAAGAAGCGCTTTGTAAATAACTATTCTCAGAACTTTTTTTTTTTTAATATTTACTATGTTATGCTAACAGATGCTTCCAAACAAAAGGAACAGGAAGCCAGAGTTTTCTCTGTCTGCCATTCAGAATCCTTCCCATTAAGTCTGCCTGCAAACTCTACTGAAGAGCCCAGCATGCCAGGATGAAAATTACAGAGCGGCTCCCTAGCTCTTCAGCGAGTAATCAAGTGAAATTGAGCTGTTTTCCATATTCTTTGCTGATAATGCAAATGGACCCTTTAAAGCAAACAGCTACACACATCCTACAAGTTGAAAGGACCCATGTGGTCCATGCAGATGCTTCCATTGCATACCAAGGCCTGCCCAGAGGAAAGGCTTCTCATAGCTATCAGCAGTAAGGTTTACCAGAAGTCCAACTTGAACGAATGACCAGGCCCAGGGAGGGTTTACAAGTCCAGGCCAAGCACCTGGATAAATGACCTGTCAAGGAGTAAAGAGGCCTTTAGGGAAATGACTGGGTCTTCCTAGATCCCCATGAATTTTTCTCCACTTGCTCAGGGTCTGCTCTAGGGGACCCATGCTTGTGCTGCCTAGCCGCAAAGGCCTGGGTCATGTGCACAAGGCGGGTCTCCTGGTGAAAACTTTCTTCTGACATTTCCGAATAACAATACGGGGTGGAAAACAGCTATAGGGATAAGGGGTGCAAGAAAAAAATGACTGTTTCCTCTCAGAGTTTCTTGGCTCTGGAGCAGATGTGGACAGGAGCAATCACATTGGGGGAGGGGGGTGCTGCCGAGAGGTCAAGGGGAGAAAAGAAGGGAGGGACAGCATGCTGTGTATGGGAACATGCAGGGTGGGCCTTGTAGCTTCAGTGGTGCCTGAACTCTCTGGCCCTGAATTTGTAGGAAATAGAATAACAAAATTTATGGGGAAGACACTATAAGCAACAACGCCTGGAACATAGTGTGTATCTGGTAAGTGTGTTTTTCCTCCTTCCTCCAATGAGAATGAACCAAGGCCCTCTCACATCCCGCCCTCCCCATCAACCACCACCCCACATTAGAGGTGGATGGGACAGTCCTAAGAAACACATGTCACTTCCTGAAAGTTGTTACAGTTAAAATGTCATTTTAATATAGTTTTTTAAATAGCACTTTGCAAAACTAAATAACGCAGTTCAATTTTGCTAACATAATAGCTTCTTATTATGCATTTAAGAAGAATGTGGACAGAAAAAAAAAGTCCTATTGACTAAGATGAGGAGGGAGGGAGCATGCTCGTGCACCCTGGTGGGTGTGTGAGGGAGGGAGCATGCTCGTGTGCCCTGGTGGATGTGTGAGGTGGGGAACATGCTTGTGTGCACTGATGGGTGTGCGAGGGAAGGGACATGCTTGTGTGCCCTGGTGAGTGTGTGAGGTGGGGAGCATGCTTGTGTGTCCTGTTTCAGTGTGAGATCACTCCAGAGACTTGGCTGCAGAGAGCTGCTGCCTGGCTTTTCCTGGGAGGAAATAAAGAAACATCTGTTCATCCCACATAAGGAACACACTGAGAAGACTTTATCCAAGTCTAGTTTGGCCAGCAGGTGGGTTTGTTGGTGTTACAGCGGCACAGGCAGTTTCCAGGCATGTGCTCCACAGAGAAGTCCGCCCCAGTCACCTGTTTCCTCATGACACAGAGGTGATTGGAACCTCCAGGATGGCACAGCCTCATGAACCTGTGAGGCCTTCTTGAGAGTTTTGTGAGTCTCAGGAGCCTGGAGAGTCTTGATCCTCCTCCATCCATGAGGGAATATTAATAAATCCAACCTTGTAAGGGTCTCTGGAGATCATCACAGACACTGTGCTTTGAGACAGTGATGGTCCTGTCTAGCCCCAAACAAAGAGCTGCCCTAAAAGAATCCTGTACATTACTTTGGGTATGAAATTTTTATTTCTGGAGATACAGAATAAATGTAAATATACAGAAGGAATCAGTTTCATGTTGTACTTAGAATGTCCCTTATTTTTATATAGTATAATTGACATGTGAGTATATGATACAGTAAGTTTTTATATTATTTGGAAATATTACATAAAGTATCAGCATTGCTTTTTGCTTATTTTCTAAGCCTCTCTTAAATATATCCTTTTGTAAATTCTATATTTATCGGTCTAGATATTGTTCTAAGTATTTACGGTATGCACAGGCATGTGTGTACATGTGTGCACGTGTGTTAGTCTCTGTAACCCCAATATTATCTATTTATCTGTGTGCTCTCACCCTTGATTTGAAATGCCACTTAGTAACAGTAGCTTATTGATACATTGAAATATATTTAGGATGAGGAAGTTCCCTCTAAAATCACTGTAATTCATGACTAAGTACAGCAAAGACCAGACCAGGGAAAGTGTCTTATTACTTGTTTGATAGAAGATAATTCTATTTGGTTTTGTTTATAGGTGCATGAGTCAACATTTAAAAATATGTAAGAACATAATGACTATCTGAGGAGCTAGAAAGTGGCAGAATGGGGTGGGTGGGGTAAAGGTGGGAACAATAGCTCCTGGCAAAATGAATAGCCCCAATAAGGATATGCTCTGACCTCAGTACTTGCAGTTACAGTAGGTTATATGAGAAAGGGAAGGACAGTTCCAGACGGAATTACATGGTGAGTAAAATGACCGAAGGCAGAGACAATGCCCTGGGTCAGACAGGTGGGCCATGTAAGAACGAGGTCTTTAAAGCAGCCTTAGTGCTATTCACTGGTATGGATTTCATCTTTCCTTATTCTTAGCCCTTTCCCCAGGTACAGTTTTTAAATATTATTTCAGTGCGGTTTTATATTTTATTTATTATCTTCAAGCTACAAAATTTATCATTTACTGTCAGTTTTGTGTCTGACAAATATTTTTACAGGTCAAAATTGAGAGCGGAATGACCTTTTTGCCACATGCCAAGATTTGACATATAGTGACATCAGTGTCTTTTATTGCAAACTAGTATAATTTAAAATTTTATTCTTTATCCAAAGTTTAATGATGTGTGTGTGTGAGAGAGAGACAGAGGTGAGAGGGAGAGAGGAGAGAAGCAGAAAAGCAGGTAGGCAGGCAGACAGACACTGGGAACTGAACTCAGACCCTCCTGCGTGCTTGCCAAGTTCTCTACCACTGAGCTATAGCCCCAGCTCAAAGGTGGGCTCATTTTATGATTTTGTACTTGTGTGTCAAGTGACCTTATTTGTTATTTTGCATTACTTTTAAGCAATATTCTTGCAGCACGAGTCAGGCTGTGACCCCCTTTCTTCGCTTCAGTGGCTCTCATTCACCCCCAGGTTAAAATCTGAATTCTCCCGCGGGGGCTCTTCCCAAGCTTGCGACCCTGCTGTCTTCCTCCCTGTGTCCAGCCTCCCTGTTCGCTAGTCCTACTGGCTTTGCCCTCATTCCTCCGTCACCCTACTCTACCCTCCAGCCCTCACACCGTCAGTCTCTTCTAATCCACGGTTTACTCGGGCAGTTAGAAGTTCTCAGCTGCACCACAAGCAGCCTCCACTGCACTCTGTCTCCCGGATTTCAGCACAGACTGTCTTCTCTGTGGGAGAGGCTTTTCTCACCTCTTCATTAGCTGTGTGGTCCCCGTATATCACTCCAGGCTGAGGATGGACGTCAGTCTCTCCAGATGGCCTCAGGCAGGATTTAAGTACCTGCTCCTCTCCAGGTCGCATGCTCTGGGTCACCTCTCCACACCTTGTCCTGGCCCATTTCCCTGTCTCTATATTTTACTAAAATCTCCAAGAGCGAGGAAGTGAATAAATCTGATCCCTGTCGTAGGTCCTTTCTCTCCTTCCTATAGCAAAGTTCCTGGTATTAGTGAGAACATGTTAGCTTTTTACCCATTCCATATTTCCTTGCATATAATTAAGAAAACTAGAATTAAGGAAAGTTGCATACCAAGTGTTTGCAGCTGCTGTTTGTCTCCGTACTTCCTTCTAGGTAGGATGCTAAGTGTCGGTGACCTACAGTCACAGAGACTGTCTCCAAGGGAAGTGAGAAGATGCTCACAGTCTCCTTTTTCATTCTTTTTAACTTGCGATTTACACACATTTCCCATTCAAACCAGAGAAAACTGTTGTTTCCAAACATTTATAGAGATGTCCTTGTATACATGGTATAAAAATAGCCAGGTCCTAGCTAGTTTTGGAAGTCAGTTTTGCCGAGAAAGCGCTAAGCAGGCGTGTCCATCTTTTAGCCCATGCGCCTCAGGGTCAGAAGGCTGGATACACCTGCAGCTGAGGGGAACACACGTGTTGTGACGCTCTGTAACCCCCCAGAGCTGCAGTCTGGGGGGGTCAAAGGCACCTGCTAGCTCAGCACTTGCTACACTTCTGTTTGTTTCTCAAGCCTAGAGGTGAGCCAGAGTCTTGGGCATGGCTGCCGCGGCTTCAGACATTACTGATCTCTCATGCTCTCTAAACCTGTGGAGAGGCCTAAGGTTGCATGCTGGTGCCTCACCAATGTGGGATCGTGGAGCAGCTATGGTCTGTCCGCCTCTGTGAAGCCCCAGTTTGTCCAAAGAAACCACACACAACCCCTAGCACAAGCGCATTAGCATTCAGGCTTTCTGCTCTCGACACTCAGAAGCTTCATTTGGGGACTTTGCTTAATACATGGTTGCTGGAACAATAAAGGCTGATTTTTTTTTTCATTCACAATAGAGCTTTGCGTGAGCAAGTACATGTGCTTTTCATTCAAGCATAAATAGTCCCACTTAGTTATGAATGAAATCAGCGTTTATTGTACTAATAATTCACAAACATGAATTAACGGTACCCATAGATAAGCAAGCTTTATTCCCTACCTTTAATCCCAATGCCTCTTCCATTTCCCACCCTCTATCTCAAAGAGTTCTAAGAAATAAAAGTGAACGACATAGTTTTGTGTTTCCTTAATTTACTTATTCATTTGTAAAAAGCTTTCTTTTCTCATTTTGCATTACAATCCCAGTTCCCACTCCCTCTCCTCCTCCCAAGCTAGTACAAGCAGTAGAAATAAATCCTGGTTTCACTGCCAGTGGCCCCACAGTCTGCCCCAGCTGTCGCCCACACATTCAGAGGGTCTAGTTTGGTCCTATGCTGGTTCTTCCGCTATCAGTCTGGTGTCAGTGAGCTCCCATTAGCTCAGGTCAACTGTTTCAGTGGGTGTCCTCATCATGGACTTGACCTCTTTGCTCATATTCTCACTCATCCGTCTCTTCAACTGGACCTTGGGAGGTCAGTCTAGTGCTCTGCTGTGGATCTCTGCATCTGCTTCCATCAGTTGCTGGATGAAGGTTCTGTGACAATATTTAAGACAATCTGACTGCAGGGCAAGGCTATTTTAGGTACTCTGTTCACATTTGCTTAAGGTCTTAGCTGAGGTCATCCTTGTGGATTCCTGGGAATTTCTCTAGTGTCAGGTTTCTTGCTAACCCCATAATAGCTCCCTCAATCAAGGTATCTCTTTCCTTGCTCTCCCTCTCTGTCTTTCCCCCATCTTGACCATCCTTGTAGTAGGAGCTATGGGCTGTGTTCCACTGCCTGGCTCCTGGCCACCGGCTAGCTTTATACTCGAAATAACAACACACAAATTGTATTCTTTTAAACACTGCTTGGCCCATTATATCTAGCCTTTTCTTGGCTAACTCTCACATCTGGACTAACCCATATTTAGTAATCTGTGTAGCACCAGTCTTACCGGGAAAGATTCACCATGTCTGACCTGGAGGCTTGCTTCATCGCATCTGCCCTGGAGAGGAGAGGCATGGTGTCTGCCTCAGAGAGGAGAGGCATGGTGATTACCCCACTTGCCTTCTTCCCAGCATTCTGTTCTGTCTACTCCACCCACCTAAGGGATGGCCTATCAAATGGGCCAAGGCAGTTTGTTTATTAACCAATAACCTTCCTCCATCACATCCTGTTTGCTCAAGTTCTCTCCCCCTGCCCTCCTTCTCCCCTTCTTCCCTCTCTTCTACCCCTACTTCCATGCTCCCAATATGTTCAACATACTTAGCCATCAGGGAAATGCAAATCAAAATGACTCTGAGATAACATCTTACACCAACCAGTCAAAATGGCTAAGATCCAAAATACCAATGATAGCTTCTGCTGGAGAGAATGTACAGAGTAAGGGGAACACTCTCCCCATTGCTGGTGGGAGTGCAAACTGGTACAACCACTCTGGAAATCTGTATGGCAATTTCTTAGAAAGTTGGGAATCAACCTACTTCAAGACCCAGCAATACCACTCTTGGGCATAAATCCAAAGGATGTTCAATCATACTGTAAGGACATTTGCTTAGCAATGTTCTTTGCAGCATTATTTGTCATAGACAGAACCTGGAAACAACCTAGATGCCCCTCAACCAAAGAATGGATAAAGAAAATGTGGTACATTTACACAATGGAGTACTGCTCAGCAGTAAAAAATAATGACATCTTGAAGTTTGCATGTAAATGGATGGAACTAGAAAAAAAAAAACATCCTAAGTGAGGTACCCCAGACACAGATAGACAAACATGGTGTGTACTCACTCATAAGTGGATATCAGACAAAGCAAAGGATAACCAGCCTATTATCCATGAACCCAGAGAAGCTAGGTAACAAAGAGAACCCTAAGAGAATACAGATACCCCTGGGAAGGAGAAATTGACAACATCTCCTGAGAAAATAGTTTTGTTTCTTTTAACCCCAGTAAATGTGAATAAACATCCTTGGACATTAAGGCCTCGGTCTTTCTTCACCTCATTGCACTGCTCCTGACAGGAAGTCTCCACTAACGAGTGCAGGATCTGGCACCTTAATTTTCTTTCCTGAAAACTTTGATTTACTCAGTGTGAAAGGGTCTTTCCCAGGGGTTGTATGCTATGACTGACCTTTGCAGTATTTAATGTTAATATCTCCCATCTGGTAGACAACTCCTGTGGGGAACCCCGCACATCCTCATGGCATCTGCACTGATAGTCTTATCTGAGTGCAAAGGAAACAGAACCTAAGTCTTAACCAGCCAGGCTACATCTGTAGCACAACCATTAAAATGGGGGATGTCCAGGTTGGAGTTCAGCCTTTCGTTTCCAACAAAATGACCAGGATGAGAAAATTCCAGTACCAGTATAATTGAGCAGTATTTTTTTTTTCCTTTGCTTGTTTGTTAATCTTTTTCTTTTTCAAGACAGGGCTCCTCCGTGCATCTTTGGAGCCTGTCCCAGAACTCACTCTGTAGACCAGACTGATCTTGAACTCACATAGATCCACCTGTTTCTGCCTCCTGAGTGCTGGGATTAAAGGCGTGTGCCACCACCGTTTGTTTTAATTAAGAATACATAAACACAGGTTTCTTTCAAGTGTTTTTCGGTCTGGAGTTCCATGGATAACTCTCTCTCAGGTTAGAGATGAATGCTCTAGCAAAATCTGCCTGCAATCAGGGTCTTCACACCCCACACCGTGTGTGACAGGATACCAGAATCAGGGAGGGGTGCTCTGTCGTGGCTCTTGAGGCAGAAAATTTACAGAAATTTTAAGTGAAGAATGAAACTTTAAGTGAAGTTTTAAGCACAAAGACAAAAGCTATTTCCCATTTGCCCCACAAACCTGGAACTTCTAATGACTACAGAATACAAAGAAGTTTATTTTTCTTTTTTTAAAGACATGATTCTTAATTATATATATATAATTATTCTTAATTATCACACACACACACACACATATGGGATGGGAGCATATGAACATGGCATGACTGTATGTCCCTGTGGGGGTCAGAAGAGGATGTCAAGTCCCCTGCAGCTAGATTTACCAGCAGTTGTGAGCAGTCTCATGTGAGTGCTGGGAACCGAACTTGGATTCTATGTAACAACAGTATACTCTGAGCCATCACTATAGCCCCGTGTACAAATTTTCTACTCAAATTTCATCAGGTTTGACGTCTAAAGGCATCGAGCATTAGGTGTCTCTAGTGAAACGGTGACAGAGCACAAGGCCCCACTCTAATGGAACTAATGCTTGCAATGACCCAACGAATTTAACACTAAACCAAGTTTCAGATGCGCACATCACTTTGTCTAGGCCCTGCCTCTACCGCAGCTGAACCGAAAAGTGCCGGCTCATGCATTCTTCTCGCGCCCTGGATCATCCTAACCCTAAAGCAGGAGCAAGCTGACTTTCCTTCCCCTTAGCAGGTAGGAAGATGAGCACAGAGGCTGGGTGCCCACGTAGCTCCGTAGCTCCAGGTCAAGGGGAAGAACATCCTCTTGCCCAAATCAAGGTCAGTCTCCACCACCCAGAAGCAAGAAGTGTGTCTGTTGAATGAGTAGGCCAGCTATAAATTGCTGAAATCAGTGATGGGATGGGTCCCACAGACCTGAGCATCCAACGGCCAAGATCAAAGAGGGATGATGTGGGTCATTTTCTGGAAGGGGGCTGCTCTTTAAGACCGAGAAATACCAGTACATTGATGGTAAAAGGCAAACAGACAACAAGGTTGGGGAGCAAATACTAGAGAAGCCCAGAGACCATCATCATGGATAGCTTCATGCCAGCCTTGTGCTAAAGCCCCCTAATACCACCTTTTCAGGCCCTCAAGGGGAAAACTGTTCAAACAGCCCCACTTTGAGCCACTCTCTGCTTTCTAAAGAACCCTGTGTCACCCTGAGTCCCAGACACGTCCTTCTTAGGTGGTGGTGGCTCTGCGTGTTCTGAGCAAAGGAAGTGACTAATTCTAGATCCTCCTTCAGCTGCACAGCAAATCGTTCTACCAACGCCTCACTCTGCAGAGGCACCAGCAGTCTAATTGTCCTGAGGAAGAATGAGCAACGCCAGCTGCGAGCTGCAGGAACGCACGATCTCTGTGAGTAACCACAGGCCCCGCTGAATATGACTGGAAGTAAGTTCAGGGCAATCGTTCTCATGTTTAAAAATAAGACCATACCAGGAAGCATGGGAAGAGGTGGACTCAAGATCTAAGAAGAGCATTTGCTGAAACAGCCTCAAAATACCTCCTCTTCTTGTGTGAGGAGGAGACAGGGAGGAGTGACATGGTCTCTCATCTATTCTGGGCACCCGACTACCTACAGAGCAAAGTTTCCCTGATTAGAGGGTTCTTTGTTTGTTTCTTTGTTTGTTTTCCTTCATTCCTCCACTGCCTTCTCTCGTTGTTTTTGTTCCCTTTACCCATAAGAACTTCTAATGTTCACGAACTTGTCCTCCGCCATTCCAAGCCAATGTCCAAGATGTTAGTCTCCATTCCAGCCCCTCCAAAAGAAAACTCCTCAATGGCATTGCTTTAGATTAGGTTTCCTAGGAGCAGAAACTGGGGCGAAGAGTCTCATGGATGTCTTTTCCCAGAGAAGGGCTCTCAAAACTGGAAGCCACAAGCAGGTTGAGTCAGAGAAGGGCCCTAAGAAAGCATGTGGTCTCAGCAGGGTCTGACTACAGCCAGATCTCCAGGAGAACTGAGGATGTGAAAAGTTCTAGAGTGCCGGCCCTCGGTAGGTCTAGCGCTTGCTCTCCCAGCAGTTCCATCTTGGCTGTGGTCTAAGGGGAGTACACAGGAGAAAGGGAACTCCTAGTCAAGCAACACATTTGGCCTGGGGCAGTTCTCCCAAGAAAGAGTTTTCTGACTCATACAAATAAAACAAAACAAACAAACAAAAGGTAAAATACATTATGTCTGCAGTGCCCTCTGCACGGCCACCAATTCCTTCCTCTTGGAAGATACAGCACTTTCTGATACAGTGTGAATGAGACCTGTTCATGGAGACGGCAGAGAGGGCAGCCAGGAGAGCACTCTCTTCACTTGGAGTAAGAATGCAGCTATTGCCTTGCAGCTCATGGGTGGCACATGTCTCAAATTCACAGGATAAAGACACTAAAGAGAATTCTGATAGTTTATTAAGATGCAGAAAAGAAAAGGCAATGAGTTACTTGGGTCCAGGTAATTTATCCCCAGAAAACAGAGTGACAGGAGTGGCTTATTTGGATATTTGGTTTAAGGGGCAAAATTTAAATAACAGGTGGGACAGTTTTGATCTTTGAATTAATTCAGTATTTACAATCAGTGCAACAGAACAGGGGTTTTGAAGTTAGAGATTTGGGGCTCAAATATTAACATCGCTACTCTTTAAGGCTGTGTGAGATCTGTTACGTGATTCGAGGCAAACCATTCAAACTCTGAAATGCGTCCCTCCTCCGGGACTTGGTGAAGATGATGTACACCTACCCACAGTAATTCACACTTTCCAAAAATATGTCTGTGATGCTTAGCAAAAATGCCTGGTATCTGGAACTCTGTTCTTGGGGTCGCAAGTATCAGAAAGTGGGTAAAGCTTTAACAAAGAGGAGCCTGGGGCTGAGCTGAGCTCTGAGAGCGTCTCAAGAGTCTTGAGCAAATCCTTCAAGCTAAGAGATCTCTTGTCTGGCAGGAATGGGCCTGCATGGTTCCTCAGGTTCTGCTCTTTGTCTGTGTTCTTTGCTCTTCTCCTTCCCTCAAGACTGGCCACTCCTGCTCCTTCATTCCTAAATGGGAGTCTTGGGAGCTGGGATCCAGCTCCCACAAAGGAACAAACTCTCCTTTGAGTCCATTCCCCAGTTCCACGTGAGAAGAGGCTAACTGGCCACGCCATGGGTCACATCTGTCCCCGGGATGATGAGCTGTGCCCAAGACAGGTAAGACACCATTTTCCATGAGTTTCAAGGAGAGGAGCAGTTTCCAGAAGAAAATAGGCAGTGATTACAACTGCTACCAAAAGGTCACTCCATGATACAGTGTTCAACGACGTGTGGTGCCACTGTCACTCACAGTGTCACTTTAGAATATTCCTCAACATAGACAAGGTAATATTATGAATTGATAAACTAGCTTAGGTTTTGACTTCACAGATCTTCAACTTCCTGAACAGAGATCTCTCATTTGTGATGGGCTAGCTCACAATATCCCAGAAACCCTCATTCTCAGGGTGAATTGAGCCCTTATTTTATAATTTATGTCACAATCAATGCCCTGTACTAGATTAGTCAGCAATGTGGACACCAGAAATTGGTCTAATTGTGAAACAGAGGCTTGATAATTAGCAGAATGGATGTTAGAAATGGACTTTTAATGTGGAATTTCCCTCTGTATGCTGTGAATACCATTAGTGAATAAAGAAACTGCTTTGGGCCTACAGAGCTAGGTGGGGAAAACTAAGATGAATGCTGGGAGAAAGGAGGCGGAGTCAGAGAGAAACCATGGAGCCATTGGAGACAGATGTGCTGAAACCTTGCTGGTAGGCCATGACCTCGTGGTGATGCACAGATTAATGGAGATGGGTTAAATCAATATGCAAGAGTTAGTCAATAAGAAGCTAGAGCTAATGGGTCAAGCAGTGATTTAATTAATATAGTTTCTGTGTGATTATTTCGGGGCTGAGCTGCTAAACAGCTGGGAACCAACAAGCGGTCTTCTCTAACAGACTTTCATTGGTAAAAAGGACCTCCTTTGAGACAGGGTCTTTTGTTGTCCTGGAGCTCACCAACTGGGCTAGGTTAGCTAGCCAGTGAGCCCAGGGATCCTCCTGGCTCTTGCTGAGACTACAAGCTTGTGCCACCTTGCCTAGAATTGTTGAACTCATGCCCTCATGCTGTGAGACAAACACTTTACTGACTGAGCTGTCTTCCCAACCCCAGAACACATTTTGAGAGAGTGCCTCTTTCTATAGCACATGATTCTAGCAGTAAGATATCACCCAGCAGCCAAACTCTTCCCTGAATGTCTTCTGTCATCCTGCCCATGCAGAAGAGAAACCTTGTAGTCTGGGCCTTTGGGATTTCCTACATACCGTGAACAGCTCCCAGGAGCATACTGACAGCTGGAAAGTATTTAATTGCTCCATTTATCTACAGCAATAAGGATTAAGTACGTCTTGGGAATAATAGCATGTCACTCTCTCTGTCAACAAAGAACTTACCTTACCAGCCCCACTGCACTTATTTATAAATACATTCATATGTCAATTAAAGAAAAGGATCACGGTGGATCATGTCCACACAGACATCTGTGCTGGAGGAGTAGTTCAAACCTTTGTTGCCATGACCCACATGACAATGGGTTATGTTTATGACATAGTACGGCAACTGAGCCCAGCACTGGGGAGAATTCCTGTACAACAGTCATTCTATCCTTTAGCACTGAAGAAGGCAATTGGGAAACACATAAATGAAGGGATGGCAGAATAATCATGCACTTGTTTCAAACTTAGGGAGGAAATCAGCCCTTTCCAAATATTATTCTACCCAAATACAGCTCATAACTGACTGCCACAAACGCCACAACCAAGCCCCTGAATGCAGTGTGTGTGTGTGTGTGAGAGAGAGAGACAGACAGACAGACAGACAGACAGACAGACGGACGGACAGATAGACAGACAGAGAGAGAGACAGATCAATACAGCATTGGTTTACTTCATTGCAGTGTAGCACTGTTAACAGTGAGTGCTTTGGAGTTAGACAGACCTAAATTCTAATCCTGATTCTGCCATTTGTAATTTCCACGAGTTACCTAAATCCTCCAAGTTTCACTAACCTGCACTGAAAATAGGATGCTAAGAAGGACTAAAGGAGGCAGTGGATAAAAGAGACACAAAGCAAGCACTTAGCCAGCTAACACACTGCAGAATGTCTCTAGGACTAAAGATCTGGGTAAACAAGCCATTCTACAGACCATTGAGAACAGAAGCCAAGCCCTCTAGAGTGTGGCTAACAAGCTGGTAAACTCCAGCGCATCGAGACCATATGCCCACAACAAAACAACCAAACAATAAAACCTCGAACTAACAATGCCACTTCTAATATTAGAGAAGGTCAAGAAGCAGAACCCCTAAACAGACAAAACATTACAAAATAGAAAAACAACAGACAATATCAACATTAACAGTTATGTCCTGCTCAAAACAAGAGAGTAAATCAAGCCCAACAGTACATAAGTAATAATACAATGTTCTTAGAGTCTGATGGTAGAAGGTTGGACCTCTACAGCTGTAGCAAGCGATGTTCATCTACCCATCCTTAATATACCAATTACAGAGGCAGGCAATAATGAAGTGGGGAAAGGAAACTTACTCAGTCTGACAGTCATTCTTTGTTGTATTTTGGACTACATTTGAATGATCTGAAACCCAAGAGGCTGGTTGCACCTGTGAGTAATTTTTCTTAACTCATTTGAACTGGAAAGATCCACCTCCATTCTGGATCAGTTGAGGTGGGATGGTGCACCTTTAATCTGGAACATGCCTTCTGGTGGTAGCCCAAATAAAGGACATGGAAGTCAAAATAAAGGAAGTTTTGTCTGCTTGTTCTTGCTGGCAAGTTCATTTCTTCATGGGCATTAGAGCCTGCTTCTTAGGGATTCTGGGGTATACTGAGATAGCCAATTTCATGGACTTTACGAATACTGGTTTTGATAGAAAGTTATTGTTAGACTAGGTGGATCGCAGCCTATGAGCCACTCCAATAAATCCATATATACCCACATATAAATCTATCTATCTATCTATCTATCTATCTATCTATCTATCTATCTATCATCTATGGACGGGGGAGAGAAGGGGCGGGAGGGAGAGTTATTCATTTTTATCAGTTCTGACCTTCTGCTCCTCTAGAGAACCCTGAATAGTACATTCAATGTGACCACATTATGATGAAAAATGAGGTTCAGTGACCTCCATCTTCCAGATTCTGACATAAGGTGTAGGTTTAAATAAAAGGCCTAACTTAGGTATGTATAACTAAGCCATCGTTGTCAAGATGCCTATCTGCCCATCATTGATCCACCATTGTCTCAGCTCTAATCTGCCCTGCAAGGTAATAGTTTGTCAGAACTCTGTGAACTCTCTCCTGGGAGATAAGTGCTCCCTCTGGCTGGCAATGGACTTCAGTGTTCTCTTCCTCTCACATAAGATTCTTGAGGAAATTGCAATTCCTTGAGGCGCATTCATTTACTATTCTAATGGCCAATGGTAGGGGCACAATCATCTCATTAGAATATCTCGTTTCTGTCAGGAACGATTACAACATTATGAAATAAATAGCATCACCTAGGAGTTCAAGTCCGGTTCGCCAGGGAAAATTAAACATTATTCACGGTATTAATAGACTAAAGGAGAAAGAAGAAGCCAACAGATCAATAGATGCAGAAAAATCATTTGACAAAATTTCAACATCCATCACTGATAAAAAAATATTTTTCGGAAGAAATTCTTTTGGATGAGGAAGACTGGGAATATAAGAGGACTTCTGTTCATGATATATGGGGCCATGGGAAGGTGTGGACCATAGGAAATTACAGCCACACAAAAGTACAGGCCGTGAGAATTCTCATTTGTTGCTGACAGAAATACAAACTCACAGCTCACAGCGACCCTAAGTTTCTTTTCGTTTTTAGATTTTTATTTTTATTTTATGTGTATGGGTGTTTTGTCTGCATATGTGTCTGAGTACCACACAAGTGTCTAGTGCCCAAAGAGGTCAGAAGAGGGCATCAGATCCCCTAGATCTAGGGTTACAGATGGTTATGAGCCATCATACAGATGCTGGAAATTAAATCTGGGTCCTCTGCAAGAGCAACAATTAAACAACGGACTTACACGCTGACTGCTGAGCTATTTCTCCCTAAACCCAAAGTTTCTTTAGAAAAACATATCCAGTTCTATACATTTATTTCAAGAAACATGAAAACTTAAGATCATGTCAAAACCTATGTATGAACCTTTACAATAGTGTTTTGCATAATCTCTAGAAACAGGAAATGTCTCAATGCCCTTCAAATGATGAGTAGATAAACAAGCTGTCTTCTAACTATAAAACAATGTGTCCTATAGCAGCAAAAGAAACAATCTAAGAACTGAACAATCTCAGATGTATTGATTAAGCTGAAGAAATGGAACTAGATTAAAAACTAAATGCTGTTTGATTTCATTTATCCAGTAATTTTTAAAAGCAAAGCTATGGGGGGGTGGGAGGAGGGATGGAGGGAGAGAGAGAGAGGAGAGAGAGAGAGAGAGAGAGAGAGAGAGAGAGAGAGAGAGAGAGAGAGAGAGAGAGAGAGGCGCAATGGGTGAGCAATCACAAGCAAGCAAACCTGAATGAGTTTGGTGCTGTGAGTTAAGACGCAGAGCGATGGCATCTTGGACTTGTCTATATCGCCGGAGGCAGACCTACATGAAAGCTTTTTAATAGGCGAGAGATCCGCACAAAAGTGCTACTCTCCACTTTAAGGTGATAAAAAGCAGTTTACTCTGGAGCCAAGCAGGAATGACCACGGCCTCATAACTTAATGTTCCAATGTTGTAACAGTCAGTGTTGCAAAGTTTTTATAGAAAGGGAGAAAAGAGAGCCATAAATCTAGGCACTTTTCAAATACACCAATAGAGTCATCCATCATGTAGGTGGATTATGCCGAGGCAGGGGGATCTCGGCATGGATTTCAGGTGCTATCTAATGGCAGTCTTAGCCCTTAGGCTGGAGGAAGCTAGGGGTCTGTTAACACGTCCCGCAAAGTTTCGGCTGTTAGTCCAAACAGTGTTAGGTTAGACAGAGAGGGTAACGATGACTATGAAGCAGGTTAAAGATAGCCCGCAGTAGGCTGCCCATTGGCTCTGGATCTGCTACAGTCCAACCTCTCCACTGCTTCTGGGGTTCTCAACAGTCAGTTACTTGGCCGAAGAGTCTCTGTAAGGTGTGGTTCTTTCCAGAAACTTTTGTTTACCAATACATTTATAAATGTATCTTCTGTCCTAAAGAGAGAGCCAGTTCAGGGAATCACAGTTTTTAAAACCACCCCCTTAGAAAAAGCCGCTGAAATGTTACCTTTCCTTATACCTCCAGGGCAGGCTGACTCAGAAATAAGAGCCTAAACTGGGAAATGATACGGCTGAGATAAAGAGGGAAGGTTCCACCCAAGTACAGCAGGCATTAGCAGAAAACATTGACCAGGAAATACTACTTCAGTGGGAAACTAAGTTTATCACCATGACTTACACTGTCTTCCTGTGATGTGCCAGCAGACCCAGGGACTAACCTTTAAAACGGGTACCCTTTAACCAGGAAGCATTTTTGGCTTGGAAGAATTTTCCACTTGGCTTTTACGTGAGATGAGATTACAGCAATTATTTTGTCTGCTCCTGTGTGTGGATTAGTAGCCCTTTCTTTCAGGCACAAAAGTGATGCCAAGAGGGAGGTCTGGGTTCAGGCTCCCTCTGCCTCTCAGAAGGGGAAAGGGTCCTAGGCTTCAGTCCAGTTTCGGAAACAGTGGCTATTTCTTCAGTTTCGAAAGCAAACTCAACGCCTATTTCATCCTGAATAGCATGATGGATCCAGGCTCTTCAGATCCTGCTCCTTCATGCCCTAGAGCAGCCATCTTCAGGTGAATGAAAGGTCTATTTCCTTGCAACAGCTTTTCAAAGGTTGATTATGACGGGAAAGTGAATTTGAATCTAGGTAAAATGAAATTACAGACGGTACAGAGCAATCGGAGGACTTTGAGATGCGAACATGTGTGGCTGAGTCACTTCCCAGTCTTCATAGACTAAAGCTTCCCTCTTGACTCTAAAATTCTTGCAATTTAACTTTATATTTCTACTTCCCGGGATGAGCTCACTGCCTCTGTAAACTCGGGCCAGTGTTTTTCTCTGAAAGAAAGAACAGCTTTCGCTAGTCATCACCAGATGATCTACGTGGATGGATGGATTCTGGTTTGTGCCTGTTAATTCACAGATAATGACAGCTAACCATTGCAGACACCTAAGCTCTCGCTGTCTAAAATAAAGGACACCATGAGAACTGAGGTGATGTCCCTTATGTGGTCCTAAGCTTTTCAATGCTGAGATCTCACAGCAGAGCCCTTTCAACCTCTCCGTCACTCAGCTGACCTGGCAGGTGGCAGTGGGGAGTCAGGGCCAGCAAGCCACTGCTCCAAAAGCCCCGAGCAGAGCAGAGCCATTGCCTAAGACTGGGGGCACAGCTGTCAAGGTAGGGCTGCCAGGTTGAATGCTGACTCAGCCACTGTAATTGGGGGCAAGTTGCATAAACTCTGCATCCAGCGTCCGGCATTTACAATGGAGCCAGCACTGCCCGCTTCAAAGGTGTCATGGGATGTATTAAGTGTGAAAGAACGCTCCATGCTTCAGGGACTGCCGATGGGTCAGGCGGGGGGCGGGGGATTAGGAACCTGTTTTCTGGATATGGTAGGTCAGCTGCGTATTGGAAGGCACAGCAGGTGTGACAGCACCCACAAAACCCGTACAAACTCAATCCAGACATACATCCAGCACGGAGAGGGGACATGAGTACAGAGTCTCATCCCTAGCTGAGGAGCTATTGCAGTTGATAGGTTCTGGGAGAGGAGTCAGTTTTCATTAAGGGTATGGTCCCTGGTGGGTTGGCCATGCTCCAGCGTGAGGTCACACATCCAAGAGAGTATGGGCAGCACAAACTGGACTTGATGGGTTAAAAACAGATCAAAGAGGACACAGAGTGGGATGAGTATGGAGGTGGGGGTGGATATGGGAGGAGGTAGGAGAGGGGATGAACACAATCAAAGCATATTGTATGCAACTTTCAAAGAATAACGGGGTGGGGGGGATGTGGAGAAAACATCAGACCTGGAGGCAGGAACCTGAGTTGCTATCAAAGCTGCTGCCATCCTTATCGTATTCCCTGAGACTCAGTTTTTCCATCTGTGAAGTGGATATGAAGCTGATGTTTTCAGTCCACGCTCTGTCGCATCAAATAAGACGGGGACTTTAAGAATCCTGTGATCGAGGCTGCAGCGGCAGCTCTGCAAGCAGGAGGACACAGGAATGTAAATCCCTAGCGTCCGTGTCAAAACCTGGCATGGCCACATGTGCCCGTAATCCCAAGAGCTTGCTGGCCAGCCAGCCTGGCTCAAACTTCAGTTCAGCAGCGGGCCCTGCTTCAAGGCGGCAAGGCCAACAGTCACAGATGACAAACATTCAGTGTCTTGTTCTGACCTCCATATGTGTGAACATGGCTGTGTTCTGCACGTGTTCAAGCATATGTAAGCACAGACACACACACACAGCACCCACAAATATACAAACAAATAGCATTATATAACTGAATAGTTTCTTCTTGGGAACATATATGTATAATATATATGTGTGTGTGTATATATAATATATGTATATGCATGCAATAACAATTAGTGAAAAAAGAGGCTATGAATTTAAAGGAGCATGGGGAGAATGTGGGAGAGTTTAGAAGTAGGAAAGTGCAGGTATAAATTCTGTAATTAAATTAAAATTTCAAAAATATACAAAGCGACAAAGAACCCTAAAAATTAAAAATAAAGATAAAGAAAAGAACATCAGCTTGTAAACTTGTTGAGGTCTAATTGTCAGAAATTTCAAAACATGATACAAATATAAAATGAACATGTGACACAGATTTTTTTAATTAGTTAATAAAGAAATCAATTATTCATTATAAGTAAGGGTGGTTCTAAGACCATGCAAATAACTGTTTGTTTATTCATAATTTAATGACAGAATCTTGGGATACAACTTCTAAGTCAGTTATTACAACTGACAAACATACAATAGCGTGATAAACTATGTATAACCTTTGGGATTATTTTTTCAATGAGGTGGATGCATTTATAGTGGAGGGAAAAGATCTACATGTTAATATAGTAACTAGGATAAACTTAATTAATAAAGTCAAATGCTGGTTCACAGCCCTAGACAACTGAACCTTGGATAGGGCTAATTAAAAATGACACCAGAAAGACATACAGTCTCATTTGTCTCATTTCAGAATTCTGGGTAACAAATAATGCTTACCAGAAGAAAACCTCATTTTCCCAGGCCTTTCCCTAATTGGACAGTCTCTTATAGTCCAGGGACACTCAATATTAGCTGGACTTTTGAGTCCCCTGATATATTCATTTTCTACATCATGACTCAAACGATCAAAGGCTTAGTGAAGTCTTTGGCCTCAGGGTTCTCTGGGTCAGTCACTGCTGACCTTGGGTGGTTTGCGTCTTCAGAGCCAGAGCTGCAGAGGACCTCAGAAAAGGCTTTCCTGATGATGCCAGCTCCACCCAGGATAATCCCTATTCATTACCCAATAGTCAACTGCCTATGGAACTTGGCTATGCCTGCAACTTTGCTTGACGTTGGCCGTGCAATGTAACTCCACGTGAATGACAATTCAAAGGGAAGAGGTCCTACGGGAAGTTACCCAAGTTGCCTGAAGGTATTGCCATCAAACATGGGGAGCTTACTGATGCTTAGATCCTGGAAGAAATTCTGATGTGAATGATTTAGGACAAGAACCTGACACTGCTATATTTCGAGAGCTTCCTCAGAGAAGCGGACAGCGGACAGGACTGAAACCCTGAACTAGCTTTTCACTCGCAAGTCACAGACCCCCTCATACCTGATGGCCTTTGCATTCAGTCGCTGACTTCAAACAAAAGAACTCACAGACAGTTCCAGAGCCCTTTAATGACAATGTAAGCAGGATCAGGATTTCTGAGGAGAGCTCTGATATCAAGAAATGGGACCAACGGTCATGGGCAAGACCTAGAAATGTGTCAAGTGACAGCTACCACACTTTGGCCACAGGCTGGGGGTGAAAGGGTGAGTAATGATGATGAATTGTCTGCCTAGAGTTGGGAGATGAGGTGTTGCAATAAACACAAATGTTTTGATTTGGGCACCAGAGGATCTGTGGACTCTGTGTCAAGCTAAGAAAATGGGAAGATAGTCAAAGCTATTGAAACAAACTTCTACCCCTCACGTCTGACCCCACAGCCATGGCTTACATTCATATTGAGAAGAGTCTGCAAAAAAGAAAGGAGAGAAAACAACACAGGGTGTTGTAGTTTGTGTCCAACGCACAGACCAGTGCCACACTTCCGACAGGAAGTCACTGCGGAGAGGCCTCTGCCGGTAGGTTAGTGGCCATGCCTCTGCCGGCAGGTTAGTGGCCATGCCTCTGCCAGCAGGTTAGTGGCCATGCCTCTGCCGGCAGGTTAGTGACCATGCAGGAAGAGTTCTTTTTTTTTTTTTTTTTTTTTTTTTTTGGTTTTTCGAGACAGGGTTTCTCTGTGACTTTGGAGCCTGTCCTGGAACTAGCTCTTATAGACCAGGCTGGTCTCGAACTCACAGAGATCCGCCTGCCAGCTGGAAGAGTTCTTGCATCTTGTTGCTACCTTGCCAAAAGCTGAACTGGAAGGCGACTGTGCCTCCTCCTTTCTCTGCAGAGGCCTGGCCTGAATGCATTCAGTGTGTTTCACCTTCCAGGTATGCCCACTCCTCCTCCGAGACTTGACGTTTAGCACTGTAAGGAATGTTCTACAAAATGCAGAGGTTTTACTACTCTGGCCTCAGGCTTTGAATGCCAAGAGCTGTCTAGGGTACTGTGATAACCAAAGCTCCTCATGCCCCCTCATGGCCACCTGGGGCTGTACTACCCACACCACTGTCCAGCTCTGGGTTGGGTGTACAGCCTTTTTCTTCAGGGCAGTGACTCTCCCATCTGAGTTCTAATCAGGTCCTGCCCGATGAGCTTCTGAGAGCAAATAAGATCACGTTCAGGGTAGTCTGGCTATTGGTGATTCTCAGTTTTGGCTGTTATGGAATTCCCTGGAGAGACTTCCAAACCTCTTGTGTGTCAAGGATCAGCCTTGACAAAAATACCTCTCACCAGGGTAAGGGCATGGGGATTAGAAATATAGAAAAGAATATGAAGACGCAAACAAAAATAATAAAATGGAGAAGCATATAGGACAGTATCGGGAGGGAAGCTCCGCGAGCACTAAAAATCTGCCTGTGTTTAATTTCCAACTACTTAAAATATCCTTGACCCCAAAGGGTAGCAGTAAGACAAAAGACTGCATTGACATGATATAAAGAAACGGACATACCAATTGAAAGTCACGGGCTACATTCATAGTTAAACATTCTGTTGCTAGAACAAAGCATGCGTGTGACAGTTGTGTAGCTTAGTCTTACATGGGACCCCTAGCAGTGGGACCAGGACCTGTCCCTGATGCATGAGCTGGCTCTTCAGAACCTGTTCCCTATGGTGGGATGCCTTGCTCAGCCTTGATGCACGGGGGAGGAGCTTGGTCCTGCCTCAATTTGACAAGTCATGCTTTGTTGATTCCCGTGGGAGGCCTTACCCCCATGATGAAGAAAGAGTGGGGAGGGTAATTGAGGGGGGGAGATCAGAAAGAGAAGAGGGAAAGGAAACTGTGGTCGGTATATAAAATTAAAAAAAAAATCTTCCCAGGCAATTATTACATACTCAGAGACAAAGAGGTCCAAGGAAAATCCAGTGCTGCTTGCTTTCCTCCCTTTATGACTTGCTGGTGAGTATAACTACCCTGTTGCTGCTGATACTGTCATTTGCTTTGTTATGCTTATCCGTAACCCAGCTTTGCTGGCCTTTCAACACAGACTGAAGATCAGCAGCATTCCAGGAATCTTCTATGCCTTTATGACCAAATTGAAATGACGGAGCATCATGAACTGAACATCTCCCAAATTCTCAGCTTTTCAGTCATGCTGATACCTAATATTGAACAATTCATCCCATACGATGCAAGCTAATCATTTATAATATACAGCCATTCATCCCTTTTGATCCTCTAGAGAATCCTAATACAGGCATCTTGTGACTTTAGGGTGCAAGCTTTGAATCCCATAGTATTATTTTACTTGTTTATTGAGACTGACCTTGTAGGCTACCAATCAATCAAGCCTACATAGTTAAGGACCAATAAAAATTCTGAATGTTGAAAAAATTCAAGTCTAGCTGTGCTTTACTAAGAGCCTTCTGATTCTGGCCTTCAACTATGCTCCACTATTGCCATCCTCCTCCCTTCCTTTGTATGAGGCATTTTTATTAAATCTTGAGGAGCAACTATGATGCTTTCTCTTTCTTAAAACTAGCTTGTTACCAGGGGTATAGGAGTTTGGGGTCAAAGTTGATGAGTATGGTCCATCCTCATTGGGCTCCAAACCTTCTAATGTAATGGATACTTAACATCAGGAGGGGCAAACCTGCTGCTAGGTGTTTCTATTGTCCCCCTTACCAGGGCCTAATCCATGAGCCTGCAGTAGAGATACAGGCAGCATCTGTCCTTCTTGGGAATCTGGGCAAAGGCAGGAGGAGCCCCAGCAACAAGCTGCCTTCCTATGAAGACTCCCATTCCACCTGTTCACCACCACTCCAGCACTGAATCTGTTAAACACTCATGCTGTCTGCCTGGTGAAATAAGGTTCACCTGGATAAAAACTGTCATGAAAATCAGATCCCAGATCCTCTCCTTTAGAAGACTCTGTACAGAAGCAGATGGACAGTTCCACAAGGAGAAACTGAGACGAGAACCATGGATCCTAGAGCTGAGAACAGGAGTCCTTTGGCCTGCCTGCTACCTCCTGGAGGACATCATCACCAGCAGTGTGATGGGCATAAATGTCTGTGCATAGAGCTGCTTACTAATGGTGGTATTCAGCCACCCCACACTGGGATCCTTAATGAGTAATTCTCTTGATGGGTTCTAGGAGATTTCGCTCCTTTGTTGTTCTCATTTATCTGGCTGAGTTGCCTGGGAAGCCAGTTTAGGAGGGCAACAAAGATAAGTATCTGTCTGCTTGTACTGAAATCTCACCAGTTAAAGGCCGTTTCACTCTTGTTTTGGGGAACAGAAAAGCTTTAGATTGTATGGTGGTGAGTCAACCTTTCAAGACATCTGAGAAACTGCGCCTCTGGTTTGTCTCCAGTCCAGTCTCCCCCTTTATTTGTAAGGCACATCAGAAATGTCAGAAAAAAAGAAGGGGGAGTCGGCAATGCCAAATGCCAGGATGTAAATCCTCTTCCCTTGGCTGATTCCAAGCTGCCAATATTTAACAACTGGCTGTCTTATTTCCTCCTCCATTCTCTTAAACAATTGTTAGCTCCCTAGGAGTATCCATCGTATTGCCCGAAGTCACATGACGGAACTACCAGCCATGCTCCCTCGGTGCATCTGACAACTTGGGGAGACAGATGCTTGTAGACTTTAGGAAGAGAGAGCCCCCAGGAAGACTTGAAAATGGAGAAGAAAAGAACCACTCCTCACAGGCCCACAGAGCAGAGACTTGGAGACGGAATGGAGACAAAAGACCTGGGATGGAGTCTGATGAGTCCCCAGGTAACACGTCACAAACATGAGATCCCCTTGTTGAGCAGCAGAGGTATAGATACCATCTGTCCATGAGAAGCTGAGCAGCCTGGAGAGGTCTGGCCTGTGTGTGCAGATCGTCACTCAATCTCAATAAACAAGTCCCTACCCCTTCCAAAAAAAGAAAAAAAGAGAGAAATGTGTGTCCCATTACTTTGAGCAATTGAATGTGAGTTTGACAGTATGAGACCTCACCTGTAGAACAAGCAGACATAGATAACCAAGGCCAACATTCACTATGTTCTGGACACAGTTAACATATTTTTATCTGTTAGTACTTAATCTTCAGGACTACTCTATGAACCAGATCCTGTTCTTAAGCTCTCATCATAGATGAGGAAACCGAGGCACAGACTACTTACATAACTTGCCTGAATTTGAATGCTCATCAGCAGCATAAGGAGAGGGCTAGCTGGCCTCACTGCTGAGTTACATGGGCTTGACTGGCTGAGATGGCCCTTGGGTACTGTATACTCCAGGAGTTTACACATTTTCTAAGTTTCCTTTTGACTGAAAGCTCTTCTAAGGCAGAGCCCCAGCGAGCTGGCTAATTTGAGTGCTCATAGAAATTCACTAAGTTTCTGGGCTCTCACTCTTATGCTAGAAAAGAAAGGGACCTTGATGACCCTGAGTCCATGTGAGAACAAGGCTTGATGCTTACGACAGTCCCTGTAACAAAAGTATGTAGAGTCAAGAGTAGAGACTTCTAGATCATCCCAGACTTAAACCCACTTTGCCTACAAGAGCAGAGTAAGGAACTCTAGGGGAGCCCAAGTGCCTATGACCAAAGACATCACACCGTGTCATCAACTCTACTTTCCAGCTGAGGAAATGAGCTCTCACAGGGCAGGTGATTACAAAAGGCAAGTTATAGGAACTAGAGTTATGTCCTCACACCAGTGGTGTCTCAAAACCAAACTTTTATTCACTTCTTTGGGTTGCCTTCAGGCCTCCAAATAATCTTTGCTGAAAAATGTCACTTTTTACTTCTTCCTATAAAAGAATCAATCTTTCTTCTAGAAGAATATCAGTTTGTAACTTTGGCTAATTATAATGAAAAGTTTATCCATGCTTCCATGCCCCATGTAAAGCTCTGAAGTCATAATAAGCATTTGTTAGTGAGGAATGAATGAGTGTGTGGATAGATGGATAGATGGTGTATGAGTAGATGGATGGACAATGGGTGAGGAGATGGATGGGTGATGGATGAATAGATAAATGGGTGAAGAATGAGTAGATGGATGGACGATGAATGAGGAGATGGATGGGTGATGGATGAGGAGATGGATGGGTGATGGATGAGTAGATAGATGGGTGAAGAATGATTAGATGGATGGACAATGAATGAGTAGATGGATGGGTGATGGATGAGGAGATAGATGGGTGATGGATGAGTAGATGGATGGGTGATGGATGAGGAGATGGATAGACAATGGATAAGTAGATGGATGGTGATGGATGACTAGATGGATAGGTGATGGATGAGTAGATGGATGGGTGATGGATGAGTAGATGGATGGGTGAAGAATGAGTAGATGGATGGACAATGGATGAGTAGATGGATGGGTGATGGATGAGGAGATGGATGGACAATGGATAAGTAGATGGATGGGTGATGGATGAGTAGATGGATGGGTGATGGATGAGTAGATGGATGGGTGATGGATGAGTAGATGGATGGGTGATGGATGAGGAGATGGATGGGTGATGGATGAGGAGATGGATGGGTGAAGAATGAGTAGATGGATGGACAATGGATAAGTAGATGGATGGGTGATGGATGAGTAGATGGATGGACAATGGATGAGGAGATGGATGGGTGATGAATGAGTAGATGGATGGGTGATGGATGAGTAGATGGATGGGTGATGGATGAGTAGATGGATGGACAATTGATGAGGAGATGGATGGATGATGGATGAGTAGATGGATAGACAATGGATGAGTAGATGGATGGACAATGGATGAGTAGATGGATGGGTGATGGATGAGGAGATGGATGGACGATGGATAAGTAGATGGATGGTGATGGATGAGTAGATGGATGGGCGATGGATGAGGAGATGGATGGGTGATGGATGAGGAGATGATGGACCATGGGTGATGGATGAATGGATAGATTGGTATTTCTCTTGATTGCTTGGTACTGTTGGGGAAACTTCATCCCTGTGGCCCATACTGGAAGAAAGATTCTAAGATTTCTTTCTTTAAGCCTTTGGTTTCTACAGCCTTAGAGACAGTGGATTCTTAAGACTAACCCTGATTTTATCTCTGTTTCTGTCCAATACCCACGATGCATGAGGCAGAGACATCACAGCAGTCCATCATGTTGTTGGGCCTCTAGGTTTCACATCTTTGAGTCATGGGCAAAGCAAGGATGGAGGTTTTCTGTTCATAGTTCTGTGGTCACATTCTCTCCCCAGCACAGGAGAGGAACTTAGCCGTTCACAATTTGAGCTTCCCTCAGTGAGGCCAGACATGGCATGGTTTAGTCTCACCTTTGAAGATCCACTTTTTCATGTGAGTTGTATCTTAAACTACAACAATATTTTTACTCTTTTTATAAAATTCAGTTTTTCCTTCAAAAATATAGAACTCTCATTAAAAACCCTTAAAATTTTGCATCATTGCCTGGGTTACTTTCTATTGTTTTGAAGAGACATCATGACCAAGACCACTCCAAAAATAAAGCATTTAATTGGAGGCTTGCTTATAGTTTCATAGGATAAGTCCGCAACCGTCACATCAGGGAACATGACAGCAAGCAGGCAGGCATGGTGCTGGTGCATTCTCATTCAAACCACAGCAGTTACTGGGAGATTCAAAGATTTCACAGACATATTTTTGAAGAACTAAAAAGCAAACTGCACACCCCAAAGTTCCCTTGACACACTGTAGCAGAGGAGGCTCTGTTGCTTCTGTGTCCCCACTCTGCTGGTGAACTCTCTCTTGTATGTATATCAAGGAGTCCCATTGTCTTCTAGGTACATTCCACAGTTGTTTCAGACAAGTGCAACACTGCCCAGCTTACACTGTGCAGCTAACACGCATGGCTGGCCAGAGCCTAGCCCACTGTGGGCAAAGGCCACACAGGCGCATTTCTCATGCTCTCAGTGACAAATGGCATGATAAACGCTCTGGGGATTTTGTTCATTCTAGGGCAACTTTTTCTAATTAAAAGAAGAGATTTCCAATAGTTCACATCTTCAGAAAGTCCACTGGGTTTAGGACTGGAAAGCTACGGATAGCAAAGATAAATTCCTTCTGCTCTTAGCTGGAGTCTTGTGTGTTCAAAGAGCAGAGAAAATACGCAGATGATTAGGGTTTATGAGGTGGTTTTGTTGAGGTCAAGGAAGACTTGAGGTGTGACAGCAAGGGTTCTGACCAGGAATGTGGAGACCAGGCATCTTGTTCCTGTTCTGCTCGTGTCTGAAGAATGACCATGCGAGTTGGGGGCATCGATGGCTGTGTTCCCATTGTGTGAGATGATATACACTAGCAGAGTACCTGGGATACCACAGGCATGCAGTTAATGATGAAGAAAGGAAGAACGATTCTCAAGCAGAGTTACAGAATCTACTTCACCGAGTGCTGTAAGATTGTAATCTAAGCCCCTGAGAAGGAAGGGGCATGTCCTGGGGATGTGATCTTCAGTGCATTGGAGAGGAAAGAAACTCCAGAGCATAAGCCAGGGAGAAGTAAAGTAAGCCTTGGGTGCGTAGTTCTCCATCCTCATCGTTACTGCAAGGTCATTCAGTGCCTTCCTCCAGTCATGTATTAGCCTGTTTTATGTGACCATAGCAAAGTACTTGGGAGTAAGTCCTTTAAAGCCCAGGTCGACCCTTTTCTGAAAAGAAAGGAAAAGTGGATGTGGGGAGGGGAGCTTGGGAGAAAGACTAGAAGAGGCAAGAGGAAGGGAAATGTGTAAAAAGAACTAAAGAAAAAAAAAAAACAGTCACATCAATGGCACCCTAGGTGAGAGTCTTGTAGCAAGATAATAGTGGCAGCGTAGGCACAGGGCTAAAAGGATCTTAGAGCAAGTCAGGGTTGAACTTACTCTTTATGGGAAGCCATTCTCTAGAAAATTAACTTACCCCAAGAATCCAGCACTAACCCCTCTCAAGGGCAGAGCCCCCGGTGACTTAATTACATTCCACTAGGCACCATCTCCTAGAGCACTATGGACTGAGTTGCTAACATATAAACACTTTCTGTTTTAAAGCAAGCAGAATTAGCTTATTTTGTTAAATTGTGTTTGAGCTTCTTAACCTATAATCTTTTCCATCTTGTGATTGAACACTGCCATGGGTTCATTGGCCGAGGGCCCTTCCTTTTACGTGGCTTGGTGTTTCTGTTACCACTTGTAACCAATTAGCTTTTCCTTGTGTTTTTGCTGACAGTTTGGCACATGTACATGTGAATTTTAGCCATTCTCACTCTCCATCCCCCTCTTCTATTCCCTTCCCCTTTCCCAGTTAAACTTCCCATCCTCCATCCTCTGGCAGACACCCGGAAGCACAGATACTGAGGCTGGAATGATGCACAAGGTTTGAAGGACAGACCATATCCAAGCCAAGTGGCCTGCAAATCCTTTTCCTCTTAAGTTGGGCAACATTCCCTCAGCTAGGTGTCAGTCCCCTCTGCACTTCCTGCCCTCTCTCATATTCCTGTGTTGTGACCAGAGCCACTCTTGGGTCACATGATATACAGTGTTCATACTTTCTGGTGCTCAGGTAACCTTATGTCCTTATGTAAGCTGTCCTCAGAAGGATCCCTGGCTTCACGTCCCTAGGAAGAAACCACTGAGAAAAGATGGTCTGTACCTCTGTATTCACCCCTTCGCTCACCCTGATGCTCTGCAGCTTTTTGGTCCCCACAGTTCCTCCGAGATTGATTTTACCTCATCTTCTTAACTTGATGAGACAGGAACAAAAATGGCAAACATCTAAAAATCTTCAGGCTCTGTCCTTCCCACTCCTCCCCTCAGTTACAGAAAAAAAGATTGCTGGTGGCCTAGCGTGCCATTGCTTTTTCTCCAACCCTTCAACATTGTAATCATGAGCTTATAAAGAACTTATAACGGGGGCAAAGAATTAAAAAAAATGTGTCTTATGAACAGAGAAGAGCCCCACAAAGAGTGTGGAAAAATACAGATGTCTCATTTGGGGATGAACATTCAATAGTCACACCGTTGAGCTATGAACCTCTGTTTTACTGTTTTCCATGGCAAAAGGAAGTGTCTCTGATCTTGAGGGCAGCATCTAGCCATGGGTATGGACATCCATATTTAGAAGTTTAATAGCATGCCCATTTAGAGGAGGAGGAGGAGGAGGAGGAAGAGGAAGGAGGAGGAGGAAGAAGAAGAAGAAAGAAGACGAAGAAGAAGAAGAAGAAGAAGGAGGAGGAGGAGGAGGAGGAGGAGGAGGAGGAGGAGGAGGAGGAGGAGGAGGAGGAGGAGGAAAGAAGAAGAAGAAGAAGAAGAAGGAGGAGGAGGAGGAGGAGGAGGAGGAGGAGGAGGAGGAGGAAAGAAGAAGAAGAAGAAGAAGAAGAAGAAGAAGAAGAAGAAGAAGAAGAAGAAGAAGAAGAAGAAGAAGAAGAAGAAGAAGAAGAAGAAGAAGAAGAAGAAGAAGAAGAAGAAGAAGAAGAAGAAGAAGAAGAAGAAGAAGAAGAAGAAGAAGAAGAAGCAATAGAAGGTTTTTCATTAGGTCCTTTGATTTCTATAGCCATAGGTCTTTGTCAAGGTTTACAGTGCCAGGTTTACTCCTATGGAGCATGAGATCTAGTCAGAAATGATTCCTTTACCCATAACAGCCATGCCACTATTGCACCATTGCAGATGCAGTGGATGCATCTGGCCTCTGGTTGGTGGTACATCATGCAGGGTTCACCTCTAGGTTATACTGTTGATGACTTTGTCCCCGGTTCCCTGCATGGTACCTTTCAGCGCTATGAAAGCAAGCCAGCAGGGAGAGAGTTTTGTAGGTTCCTTCAAGATTCGTTTCTCTTGTAGCCTGATTATGTGCTACCTTCATCAATAGGCTTTTTGTATCAAGTTCAGGTGGGAAACCAGAGCCACGACAACAGCCTGGATTGCTTTGGAGGCCTCTGGGATCTCCCTGAGCAGGAACCGATAGGGAGGTATCCCAAACATGGCATTGAGATTTCTGTTTAATAGTCTACAGGTCCTAGGACCAGTATCATCCACCCATGCAGGGTGTCTCCATTTACACTTCTTTGTTTATAAGATTTTTTAAAGGCTTATTTAATTTTTGTATGCATATGAGTGGTTTTGCTTGCATTTATATGTGTGCACTGTATACATGCCTGGTGCCCAAGGAGGCTAAGGAGGAGTTGGACCTCCTGGAACTAGAGTTACAGTTGTGAGCATCGATGTGGGTGCTGGGAATGGAACCCAGGTCCTCTGCAAGAGCAGTAAGTGCTCTTAACTGCTGACTCATTTCTCTGTGTCCATTAGTTATATTTTTAATTAGTTACAAAGTCGTAGTTCTTTTGAGCTTTTCACATATCCCTGGTTCAAGTTAGCTCTTTCCGTCTCTCTCCTCCCCCATCTCTCTACCTCTATCCTCGTAAATCTTTGTACCTCCAGAGTCCCTTTCTCAACTTTCACATCACTTGTCTCCTATGATTCCTTCCCTCCTCTCCTCTTAGGGCCTCTTCCCTCCCCCCTCTCATCTTCTCCCTACCCTAGAATTGCGTGAGGATCTTTTTCACATGGGAAGAAAGCCCTCCCCTTCCCCACTTTCTCAGACCCCCTTCCCATTTGATCCTAACTACCTACTCCAGCAACCAGGCAGCCAGGGAAGAGGTGCCAGTAAAGCGTGGCACGCGGGTGGTGACAACTGGACATCAGAGCGGGAAGGCGAGGTGGTCATATTGCCCGGGGAGACTCACTTGGTGTCAGCACAGTATCCTTGCACGAAAACATTCTAAAGACTGCTTTGTCTTTAATGTGAATTAGCAGGGGAAGGCTCCATGCATCAAGAGGCTGGAAGGCACAGGAGAAATAAAGGTTCGAGGGGGGGGGGAATCTAAGTACGTGGTGAGCCACAAGCTCTCAAGTCTGATGTCAGAGGATTTCTTCTCTGAGAAGTCCTTAAACTCTTTTGATCCCTATTCATCACTGTGGATTAAGTGGGGAACTTGAAGATGGCGGCTACTGTGCAGTTCCCATCACAAGGAAATTCATTGCTTTCATAACAGAGACGATGGCCACTGGTAGTTAAAAGGCAGTCTCATCCATCTTTGAAAATAATCTCCATGACTTGGTTGACATTTAATTTAACGTAGATCACCCCAAAAGATTTAATGCCTCAGATTTTTTTAAAGTACCATTTTCCTTTCAATAGGTTTTTACCTCATACATTCTTGTTTTTATTTGAGAAAAAAATCTGCTTTTTAAGCAACAAAGTAATTCCAACTGTGGTAAGGGGTAGGACCTTGAAGGTCAAACATCTGACCTTGAACCCTAGAGTTGAGCTTCTGTGCTTTGTAGGAGGAAATGAAGGTGAATTTCTGAATGTGGAATGTGGTGGTGGATTGCAACTGTGCCTAGAAGATAAAGCCTGGGATGAACCCCCACACTAGAGACGTGGACAGACCTAGCATGGACACTGTTATTCTTTAAAAAAAATGTGGGGGTTCCCCCAGCCCGGCAGACTCACGGAGCAGCAGCAAGCTCCGGCCGATCCCCAGTGGTGCCGGGGCCTGCTCCAGAGTCCGGCACCAGAGCGGCGGCAGAGTTCCCATCAGCGGGAAGTCACGCGGCAGAATTCCCAACGCGCGGTAGTTGTGAGCAGACCCATGGACACAGAAAGTAGCCATAAAACATTTATTGAGGGAGAGGGAGAGGGAGAGGAAGAGGAGAGAGAGATAGAGAGAGAGAGAGAGAGAGAGAGAGAGAGAGAGAGAGAGAGAGAGAGAGGAGATAAAAAGAGAGAGAGACAGAGAAACACATGATCATGCCAAGGAAACAGAAAGGAAAAAAGGCCAAGATGGCAGCGGGAAGGTCAGAGGTAATAGGAGTGGGCGTGGCTTGTCCCTTAAAGGGACAGGAAAGCACACCAGACCCATCCACACATCTCCTGCATCTCTGTCTCTGTCTTGAGCTGGTCACTTACGAAGCAATACAAAATAAGAAGTGGAGGGAAATGATCCAGGACTAGTTTGCCTGATGCAGAGCCTTTCAGGCTATAGTTAACCCAGAGTTAAACCTTTGTTGTGATGAGCCCCCAAACTACCAGCACTCTCCACAGGAATCATCCATGTTCATCACCTTGTTAAAATTCTGAGTTGGAGGCTGAGATTTAACCATGCTAACAAAGTCCCTCAGTAAGACTGGGGAGATGACTCTGTAGGTAAGAGCCATCCATGTGCAAGCAGAAAGACCTGATTTTAAGTCACCAAACCCACACAAGAAGCAGAGCCTGGCTATGTGTCTGCCTGTAACTCTACCATTGTAGGGGAGGAGCCATAAGGATCAATGAGAACACTGGCTACCAGCCTATCTCTAGGTGCAGTGAGAGACCCTGCCTCAAAGGAGACAGGAGGATCATGGGGGCTTGTTGGCTGCCAGCCTGGCTCCAGGTTCAATGAGAGACCCTGTCTCAAAGGACACAAGGTAAAGTCTGATAGATCAGGACATCTAATATTCTCTCCTTTCTTCCCCACACACCACATATATACACCATCACACACATACGTATACACGCATGCATACACATGTACACACATATACACCATCACACACATACGTATACACGCATGCACACACATGTACACACACATACAAATAGACTTATCAGTCTCAGACCCTCTCAACCCCAGCTGGCTACATATTAGCAGCACCCAGGAGCTTTCAAACAGTAGGTCCATTCAGCTTGGGCCCAACGATTCTGATTCATATGTTTGTAAGTGGAGCTTCCTGAATTCCCGAACAGCCAGACATGAGCACTGCTGCACAGGAGCCTCAAGGTAACCGTGTAAAGTGCCACTCAGCTGTGTCAGCACGGGACAGCTGCACCCAACAGGACAGACTTCACTGTGGCCACCTTACTTAGGTAATTGCTAAAGGAATTTCCTTTAAGCATATATAAACATGTCACTTAAACAGTAATTTGAACTGAATGGGGGGGGGTCCTACTGTTATATGGACCCTGTTGACCCCTGTAGGGTGGGGTACCAGGCAACCGCAAATGATGTGGGAGTGATTTCTTTCTAATCTGTTGCTTTCATTGGTTAATTAATAAAGAAACTGCCTAGGCCCATTTGATAGGCCAGCCCTTAGGTGGGTGGAGTAAACAGAACAGAATGCTGGGAGAAAGAAGCCGAGTCAGGGAGTCGCCATGATTCTCCCACTCTAGACAGATGCAGGTTAAGATCTTTCCTGGTAAGCCAGCTCGTGGTGCCACACAGAATATTAGAAATGGGTTAGATCAATATGTAAGAGTTGCCAATAAGAGGCTAGAACTAATGGGTCAGGCAGTGATTAAAAGAATACAGTTTCCGTGTAATTATTTCGGGTAAAGCTAGCCGGGTGGCAGGATGCAGCCCAGCCTGCCGCTCCTCACTACATGCAAAAAGTATTCACAGTAGCTATCTAAGCCTCTCCTAGAAATCTCATTAAGGCCAAATGAATTCTCCCTTTGACTCTGCCTCCCCCCTCATCCTGGGGTCCCCTGTTTCCAAGCTCTCTGAGTATGACATCTTCCATAACTGTTCTCTTTGTGTCTTCTGTCTGTCTCTATACCTAAATTTTTTAAATACCATGAGCCCTTAAAATGTCTGTTTTGTTCTTATTTTAGCTCCAAACCAGATCAGGAGGGCCACTTGTTTAACCCTCTTCTTTGAAGACTACAGGGCCCCTCCACGGGACCCCAACCCCAACAGCTGTCTCATGGGGAGGACAAACAAAGGGCTCAGGACACCTGACAGCCAAGGAGAGAGTTAACTGGATTGAGAAAGAGAAAGACGGAGGGAGGGTAGAGAGGAAGCGCAATCCAGGTAAGGGATGGCCCAGTGTTTCCCAAGGCCTCTTGATGGTTCACACAGAAAAGCAAAGAATTTCCCTATATATTGCTCCTGCTTCTTCTTTCAGGCCTGATCACTTTCCTGCTCCCCCACCCCATCCCACCCACCACCACCTCTATCCACCAGACACAGAGCTTCCTGGCCTTCCCAAAGGTCAGAGGCAGAACGGGCTGACATCCCTGCCTTCCATTCTGGCATGTACTTCTTGGTGCCTCTGCTTTCTCAGAATGCCCGTGCTAGAACTTAACTGTGTGGTTCTGGATTCCGAATTCACAAAGATGGCCATGCCACTGTCATTTCAATCTGGTCTCAAAGATTCTGTGACATCAGGGGGAAGGAAGGTACCTGAGTACTGAAGGAAACCCAGCCATTTTTCCTTATCAAGCACACTGAATACCTGTAGTTTCAAAATCTTTTCGGGCGATTTTCACCAATCCTCACAAAGCCCTTTCTAGACAGCCGAACAAAATGCACTGATCCCTGATACGAAACTTTAAACAAGAGAACTTACTCTAAAGCCATTTGCATCTCCAAATCAGAGGTCAAGACCGAATATGTCCTCCCTCGGTCTACACAAGCATTCTTTGGCAAGGGCAAGGCTGGGCCGCAGGAGGCCAGAAAGCACAGGAAGGTGTGTTCATCCAGAATCTCAACCCAGCTAAAGCCGTAACTGGAGCATTCTACTTGCTGGCTCCTAAATGCTACTAATCTTTGAGACTGCTGCAGATCTTCAGGAAAGCTAATACATTCTTATTAGCGCTCCGCTGCCTGATGGCACCGGAAATGTCAGTGGAGACTTACAACTGTTTGGATGTTAACTTGCAGATAAGGGCTGCTTCCTATAGCAGATCCTGTTTTTAAATGTACAGGCTGGCTGGCTTATGAGTCAAACTCTCTTTATTTGAAAGGATCTCCAGAAAGAAGAGTATGTGATTTAAAGGAATCCAGTGGATCTTTTTTTATTGCTGAAGGAATAACAATCACCTTACAGAATCCACTCATCTCCCAATTTATATACAATATGAATTTACAGTTTCCCATTTCGAGTCTATTTAAAGTGGTAAGCATTAGTTTTTTTTTGTTTTTTGTTTTTTTTTATACTTATTTATTTATTATGTATACAATATTCTGTCTGCGTGTATGCCTGCAGGCCAGAAGAGGGCACCAGACTTCATTCATTACAGATGGTTGTGAGCCACCATGTGGTTGCTGGGAATTGAACTCAGGACCTTTGGAAGAGCAGGCAATGCTCTTAACCACTGAGCCATCTCTCCAGCCCAAACATTAGTTTTTGAAACAATTCATTTGTACTCTTTTAGTTAGATGATGTTCATTTTGGAATGACTTAGTAAATAATTTCTGGGTCCTGCATCTACCAGGGGGTCTGACTGCTGTTTTCTAATTATTTAACTTGTCATGGGCTGTTTGTCTCTTCAATAAAACAAGAGGGTTGGATTAAATTGCTCTAACTTCCCCAGTTTCCTGTGTGCATCCATTGCTTTAACTTCTGTGCTTACATATACCACGCTACTTCTATGGAAATAAGTTTTCTAAGAATGATGTTTACATTTCTCCCCTCTGGCTTTAATGCTATTACATCTGAGGCTGTTTAATAACTTCCACCAGGCTTTGATTTTGCAAGATGTTTTATGTATTCAGCCTTGTTTACTTCTGACAATCAGGGAATAGTGCGTGGGTGTGTATGTGGGGGGGGTGGCTGTATAGTGCTATCCAATGGATAATCATTACATTTATGACTTTGAATTTCAATTCAACTTTCCTCTATGTGGTTATTATCCCACAGTCAGCCAGTCACCAAATGCTCTCCTCTAGACAGCTACTATTACTGTCAGGGATATGCTTATAAGATTTATTTTTGTCGTTATTTATTTTTAAATCATATTTATATTCTGCCCCTGAATGAGAGAAGACAGATCCATCATTTCTCCATCCTTGGCAGCCAAACAAATAAGGGAGCCCATACGTCTTTGCTTCCAAATTGGGAATCCTAGCTAGCATCAGGGCTGTCCGGTGCATGTCCTCCACACTCTCGCTGTTCAGAGCCGTCATTCACACGCTTTCTGCAGGATACCACCTGCTAAGAGCTGAGCTCTTTCCTGCCATGTCTGCTGGACTTGTTCTATAGGGAAGGAATTCTAGAATTCAATTCTAGAATGCTTCTGGAACTGAAGCACCTGTAATCCCACGGTGTGCACTACACCCAGAAACAAGGCAAGCTGGGGTCAGCCACACAGTGTCCACAGATGGTAGATATTTCTCTTCCTACAACATCCTAAAATCCAATACCCCATGTCTCTATTTTCTCCAAACACTTTCTGGCACAGAGTTTGTTGAGCTGACTAAATGAAATTATGAACTCCCACACCACCACAGTATAAACAATGTTCCACAGTTCTTGTTTCTTTTCCAGCCTTTAATTTTGGTGACCACTTCCCCCTTTTCATGCTTTTCTCCTCCTCCTTCTCCTCCTCCTCCTCTTCTTCTTCTAATGTTCTTTTTTTCTTTAAATTGACTGTTGACTATATGAAATGACACTCTGTAAGGATGTCATTTTAAAGAAGAGATGCAGTATATTCCAAGCAAGCAATGATAATCTGGGTGTGCTGAAGGGCTCTCTTTACAAAGGCAGGGAAAGAAATATCTAGCCCAGGAGAGGTATGGGTCACTAGGGAGGTAGGCTGGGGTGCTCTGCTAAGACCATCTCTCTCTTTTCCAATATCTTACCTCAATCCAATCCTGGCTACATGTACCAGGAGCTGTAGGAGAAGGGCCTGCTTGTTTGTCCCAGCCTCCTGGCAAACTTAGCCATGAAATAACCACACAGAAACTATATTAATTAAATCACTGCTTGGCCCTTTTGCTGTAGTTTTTATTGGTTAATTTTTACATATTAGTAACCAATATTTATTAATCTATATATCACTACGAGGTCGTGGCCTACCAGCAAAGTCTCAGCATGGCTATCTCCGGCAGCGGGTCTATGGCATCTCTCTGACTCTGCTTTCATTCTCCCAGAATGTAGTTCTGTCTTCCCTACCTACTTAAGTTCTGCCATATCAACAGACCCGAAGCAATTTTTTATTAACCAATGAAAGCAACACAAAGACAGAAGGACCTCCTACACCAAGGAGCCCCATGCTCTGTTGACTAGGGAGGGCAGCACAACCAAGCAGATACTGCCCATTCAGGCTGCTAGCCATCTTAGGTGATGTCTCCTCCTTTTCAAGATGCTTTTGGTACAGTGATCATCTCAGTCCTTGATCTTTGCTACCCCTGGTAGAGCACCATTCTGGGGCAGATGGTGTGTTTGCTATGTCTACTCTGGGACAGCGCCCTCCTTGTTTTCTTGTTGCCAGGTCAATTCCTCCCTGATTCTTTTTTTTTTTTTTTTTTTTTTTTTTTATAGAAATGGGTTTATTTATTTATTTATTTTTTGGTTTTTCAAGATAGGGTTTCTCTGCGGCTTTGGAGCCTGTCCTGGAACTAGCTCTTGTAGACCAGGCTGGTCTCGAACTCACAGAGATCCGCCTACCTCTGCCTCCCAAGTGCTGGAATTAAAGGCGTGCGCCGCCACCACCCGGCCTCCCTGATTCTTAGTTCTCAGATTAAATACCTCTTTTCGTCAGGAATCTTCTGTGATTCCTCAAGGATTGGTTAGACAACATTACCTGGTGTCTCTGCGTCCTTCTACTTATTAAGATCATAACACTAAACATACTATTACTGAATGTCCTCACCTGTTTGATTCTTTGGAGTATAAGGTCCCTGAGGGTAAACATTACCTTATGTTCTTACCTTCGCAAAGTAGCAATGCCTTGCACAGAGTTGAGCACAGAGAAAGAACAAGGTATCTTCTTTTTTTGTTTTTTGTTTTGTTTGTTTGTTTGTTTTAGCAACAAGCATCCTGTAGCCCAGACTGACCTTGAACTTGAAAAGTAGTCAAAGATGACCTTGGACTCCCTATTCTTCTACCTTCCAAGTGCTGGAATTAAGGCACGTGCCACTCCTACTGTTTACTGAGGCTGAGGGCTGACCTCTGGGCTTTGAGCATGCTATATAGGCGCTCTACAAAATGAAGCACATCCCCAGTCACAGGATATTTTTTTTCCGAGAAAAAAAAAAGCAATGTGATCTAGTATTACTTACAATGTACTGAGGAAAATTCCAGCTGGGTTTAAAGACTCCAGTGATTAAGAATGAAAACAAGCTGAAGGAAGCATATGGAATTTCTGCAGAGAGAAAAAGCCTTCTGAATACTGAAAATATTGAAGTCGTCATCAGGGGAAAAGATGGATATTTGTATAAATATAATAGTGAAAACAAAATATGGTGAAGTCTATTTAAATAAGCAGAAGGGCAACAGAATAGAATAAATATGGTAAACATAACTAAAGTTTGACATTCAACAAACATAAACAATTAGGAAAGATCTGTAAGTCTTTATTCTGCTAGTGGAAAATTGAAATGTATGTTAAAAAACAATACAAATTGCAGATAGTAATAATAGTAATGTGTCTCCTGGGTAGCAATTCAAGAAATGTAGATTTTACAAAGCTTAGAGGAGGTCATTCCAACTAGAATAAATAAAAATAAGCCCCCATGTTCATAACTCAGCATACAAACACAACCATTATGGTTGATATGAGTTACTTTATTGTGGGGAGGAATCTGGGAATATGAAAAAAAAGAACTAGAAGATGTTTGTATACAATTTCTTAATAAATTAAAATATGATTAAATGAATTTGAATGGAAGGATTCAAGTGATATGAAGGGGGAAATGGGAAAAGTGGGGAACTTGAATTGGTGAGAGAAGAAAGAGTTCAACACAGGAGAGGGAGGTAACATTAAAGAAGAGCTTAGTAACATTAAAGAAGTCCAGAAGAGCCAATGGGAACCATATTAATTTATATTTCCTTAAAATTGCATATAATACATATAAATATATTACATATACATATGCTTCTAAAATAATATGATCTATTGCTGTTGTTGCTGGTTGTCTCCCAGAAATGAAAAACAAGTCCCTATTGCTGAAGACACCATATACTTTGGACACAGGACTCAAAAGACTTCAAGACAGTTCTGACCTGAATGCCTCCTTCATCCCTGAGAACTAGCTTTTATAATGCCAGAAGCATGGTATGCAAGCTGCCAAGGGAAGGAGGCAATCAGTAGTCCTATCCCACTATGATGCTTATGAATCACCACAATGACCAACATGGCAAGTTATCTCTAACGATGCAATAATGGTGCTTGTATCATGGAAGAAACCAATAACTCTCTAACTGGATGCACAGTCCACTCAGCAGAAGGGAAATGATGACAGCAATATAAACCTAGCTAACTCTCCAGTGAGATCATAAATCTTAGAATAGAACCTACTACTGCCATTTTGCTAAATCAATGTGATTCCTAAGTGTATCCTAAATATTTAGGCTTATATTGACATATAAGTGTAGCTCCAAACCCTCACCAAAGAAGCCTCCGTTACAACAAAAAGAGACTATCACAGACAGCCATAGATAGGCAACATGCAGAAAGCAAGTGACTGTGGGGTGTCCAGTCTCAATTGATACATCTACCACACAACTCCTGCACCTAAAACTCAGGGAATGTTCTGGAAGAGATGACAGAAAGATTCTAAGAGCCAGAGGGCCAGAAGTCAGCTGCATGATTGTCTCCTAAAAGGACAGAGAAGTTCCAGCCATGATGCACTAACACTATCACTGCCTAAACAAGACCTAAACAATGACAATACCAATACACATGTTAACATGAAAGGGGGAATCTCGGCCAGGCGGTGGTGGTGCACGCCTTTAATCCCAGCGCTCGGGAGGCAGAGGCAGGCGGATCTCTGGGAGTTCAAGGCCAGCCTGGTCTACAAGAGCTAGTTCCGGGACAGGCACCAAAGCTACAGAGAAACCCTGTCTCAAAAAAACAAAAAAAAAAAACAAAAAAAAAAAAAAAAAAAGAGGGAATCTCATAGTGCTTCATGCCCAGAGAAAGAATTATGGGCAGCTAACAATTGCTGAGGGAGGAGGGAGGGAGAATTAGTCTTCCCAAGGGCAGGGCCCCCTAATTGGTTATTCAGTACCAAGGGGTCAGCCCTGAAATCATATACACACAAGCAGCACTAAACAGACACAGCAAGTTGGTTGTATTATATATTTAAGTATTCATATAGATAAATATAACAATAATAAAAGAAGGCCATGAAATTGAGAGGTACCAAGGGGGTTATATATATCTGAGAGGCGTCAGAGGAATGAAGGGAGTGGATAGAGGGAGGGGAGAAAATCATAATTATATTTTAATTTTTTAAAATAGCAAAAGCTGGAAATAACTTGGGTGAGGGGGAAAGTTCCCACTAGAGCTATTAATACCTGAAAACTGGGAACAAGGCAAATGCCACCTGATGGCACTGGTATATGTAACTTCAAAGAGCAGCCAGGAGCGTAATGATGGCATGAGAGGCTTGTGGACTGAGAAAGCTGACAGGAAGAAAGAGAAACATTTAAAACCCCAACCCTGCTCACTGTTCGCATCCTTATAAAGGTCAGAAGGGAAATCAGTCTCTACATCCTGCTTAGCTTTAATCTTCCCCGGCTCATTTGAAAAAAAGCACTAGAAATGAAAATCTGTTGATAAGAAATCCCCCCGGGGGGGGATAAACCCAACCAAGCAAACAGGCAAAGCTTTAGAAAGGAAGGGGTGACTACACACATATTCTAATTGCAATGTACAGGAAGCTTATCACCAACTATCAGGACTGCGGTCATTTTTTATCAGATGCACCAAGGCCAGAGTTGTTTTATTTTTATTTATTTATTTTTTATTTTAGATACATGATTTTATTCAGAGTTGTTTTATTAAGTAAAAGCCAGTAATGAAAAGAAAGGCTAGGCAGAAACCCACCATCCAGCCCCCACGGCAGACTCCTGTCCCCTTTTCAATCTTCCCCCACCCCTTCGCTCCTCGCCTTGACTGCATCATGGCCCTTGACACACAGTCTGTTTCTGCTCTTGGTTTCAGTTAACAGGGTTGATCCAAGATTTGCATTGATTACACCTTGATATCCTTTTGGAGTAAAGATAACATAAATCACAGAAGGAAAAACAGAGAATAACATGGGATGGAAGTGAGAACAATACTTATGTCTTGAGGAGGCCAGGAGTGGCCAAGTCAAGGTGACTGCCTTGGATCTGAGTCTGGGTGGGAAGAGCTCATCTCTGAGAGCTGCTTCTGAGAGGCAGCTCTTATGTCTCTGGGCTGTCACTCTTTTGTTTTTTTTTTTTAATGCAGGGAAAGACTGCCTTTCTCCAATCCTAGGCTCCCTTCCTTCAGATGCATCCTTCATGAGGGGCTACTCTGCCAGGTAGTGGACTCACAGGCAAGGAAGCGCCCTTTCTTTAGTCTTCAGTTCCAGCATCTTATCTACTTCTACTTCTGTGTCCTGCGGTGAGTTTCAGCTCCCTGTCTCAATTTCCTCCCAAGTTGTCTGTTGACATGACATTCTTCACTGTCCTAAGTCTGTTGACATGATATCCTTTCTTGCCATTGTATTTTGATTTTTCTTACAAGTGATTTGCTACAAGCTCTACCTTTAGAACATTTTTATGTACTCAGACACAGGGACTCTTTGACCCATGTTTAGGGTATTTTAAAAAATATCTATGTGATACAAAGAACTCATAGTTTAGTTTGAAACAGTTAATTTTGTCAATGTTCAAATATTTCTACATTTTCTTCAGCTGGAAAAATAATGGAAATTAAAGCAGATGCTAATTAAGACTAATTATCTTGACTCCTAGCCAGTCCTCGGGTATGGCTAGGCAGCTAAACTGTTTCCTTTCTTTTAATAACATAGTTTTATTCTTATAACGCAGAAAAAGAGCATAAAATTAAGCTGTTAGAAATCTCATTAGTTATAAATTTAATGTCATATATTTAAATAGAAACAAACATCA